>NC_044393.1:105692470-106024613 GCF_006542625.1 Nomascus leucogenys | reverse complement strand
GGGGTCCCAAAGGTCTGGGCTTCCACTGAAGTTCCACTTCTCCAGCCAGCTTGCCCTGGCCCTGTCGCTAAGCCTTCTCTACGGTCCCACGCGCTCTGGAGATGCTTGTCTATGGGCCCGGGTGGTTGGCTTGGGGGAGGCTGCCGCACGTGTGGTCTTAGCACAGCACCAGTCTTTGCAGATACACGGCACACGTCACAGTCATTTGCGCACCGTCCTCCTGTTTGTCACCGAGTCATCTCTTTTTAACAGAAGCTCATCCAGAGGCTGTGGTCCAGGTGAAATTAGAGAGCAGCGTGGAATGTGAGTAGGGACTTGGCTTAGGGACTTCTAAGCCAAGACGAAGGCTTTGTGGGTTTGGAGGGAGGGCGAGTTTTTCCACATCATAACCCCCGTTTGCACAATGCTGGTTTCCAAATGGAATTCTCAACATACCAGCCCTGGGCTACCTCTCTGTGAACTCAACCTCCATTTCTGTGAACCCCAGCCACCCGCCTGTGGTCGGTCAGACAGGTGAAATCACAGGCCTCCTTGACTATACATTAAATGGAAGTTAAATGGAAACTGGCCAGCACCTGGCTACCAAGGGTGACACCAGCTGATGAAAGATGCACCACAGCATGGATGGGGCGTCCGTTCATCTCTCTCGCTTACAACTTTCTCAGCCGACATAGAGCTTCTGGTCTCCTCTGGCAACTTCTTTCTTTTCACAATTAAGAAAAACTCCAAATAGTTTCAATTTGCAGCTCATTAGCACCCTATGCACAGGGAGTGTTGAAAGAGTTCTTCTTTTTCCTCTTGATGAAAGAAGTCCCTGGAACTCAGGACGCCCTCCTCAGAATTCTCTCCTTTGTTCTTCACACCCTCCTCCCTCCTCCTCCCTCGCTTCCCTCATGCGCCAAAGGGAGTGGAGTGGAGACGGATGAAAGAAAGACAAAAAGCAAAACAGGTGCCCCAGGAAGGGCAGCGGAACCCCTCCTCCCACACAGCCCCTTCCCTCTGGGCGTCTCTCCCCGCAAGCCCCGAGGGGCCCAGCACAGGAGGAGGATGGCCCCTCAGATCCAATGAGCGGACCTCACATCCCAAGGGGGCTGTGATGTCAGGGTGCCCCTGCCTTGGCCAGGGCAGACACTGCCCTCTGCTCACCTGTGTGCGCTAGAGAACATGGCTGAGGGATGCCGGGTTGATGAGGGGAGCCCGGCCAAACCCTCAGTCACGTGAAGGCTGCCTGCCCTGAACCTCCTCAGTTCTCACTGCCTGTCCTCAGCACGAGGCTCTTTTCACTGAGCCATGTCTTAAGTCGAGGGTGGTCCTTCCCTACTTAGTTAGACAGCAACCCCATCTCCCTATCACCGGTCGGAGACTCATTCGGCATTGGGGATGCAGATGACCTTGTCCTGAGTTCCAGGGACCCCAAAATGTATAAAACAGTCTCAGCTTTGGTCTAGACCCTAAAATCCAGAGGAGCACCCTACGCAAAGAGGCGTGGGTAGAATTGGACCCGCTGTTTGGACCTCGTCAGTTGAGGGGAGGCTGTCACAGCGAGGAAGCCACCGTGTGGAGTCTTGGCGCGGGGGCCGGCCTGCGGGGAGCGTCAGTCGCCCACAAGCCAAGTGCTCATCAGGCTCACCAAGCTTGGCAGCTTGGCAGCATTTATTATTGAGCAAGTATTCCATGGGCTGATGCACGTTCCTGTGTGATGCCTGGTGCTAAGGACATTAAATCCTGTATCTTTGGCCAGCGTTGTTAGGATTTGGGTGCCAGCCCTGGGCTATCTCCTGCCCTTAAGCTTAGAAATCTCAAGACGTTGAACACACTCAGGTACACAGCACTGTGCTAACAGCCACGATGGAGAGCAGACACATCTACTTCACATGGAGATTTGGGGTGAAGTCATTTTGATACTAAAATATACATGGGTGTGCATATATATATATATAAAATAGAGTAGATTACAAAAATCCATGAGTTTGTTTTTGTTTTTGTTTTTGTTTTTTTGAGACGGAGTCTCGCTCTATCGTCTAAGCTGGGGTACGGTGGTGCGTTCTCGGCTCACTGCAAGCTCCGCCTCCCGGGTTCACACCATTCTCCTGCCTCAGCCTCCCGAGTAGCTGGGACTACAGGCGCCCGCCACCATGCCTGGCTAATTTTTTGTGTTTTTAGTAGAGACAGGGTTTCACCATGTTATCCAGGATGGTCTCGATCTCCTGACTTCATGATCCGCCCGCCTTGGCCTCCCAAAGTGCTAGGATTACAGGCGTGAGCCACTGTGCCCGGCCCCAAAAATCCACATGAGTTTTTAAGATGACAGATGAAACTTCAAAGACATCTCCTACCTGCTGCTGACCCTGAATGCTCAGTCTTCAGAGCCCCCGATGTGGCTGGGGAGGGTCTCATGGAAAAGCTTGAACCCTGGGGTGAGGAGCCCAACCTCCAGCAGTCCCGCCGTCCCCATGGAGAGCCTGCACCCAGCACAGCACCTCTAGCCCAGCCTGGCGTAGCCTTGTCAAGTTGCAGAGCCCCCAGTGCCGGGGGCACCCGCCTGTGGACCCCACATGTCTAGATCGCTGCTTTGGGGTCACGGGGGTGGCGCACTGTGACCATCACGTGTTGTGAAGTTCTGTGCTCACTGTCCGCAGCCTTTGCTTAAACAACAACGGTTGGATTTATCTGATGAAGCTGGAACTGCAGCATTCTCCACATTGCCCTCACACGGCTCCGCAGAAGCTCAGGTGATGTGGGCTGGGTTCGCCTCCACCCACTTTAGCCAGCAGGGCCAGCTCCCCCGTCCTCTCTGCCGAGCCCTCATGAGTGGGACCGTGGCCCTGGCTTCCCGTTCCGGCCTGGCGGTTCCCTGATCTCCTCCCCACGCACCCTCTGCCATCAGCCTGGTATTTTCCATGACCCCTAACAGTCCTGTTCCCCACACCTGCCTCCTGTTCAAGGACAGCAAGTCCATCCCATGAGCAGGGCCCGGCAGGACTGGGCCAGTGAGAAGGTTTCCTGTGAGGATCCTGGGGTCAAAGTGCCACAAACTGGGTGGCTTCAAACCACAGAAATGAATTGTCTGACAGGACCGCGAGCCGGAAGCCAGAGATCCAGGTGTTGTCTGGGCCGCATGCTCAGGAAGCTCTCAGGAGACTCTCTGTGGCTCCTGGCAACCCCTGGGGCTTCTCGGCGGGTAGACGCCTCACTCCATTCCGTCTCCATCCTCGTGTCGTGTCTGTGCCGTCTCTTCTTAGAAGGACGGCCAAGGATCGTTCTTAGAAGGACGCCGGCCGTACTGGGTAAGGGCCTCATCTTCACTAACTCCATCCACAGAGACCCTATTTCCAGAAGGTGGCATTCACTGTGCTGGTGTGAGGACTTGAACGTGTCTTTTTGGGGAAACGGTTCTGCTCGCCACAGCGCCTTGGTGTCATCTCATCCAACCCTGGGCCTACACAGGACTTCATACAGCGCAGTTGGCGCAGGGCTCCTTCCACACCTCGCTCAGAGCTGAGCCCCCTCCAGGGCCAGAGTCACAGCCTCCTGGCTCCACAAAGCATCTGGCTCGTCGCAACACATTCCTCTTTGGACTGACTCAGCTTTCGAAAACTTCTTACTCATCCTAAGCAACAGTACCCACAAATTCATGTTTTTGATGTGCTATTTTGCTTTTTCTCATGCACATTAAAATAAACAGTTTTAAAAATTGCCCACATTCCACATAAAACCAAGTTACATACCACACTTTGGGAAGTGCTGCAGGGACTGAATGTGTAAAATGTGAATTGTCCAGGGCAACAATTGAATTTTATAGATGCTTAATCCAAAAGAGTACTTTCAACGAGGTCAATTCCAGGCCCAGGGTTTGTCCAGGACAGCGGTCCATACTCTTTTTGGCACCAGGGACCTGTTCCATGGAAGATGGTTTTTCCACGGACCAAGGTTGGGGGAAGGTTTCAGGATGATTCAAACACATTACATTTACTGTGCACTTAATTTTTGTAATTATTACATTGTAATATATAATTATAAAACCCACCATCATGTAGAATCAGTGGGAGCCCTGAGCTTGTTTTCCTGCAACTGGCCAGTCCCATCGGAGGGTGATGGGAGACAGTGACAGATCATCAGGCATTAGATTTTCATAAGGAGTGTGCAACCTGGATCCCTCACATGCACAGTTCACAACAGGGCTCAAGCTCCTATGAGAATCTAATGCCACCACTGATCTGACAGGAGGTAGAGTCCAGGCAGTACTGTGAGCCATGGGGGGTGGCTGTAAATGCCGACAAAGTTTCACTCG
Source organism: Nomascus leucogenys (assembly GCF_006542625.1). Classification (NCBI taxonomy): domain Eukaryota; kingdom Metazoa; phylum Chordata; class Mammalia; order Primates; family Hylobatidae; genus Nomascus; species Nomascus leucogenys. The sequence goes on along the minus strand of NC_044393.1, from coordinate 106,020,322 downwards.
CTCACTCACCCTCCACTCACCTGCTCACTCCACCCGCCACTCACCTCCTGCTGTCTGCTGTGCACCCCAGTTCCTAACAGGCCGCAGACTGGTGTCAGTCTGTGGCCCAGAGGTTGGGGACCCCTGGTCCAGTGGGAAGACATGGGTGGGAGATCTGGGATGCCCATGGACTTTTCTAGAGTGTGAGTTTTGGGGGCAAACACACTTGGAGTTGGACCTCAGCTCTGCTGCTCACTAGCCAGTGATCTCAGCTCACAGTGCTTAATGTAAAGTGGGAATCATCAGCAGTTCTCAGGGATTTGGTGGGCTCACCCACGTAAACATCCATCCCAGAGCCTGATGTGCCATGAGAGGCTCCACAGACACTGGATCTCAGCTTCTGCCCCGGAAGGAAGCCATTATCCCCAGAACCACTTCCAGGCCAGAGTGAAGGCAGCCGGACAGCAGGAGGCCAGACGTTTGCAGGGGCCTAGTCTCTGCAGCTGACAGCTGCCTGGTACCCTGCGGTGTTCAGTACAGAGCTCCATGATGTGCAGGATTTGTCAGCTCTCAGGTATGCAGCCCTGCCCTCACCCTCCTGTGATGAATTGGGCCAGGCTAACAGTGGAAATAGGAGCAGTCCCCTGGCCATGCAGAAAGGCGTCTGCCCACTGGGCTCCTGCTGGTCCCAAGGGACACATCTTCCCTCCCCATGGCCCCAGGTCTGAGGCTCCATCCTCCTGGGATCACAGGAGACAGCTGAGCCCTGTGCAGTCCTAACCGTTGGCCACGGTGTGACAAGGGCAGGGAGGGCTGTTCCCTCTCTCTGAACCCACGCTCCGTTCTGGCTGCCACATGTGTGCAGCGCCATCTCTCCCAGCAGCCTTCTTGTGGCTTCCCCATCCAATGGGCCGGGATTTCCCTGTAATCAGCCAGGAAGCATTCCTACTCTGTCTGCCCCAACCCATCTCAAGAGGGCACGGAAAGGGCTGGATACCTGCGAGCTGACAAACCCCACTGTCGTGGGAACACATGTGTCCTCGGGCACAGTTCCCTGATGGTACAAACCATCCACCTGCAGCTTTGCCTGCTACATCAGAAGGCCCCATTTCTACCTCTCCTCTCAGAATATCACGTCAAAGACACCAGCCTGGCCAAACCCAGCAGAGAACTGAGGGCCCAGTCGGGGAAGAATCAGCTTTCTGCTAGACGGAGGTGGGCCCTGAGGGGAGCAGAGGCTCTCCCTGGAACAGAGGAGCTGATGCTCAGAGGGGAGCCCAGGGCAGCCCCTGAGCCTGGTGCTGCTGAGGTGCAGGTCTGATGGGATAGAGGCTGTGCACACAGAGGAGAGTGGGGAGCTGGGCCCATGGCAGTGGCCCTCCACATGCTCACTTTGTCCATGCAGACCACCGGGCCCTGGTCTGCCTGGACTGAGGGGGTTCTCAGTGCCTCAACCCAGATAGCTCTGAGAAACCGGTAGGCCATGGAGATCTTCCTGGGTCCTCAGAAAGATCCAATAGTTCCCAGTAATCCTGCCAGTAAGAATGCAGAGGCAGAAGATGTACACACACACACACACATACATGCATATGCACATACACACACATAGATCTTTATGGGCACACAGACGTATACACATATACATGTATACACACATATGCATCTATGTGTACACACACACACACATACACGTATATGCATCTATTGCACCCATGTACACCTGCACATATACATATACACCAGACAGCTATAGACACATATGCACACATACATGCACACATATACATATATACACATACATCTGTATGTACATGTGTGCACATTTTTGTACACATACATGAATACACATGTAGATATGCATATATACACATATATACACGTACATACAGGTTGAGCATCCCAGACCTAAAACCCAGAATGCCCCCAAATCAGAAACTTTTTGAGCACAGGCGTGACCCTAAAGGAAAATGTGCATTTGGAGGATCTTGGATTTCAGATTTTTGTATCTGGGATGCTCAACCAGTAAGTATGATGCAAATATTCTAAAATGCAAAATTTGAGACACTTCTGGTTCCAATCACTTCAGATAAGGAATAGTCAACCTTTATATATATTACACACACACACACACACACACACACACATTTTTGTGGTTTGTGATATTCTGCTTTCTACTGTGTTCATATCTTCCTGCACCTCTTCACAAAGCGGCTAAGTGGGCCTTTCATGTGCACTCAGCATCAGCAGCTGGCACAAAACCACCTGGGCCGTCGCCCAGCCTGTGCACACACAGCCACGGTGTATGTGGAGAAGCACCAGATGCCATCGCTAACGCAGAACAGGACAGGGCCGGCCCCAAGCACTTGGGTCCCTCCTGCCTCAGAACAAAGCCAGGCTCACACAGACACTCTGTGTCCCCAAGGTGGGGGCTCCTGGGACCTCTGGCTGTGTCTCTCTCCCTTTTGAATTGCTTCTGTTCTGCTTTGAAAAACACTGCCTGGTTTTATTATTGAAGTTACTTTCTTGGGTTAATTAAGATTTTTCGCTTACTCAAATATTGACCAAGGCGTGCCCTGCCCCCACCCCTTAACGGCAAACAGGCTGTGGAGCCATAACCTGACACCAGACACAACATTAATGACTTTAAACAACCAGGAGTTTATGTCGAATACATGTTCCATGCATCTAATTTTCATCCCTGGTGCCCATTTAAATTCTTTGCATGTTTTAAAAATTTATGTCTTCCTTTCCCATCTCCCTGAATTTTACTCCAGCCTAATTTATAAGAAAAATGTGCTTTGAACTTTTAACTAGGATGCTGGAGAACAAGCCACCTTTCATTCCTGATGAGCTGAGATCTCTTCCCCTTTCTTCAAACCTTCAGCTGATGATGTATGTGCACACACACACACACACACACACACACACACACACACGAGTATATATATTTTTTCTATGCTTCTTAAAGAAACAACAAGTCCTTTTAAAACACCTTTCAAATGCACAGTATAACAAGCACTGTGGGGGAGAGGAACAGAGGCTCCCAGAGAAGGAGTTTCCTTAATGCTTACTGGAATTTGTTGTTTTCTTCTTTTCATGGAAAATGTGTCTGAGAGCACCAGTATAGCTATTAGCTGTATCCTGTGGCCTTTGTGGGTATTTCCAGGAAGAGAGAGGACTGAGTCTTGTGTGCAGAGCGGCACTCCCACCCCACACTCAGGCAGCTCATCCCTCCGAGAGCTCAGGGGCAGCAGGGGCAGTGAGGGCACTGCATGGCGAGAGGGTAGCCTGGATAGCACCAATACGGGATGCTTGTTGCCAGGCTCCACACACAATGGATAAAACGAGCCTTCTCTCCTGAATGAGGCCTAGACCTGCAGGGTGGGAAGAGGTAGGACTGGGAGAAGGGGGGCTGGGAGGAAAATGACATCAGATCTGTCTGCAGAAATCATCCGTCAAGAATCAGAAGGCGTCAGATCTCGTTGGATGGTGGGTGGGTGGTCTCTGCATCACCTGCTAGTCACCTGGTAGGGCGAGAAGGGTCAGAGGGGAGACTGTGTGCGTGTGTGTGCAAGTGTGTGTATGTGTGTGCACGTGTGGGTCCTCACCTTATGTGTCACCCCTCATCTAGAGCTATTTGGCTGGGACCTTGGCATTCTCCGGAGCAGCTGCAGTTACAGAATGGAAGCTCCGTGCACAGACAGTGGACTTGTTCACTACTGCAGCCCCTAGAACTTGGTCTGACGTATCATGAGTGCTCAGCAGGTACACAATGAATGAAGAAGTGTGCGGAGAGAAGGGAAGGCAGGCCTCACAGATGTGGAAGAAAAATTCCCAGCCTTAGCAAATTGTTTCATGAAGTAGGAAGTTAATCCTTTCTGATATTAAGAGCTAAGCACTCTTAAGAGCTGCACACCACCAAACTATGACTTCGCGGGGGCATTGGGTAACCAGGCCCATCCACACTGGGTAAGGAATTAGATGCTGCAAAATAAGGGCTTGCGCCTGTTTCTTAAGGAATCCGTAACTGTACAATTTTTAAATTTCCAATAAGATCCTCTTTAATTTTAACTTCTAAATATAATAAGGATACATCAATATTATCTACTCTTGCATATGTTTCTACTAAATAATTTCAATAGTTTTTCTTGAGGAACTTTTAGAAAATGTTTATTATTTCACTGTCTAGGGAAAATGTTAGCAATGAAGAAATTACACCAAAAAGAAAAGTTGACATATTTTGCCATCGTGGAAAACCTGCCCAGAGCTCCATAAAAAATCATGCAACACTTCCCAATTCCAAAATATATTACAAAGCTATGGTTATTAAAACAATACACTACTGGCATAAAAACAGACATATAGACCAATGGAACAGAGTCCAGAAACAACTCACATACACTGCCAAGTGCTCCTCCATAAGCATGCAGAGAATACACCATGGGGAAGGGTCGCCTCTTCACGGGTGCTGGGGAAACTGGATGTCCACATGCAAAAGAACGGCATTGGACCCTCATCTCACATCCACAAAAACCCACTCAACATGGGCTAAAGACTGAGACATAAGACTGGACACTATAAACGTACTAGAAGAAAACACAGGGGAAGCATGATGACATTCGTCTAGGCAAAGTTTTCTTGGATCTGACACCAAAGGCACAAGCAACAGAAGCAAATGTGAACATGCAGGACAACGTCAAACCACTGAGCTCCTGCACCAGCAGGGAAACAATCAGCAAATCCAGAGGGCAGCCCACAGAAGGTGGGATGAGTGGCGGGTGGGTGGACTCTGCATCCCCTACTGGTCACTGGGGAGGAAATATTTGCATATCACATAACTGATAAGGAGTTAATATTTAAAATGTATAGGCGGCTGGGTTTGGTGGCTCACACTTATAATCCCAGCACTTTGGGAGGCAAAGGCGAGTGGATCACTTAAGGTCAGGAGTTCGAGACCATCCTGGCCAACATGGCAAAACCCCGTCTCTACTAAAAATACAAAAATTAGCTGGGTGTGGTGGTGAGCACCCGTAATCCCGGCTACTTGGGAGGCTGAGGCAGGAGAATCACTTAAATCTGGGAGGCGGAGGTTGCAGTGAGCCGAGATGGTGCCACTGCACTCCAGCCTGGACGACAGAGCAAGACTCCATCTCCAAAAAGTAGTAATAATAAAATAAAATGTATAGGGACTTCCTACAACTCAATAGAAAATAATAATGATAACCTGATTTAAAAATGGGCAAAGGACTTGGGTAGACATTTCTCCAAAGAAAGCATACAAATGGCCAACACACTGTACATGGAAAGAAAGCATCACTGATGATCAGGAACATGTGAATCAGAGCCATGATGAGATACCTCTCTGTACCTGTCGGGAGGCTGTGACCAAAAAGACGCGTGTTGGTGAGGACGTGTAGAGACTGAACACTTACGTGCTGTTGGTGGGAATATAAATGGTGCAACTGTTATGGAAAACAGTATGAAGTTTTCTCAGAAAATTGAAAATAGAGCCACCATATGATTCAGCAATCCCACTTCCAGACATTTATCCAAAGGAAGTTAAATCAGGACCTCGAAGTGATGTGTGCACTCCGGAGTTCATCACAGCATTGTTCACAGGAGCCAAGACATGGAAGCACGTGTCCCCCAGGGATGAGCGGGCAGGAAAGCGTGGTGCATAGACGAGGTGGATGCTCTTTAGCCTTAAGAAAAGATGGACAACCTGCCATTTGCAACAACTGGGATAAACCTGCGTGACATGACATGAAGTGAAACAAAAGCCAGGCCCAAGACAGAGGCTGCATGACGTCACTGAAGCGTGGGATCTACGACAATTGAACGCGCCGAAGAAGAGAGGAGGATGGAGGCGGCTGGGTCTGGCGCTGGGGGAAGCACGGGAAGGTGCCGTTCCAAGGGCACAAGGTTTCAGCGATGTGGCCTCAACGCGGTCTCAAAATCTGCCGTACAGTTGAGAGCTAACCACGCTGCACACTCAGGGAGCTGTCAAAACGGTGGGCCTCGTTACACGTTCTTAGCACGTGGAAATGAAGGCCCCGTGAAGGAAGCAGAGTTGGAGAGGGACGCCGTGGCCAGTTTCAAGGTGGAGGATGGAGCTGCACGCCTAGAAATACAGCCAGGTGCCACAAGCCGGGAAAGGTCAGGAGCCTCCCCAGAGCGTGTGGCCCACCAAAGCCCTGACTTCAGCTCAGTGAAACCCGTCTGGACCGTGGCCTCCTGTAAGAGAATAAATTTGTGTTGTTTTCCTGCAGGTTTCTAATAAGCCACGTGTGTTTTGGGGGAGACACAGGAAGCCAAGGACCAAGCACTTCCTGCGCGGCCATTCTGTTCTTCCACTAAGCGGGTGGTTTTCCTTCCCAGGACCCTCAGTGGAGGCATTCAGCAGCCACCTCTCCTGGGAATTTTTCTTAAATATCATTTGGCAATAAATCATAGCATGTCCATCCAATTTTTCCCTAGAGTAAATTATTATTTTTAGGCCTTTAAAACATTTGCTCTTTCCTTCTTCTAAAATGATGTTTGTTTTCATGCAGGCTAAGATGTTTTTACCTATACTCTATCACCTACAGATTTCTCAACCCAGTGGGGCAGAAATGGGGATTTGTGTTGTTTCAGATGGAATTTGACATTAAAAAAATCTGTGCAGCTGCCCTCACGGGGAGGATAACATCCCCCGCACGTGGGTTAACGCAGCACTCTCGTGATGCAAAGCGTCTCCGTGAATAAATAAACCTCGACAGCTCTTTCTGGAGACGGGAAAGCTGTGCTCCGTGGATGAGGCAGTTTATCCTGCCTCACCGCCATTGCTCCTAGCAGGAGTCGAGAGACTGATCTCGAAGGCAGCGCTAAGCGGAAGCCGTGATACTTTCAGTGTCGGTTCAGTTTCTGGTCTGGCGTAACTTTTACCGTGTAGCAGAATCGGATGAGAGTCACGAGATGCATTGTGACACCGCATAAGCACCATGAAGAGCAAGCTGTGAATTGGGTATTGGGTATTCATATATATATATATTCGAAACGGAGTCTCGCTCTGTCGCCCAGGCTGGAGTGCAGTGGCGCGATCTTGGCTCACTGCAGGCTCCGCCTTCCGGGTTCATGCCATTCTCCTGCCTCAGCCTCTCGAGTAGCTGGGACTACAGGCTCCCACCACCACGCTCAGCTAATTTTTTGTATTTTTAGTAGAGATCGGGGTTTCACCGTGTTAGCCAGGATGGTCTCGATCTCCTGACCTCGTGATCCACCCGCCTCGGCCTTCCAAAGTGCTGGGATTACAGGCGTGAACCACCGTGCCCAGCAGGTATTCATATTTTAAAAGTTAAAAAAAGCAAAGAACCTCTTTCTCTCTCTCTAAAATAAGGTGCTGATTAAATTTTAAGTGAACAAGGTACAAGAGGTGAAAACACAACATCTGTTTCCATAGAGCGTCAGTACGAGGGTGTTCCCAGGAGGAGGAGTGCGGCGGCCTGGGAGGCACATGGATGCCGAGTCTTTGGATCGGCAGAGGGTCGTTGAGTCGCTTCCAGGGGCCGGACACTGTTGTAGGAGCTGGGAGCACAGCGGGGAAGCACGCTAGGAGTCCCCTCGTCGCGGAGAAGGGACAGGCACTAAAGTGACCGGGTAATTTCCAGTAAGGCGTGATGTAAAGAAAGGAGAAGAGGGCACAGTGATGGAAGGTGGGGCTGAGCAGAGGCCTCTGAGCATCAGGATGAGAAGAAGCCCAACCTGGAAAGACCCTGAGGAGAAACACAGAGGCCACGCAGGCCGGCTGTGGTGCCTCTGAGGGATGGGGGAGGAGGCCGTGGTGCCTCTGAGGGATGGAGGAGGAGGCCGTGGTGCCTCTGAGGGATGGGGGAGGAGGCTGTGGTGCCTCTGAGGGATGGAGGAGGCCGGCTGTGGTGCCTCTGAGGGATGGGGAGGAGGCCGTGGTACCTCTGAGGGATGGGGGAGGAGGCCGTGGTGCCTCTGAGGGATGGGGGAGGAGGCCGTGGTGCCTCTGAGGGATGGGGGAGGAGGCCGTGGTGCCTCTGAGGGATGGGGGAGGAGGCCGTGGTGCCTCTGAGGGATGGGGGAGGAGGCCGTGGTGCCTCTGAGGGATGGGGGAGGAGGCCGTGGTGCCTCTGAGGGATGGGGAGGAGGCCGTGGTGCCTCTGAGGGATGGAGGAGGAGGCCGTGGTGCCTCTGAGGGATGGAGGAGGAGGCCGTGGTGCCTCTGAGGGATGGGGAGGAGGCCGTGGTGCCTCTGAGGGATGGGGGAGGAGGCCGTGGTGCCTCTGAGGGATGGGGAGGAGGCCGTGGTGCCTCTGAGGGATGGAGGAGGAGGCCGTGGTGCCTCTGAGGGATGGAGGAGGAGGCTGTGGTATCTGAGGATGGAGGAGGAGGCTATGGTACCTCTGAGGGATGGAGGAGGAGGCTGTGGTACCTCTGAGGGATGGAGGAGGAGGCTGTGGTGCCTCTGAGGGATGGAGGAGGAGGCTGTGGTGCCTCTGAGGGATGGGGGAGGAGGCTGTGGTGCCTCTGAGGGATGGAGGAGGAGGCTGTGGTGCCTCTGAGGGATGGGGGAGGCCAGCTGTGGTGCCTCTGAGGGATGGAGGAGGAGGCTGTGGTGCCTCTGAGGGATGGAGGAGGAGGCTGTGGTGCCTCTGAGGGATGGAGGAGGAGGCTGTGGTGCCTCTGAGGGATGGAGGAGGAGGCTGTGGTTCTCTGAGGGATGGAGGAGGAGGCTGTGGTATCTCTGAGTGATGGAGGAGGAGGCTGTGGTACCTCTGAGGGATGGAGGAGGAGGCTGTGGTACCTCTGAGGGATGGAGGAGGAGGCTGTGGTGCCTCTGAGGGATGGGGGAGGAGCTGTGGTGCCTCTGAGGGATGGAGGAGGAGGCTGTGGTGCCTCTGAGGGATGGAGGAGGAGGCTGTGGTGCCTCTGAGGGATGGAGGAGGAGGCTGTGGTATCTCTGAGTGATGGAGGAGGAGGCTATGGTACCTCTGAGGGATGGAGGAGGAGGCTGTGGTGCCTCTGAGGGATGGAGGAGGAGGCTGTGGTGCCTCTGAGGGATGGGGGAGGCCGGCTGTGGTACCTCTGAGGGATGGAGGAGGAGGCTGTGGTGCCTCTGAGGGACGGAGGAGGAGGCTGTGGTGCCTCTGAGGGACAAAGCAGGCCGCCTGTGGTGCCTCTGAGGGACGGAGGAGGCCGGCTCCGGAGGTGGTTGGTGATGCTGTGTGTTGAAGGCTGTGGATCCTGTCCTTGGTGGGTGCAAAGCCAGCAGACATTTCCAGAGGGAGAGGGATGTGACTCAAATTGTGACTTAGAAAGTTCACTCCACGCTCAGAGCACTGGGCCTGAGGAGCACAAGCCGGAGTGGAGGCCCTGGGCCAGTTGGAGGGACAGTGCACGAGTCAGATGCGGGAGCCGCACGTGGAGCTGGGGCAGGACCTGCTGTAGGTCCCAAGGTGAGGAGGGGCCCTGAGCTGGGTCTGCTCTGGTGGGGAAAATGAAATGTCTGCTTGGCCAGGTTACACTGGGGCCTGCAGTGGAGACGCTGAGTAAGCGGCTAGAGGAATGCACGTTCAGTGTGGGGAGGTCTCGTGGCAAGAGATGGCAATGTGGGGTCTTTGGAACCTGGGGAGAGATGAAGGCCGGGCCAGCCTGGGTCCGAGGCTGACAGCAGAGAGCAGGGCTGCTGAAGCCTTGGTGCAGGGAGGGCCTGTTGCCCTCAGCATCCCTGTCCGGCACCTCCCACCCACGCTCCAGCCTCTCCCAGCCCTTCCTCCCTAGGATCACGCAGCATGCTCCTGCTCCTGCTGGCCCCACCCCAATGGTGGGCCAGGCCCAGCCCCGACCACTACCTCTCTGACCCGATGGGGTTGTCATGTCTGAAGGGCTTGCACGTTATTCGGTCACGTTTCTGGGCCAAATCTGGAACTTGGAGAAGAAAGGAGGAGGGGCGGCACCCTAGCCACAGGGGTGGTATTGAAGATGGCACGGGGGTCTCCTCTCCTGCTGCCTTCCAGGAGGGGGACTGGAGGGCACAGGTGCTGAGAAGAAGTGGAGTCCCTGAATGGAGCCGATGGGATGCAGAGGAAGGGAGAGAGCCAGTGGGACGCCCACCCCGGCGCACCCCACAGCACCAGCATCTGCTGATTGAGTTTAAATATCAACGGTTCGATGTGTAGAGCCATCTGTAATACTTTTAGCCACAGATTCTTTCACATCAATAGGCAAAAAAGAGGTAATTAATAAAACGAACATAAAGTTCTAATTATAGGGTGTAAATATCACTCTCAGGAGAATTATTAAGATGAAGGATGGGTTTGTGATTAGGAGAAGAAAATAACCTGCCCAGGGGAATGGAAAGGAGGCAGACATTCTCAGACCAGAAGTGACGTGTGTGTGTGTGTGTGTGTGTGTGTGTGTCCGTGCACGTCTGTGTGTGTCCATGTGTGTCTGCGTGTGTGGAGGGGCCACTGCTAATGACTGTACAACCAAATGGGAGAAATGGCTGGTCTGTTACTGATGCAAACAAGAAAACCAGCATGGTGACAAAATATTTAGTATGGGGACAAAGGTCACAGAGGCATCCTTGTCATCTCCCAGAGGTGACAAATCACAGGTTCGTCTCAGAGGCAATTTCACATTCCAAAAGGTAGAGAAATCTTTTTTATTTTTATTTTTATTTATTTATTTTTTTGAGACAGAGTCTCACTCTGTCACCCAGGCTGGAGTGTAGTGGCACAATCTCAGCTGACTGCAACCTCTGCTTCCCAGGTTCAAACGATTCTCCTGCCTCAGCCTCCTGAGCAGCTTGGATTACAGGCGTGTGCCACCACACCCAGCTAATTTTTATATTTTTAGTAGAGACGGGATTTCACCATGTTGGACAGGCTGGTCTCGAACTCCTGATCTCAGGTGATCCACCCGCCTCAGCCTCCCAAAGTGCCGGGATTACAGGCATGAGCCACGATGCCTGGCCCGGAGAAGTAATTTTTAAAGAAATGTAGGAAGACAGACCTGGGGTCAAAGGAAAGATGAGCATAGTCCCCAGTCCTCCAGCTTGAGAGGTGCGGGGGCTCCGGAGGTTCAGAGGGGTCTCAGGAATGGACTCAGAATTCAAGACTACAAAGGATGCTAAAGACAAAGATGCAGGGTCCAAAGAAAGGAAGGAGGACACGTAGGAAAATGTAACTGACAGGTGCATATCCAGCCTGGCCCAGCGCAGCCCCTCACCACAGTCTCGGCTCAGGGAGCTCCTGGAATGCAAGCTTTGTACTGAAGGATCCCACAGGTCCTGCAGGGCAGCTCTTCTGGCCAGACCCTGCCACTGAGTGGTACATCCCACAGGGCACCCAGGAGCCTGTGGCCACCTCCCATCTGGGCCTTGGAATTCCTTTTGGCTGACAGTCTTTGCCTGCGTGACCCTCACGGGATGCCTCCCACAGCCTCAGCCTGTGAGTGTCCCTGTGGCCAGCTTGTGTAACCTGCCAGGTGGGAGGCCGGGATGAAATTCTCACTTGCCACACCTTATAAATATCAGGTGTAAATATCACCCTCAGGAGAATTATTAAGATGAGCGATGGGATGTCCTGCAGGCCCAGCAACAAGGCCAGACTCTCCTCCGCTTCATGAGAAAATGGTGTTGTCATCAGATAAACTTTGGGGCTGCCTGGGTGCAGATTTGAAGCTACACACTTCTCAATTCACGTCGGAGGTTTCACGGATCCTACATATTGCAGAGAAACCTGAGGTCGGTTTTTGGTTTTGCTTTTTAGTGATAAATCCGGGATGACACGGCCATGGGCGGTGTCGAGGGCTGGGATTTCAGTGCAGTTGAATCCCAGGCTGTGGCCCCAGTGCCCGTTCATGGGCCCCTCCCGTGTGATTCTCCCAGCTGAGGCGTGAGTTCGTCTGAGCGGTGAGTTGGAATGCGAGGCAGATCACTCTTTGCTGTTGAGATGGTTGGATCAGTGTGCCCCAAAATCTCCCGTCAAACCGTAATCCCCAGTGTTGGGTGTGGGGCCTGGGGGGTGGTGACTGGACTTGGGGGCGATTTTTGAATGGTTTAGCACCACCCTCTCCTTGCTGTTCTCATGATGGTGAGTTTTCTGAGACCTGTGTGTTTAAACCTGGGTAGCCCCTCCCACCTTGCGCCTACACCCACCATGGGATGAGATTGCTTCCCTTTCACCTTCCACCATGACCGGAAGCTCCCTGAGGCCTCCCCATAAGCAGACGCCGTGCTCCCTGTGCAGCCTGCAGAGCCCTGAGCCGATTAAGCCTCTTTCTTCGAATCATCCAGTCCCAGGTGTTTCTTCACAGCCGTGGAGAATGGACTAATACCACTGGCAAAGACGGTCCAAGTTGGTTTCCTCTCTCCAACCTGATTTTTAACATTTCCTTCTCTTCTCCAAACCTTTCCCGGTGAGGAGGACAGTGGCTTCCATGGGTGGGCGTTCAGTAAACAGCACCCAGTGAACTCAGAGCTGCCAGTTTACCCCGCAGGGTCAGCAGAGCTGACTAGGGTTGGGTTGGGTGTAGATGAGCTCAGAGTCCACAAGGCCCCACAGTGATGTCACCATCCCAGTAAAATGTGAGATTCGGGAATGAATAGGAAAATCACGTGCTTAGTACACGTGACATCAGCAGTTAGGAAAGTTCACTGGGAAAGAAAAGCGCCATAAGTCCTCGCATCAATACTTGCAGCGACAAAATAACCTCAAGGCCGATCTTTCATGCCTGTGCCTGGGCGTCCCCGCCTTTCTAAGGAGGACATTTATGTAATTTAGATGGGAAATTGATGGGACTGGGCAGGTCCCTCTGATTGATGTGGAAGCTGGAACGCATGTGTTTATTTGCTGTTTCACGGTGCGGGCCATTTTTCTCCAGCCAGGAAGGGTAGGGGTGTGCACCACAGGGCCTCCCCCAAGTTCGCCTCAGCGCCTGCCCCACCTCCATCACGGTGATCACGCGTGGCCTTGGCCCCGGGCTTCTGAGGGCTTCAGCATCACATGTGTTTGTTCTGCTTCATAGGCTCCCTCCGTCAGGCAGGTCAGGGTGTGACGTGCACCCCTCGGTGACCGAGGGCCGGCTGGGTCTCACAGAAGGTACACCAGGTGAGCTGCCAGGTGCCGCCTCCTCCGCCTCCCGCCTCCTCTGCAGGCTCACGAACCCTCTGGGGCTGAGCACAAGCACTTTCTTTTGAAAACGCCTCCATGGCGGAAGTTCCTTGGTTGCGGAGGACTTCGTTGTTACCGCTAGCTCGAAAATGAATCAAGTTCCCTGAATAAACATGAGGTCAACCTCAGCAATGTTAGTTTGGGCAAACGTCAGAGCAAGCACGGAAAGTGGCTGGAAGGACTTTCTCATGCGACTTATAAATAAATGACTGCCGAGCGCAGAACTCCAAGGGCCACAGATAGACAGCACTTTGGGAAGAGGCTGAGAGTTAAAGAGTGGTGGTTCCCAGCCTCAGCCCACCCAGGGAGGGTGAGCAACAGACAGTGCTGAGGCCCCACGTGGAGTCAGAGGCTTCGCAGGCTGTGGCTGGGGCCCAGCTTTGCTGCAGCTCCCGGGGGCCTCCCAGGTGCACAGGTGAGGGGCTTTGAGCTTGAGTCCCCCTCCCAGGTGCCATCCAGGTGCACAGGTGAGGGGCTTTTAGCTTGAACCCACCCGCCCCGACCCCGCCAAAGTGCCTCCTAGATGCACAGGTGAGGAGGCTTTGAGCTTGAGCCCCAGGAGCCTCCCAGGTGCACAGGTGAGGGGCTGCGAGGCACAGGGACCCATGTCTTAGAGGAAGTTTCAATACTTCATAATCGCATCCCCGCTAAGTGGGGGAAGCACGCTGGCCTCTTTCACATGGAAATCCCTCCTCTCTGAGGACTGTGGTGACGTGCTTTAGCATGACAATGAGTGCGGGCAGATATGAAGTATTTTGTGATTTAAATTTTGCTTGTGATATTTCAAAGAGGTTTCCTCTGGAAAAGGTTACTGGGAGAGAAGGTGGCTCCACAACTCTCCACACATTTATCGTGGTTTCAGGCTCCTTGAGCTGCTTTGCAGTAAGTGACACAATAAAAAATGTAAAATACAGAAGGCACCCATTTTTCCCACTTACAGTTTTACTGGGTGTTCATAGAGGCGATGAAGAAATGAAATCCCCACATTTAAACAAAGCGGAGAGTGACAGCGAGGGTGATAGTCCTATTGTATAATTGCCTCCTTTCACTCAGAGAGAGGGAGAGCCTATTTTCATACTTATCCGAAAGCAGTGAAGCTTCAAAGAATAGGGGCAGACACAATGGGCTTTCAGAGGGAAGCTGCCATTGTCAACGGTATAATTTGTCACCGTGCTGCCTAAGTGCCCGTAGGCCGGCCAGGCGCAGAATCAGAAGTGCAGGCAGCCTGGGTGGAGCAGGGAGGTGTGAGCCCGGGTCAGAGCAGAGAATGAGGGGTGAGACACAGGCGGCCCCTCCCAGCCACCTGGGCCCCGAGCTTGTCCTGGGCCCCTCGAGGTGTGCTGCCGAGGCCCGAAGGTGGCCTGGAGGGGTGCCACGAATTATGCCATTCAGGCCTCCAGCGGGTCTATACGTGGCCCTGGGGGACGGTGTCTCCTAGAGGCTCCGAGCTGCTGACAGGACACTTAAAACCCAGAGAAGCCAACGTGTTTTCCATGTGTGGCAGAACTCACCATCGCTCCTGACAGCCGGAGGGCGAGCACATGAGCACCCACCCATCCCACCCCGGAAGAGGCACCACACCTGCCCTTGCCCCCACCCCAGGGTGAAGCCACAGGTCCTGGAGGCCCCTCAGATCCCTTCCTCCCCCAATTTCTGTGATTCTACTTATAATTTGAACAATTCAAGGGTCAAACTCCACCTCTAGAAACGTGCATAGTCACAGGGTACCAAGGGGGCCCACAGAGCACCCCAAAATGTAAAGGTGATCACCGCCGCGAGGATCATCTGTGACATGGAGACCAGCCTCTGCAATCTCACGTAATGAAACACCTTTAGAAAACCTTAGAGTTTTTATTCATCTGCCACATTCTTTTCAGCAGAAACTGTTTGCTGTGCAGAGGGAACTGCAGGGGACTCTCGGCTGGGCGCCTGTGCCTGAGCCCATCCTGGGCAGCTCCAGGCCCTCATTCTCCCGACCACAACCGCAGCCACAGATGCATCTGCGCCCCCTTCCTCTCCCTGGGCACAGCGCATTGTAGAGGGCTCCCATTAGTTCTGAAAAAAGAAAAAGCCTTACGAGACAGATAGAAAATGTATCTCATTTATTTAAGCTCATCACTGCTGATTAATCCCAAACTGGGGTCCCTTGCCTCCACTTTAGAAAAAGAGATGAGTTTTACACTCGGCACCCGTGGCCCTGGGAGATTGATCCGCCCGGTCATGCTTTGAAGTTGAAGCACAGTGCTCATCGATTGCTCACATTAAATGACCAGCCACGCTGTAGAATGTACAGCTCATGAATAAGAAGTGCCCAAGCCCTCCTAGTCATTGGAAAGCCTCAGGTCCAGCCATCACAGGGCAGCCTCCGGGTGGTCCATCTGCGGGCTGTAGGAGCAGAGACCCCCGGCCCCAGCCTGGGCAGACGTCTCCCGTGCAGTGTGGCCAGCGGAAAAGCCTGCTTTCCTCATTCGCTTACAAGGTGTTCTGTAAGCACCCAGCTTCCCCAAGGTCCTACTGAGTTGCTTGGGACAGTGGGGAGCAGGCAAAGACGACCAGCAGATGGCCCTGGACGTTCAGGAGCTGTGCCGTGTGGGACCCCCACCCCTGAAAACACACCCTCGAGCTGAAGGCAGCTGGTGCCGGGACGTGGAGACCTCGGCTGGGCTCCCTGGGGGTGGAGATGGGTTTCTCTCCACCGCTGGCTAATGTCCGCCAGAGCCACAGCAAAGAGGGGACCCAGGAGAGGTGGCCCTGGGGAGCTGAAACTCAGGGAGATGGCCCAGGGCTGGGCTGGCCTGAGTATAGCAAGTAACGCTGCACACCAGGCGCAGATGCCCCGCTGTGGGCGCCTGGCCTCTCCCGCCGCTTGCTGGCCCGGCGCAGGCTGCAGGTCGGAGGCTCTGTGCGCCACACCTTGCAGAAGGCAGATGGGAAAGCGAGCCCCGCCCCATGAGGCAGCTCAAGATGATCGGTGAGAGTCACTCGATTGAGCGGCATGAATGGGGAGGGGGTGTCATAAGGCCAGAGAGTTCCAGGCAGGGGCCAGTTCGCCCAACTTTGACAAACTGGCAGTGTGACCCCCAGAGGGGAAGGACAGGCCTTCCAGGCAAAGGGGACTCCTCCATGACAGGCTGGTTTTATTTTATCGAAGGAAGCACTTCGTGGAGGCCTGATTGGCAGGAAAAGCCGCACATATTTACCGTACACATCTTCAGGAGTTTGGGGATCCGCGTGCGCCCCTCTGATCTGCCCTCTCGGGTGTGCTCCGAGCGTGCCGCATGGCGTTGCTGGCTGTAGGCGCGATACCCTCCAGGTCCTCAGGAAACATGGTCTGTACCAGAAACCTCCTAGGAGAACGCTTTGTGTTTGTGACATAACAAATGTAAGAATTTTTGATGTTCAAAGTTCTCTCTCAAAGTTTTTTTGTTGCCAAGTGAATGTAAAATCCAGAGGATGCTCTTGGTCAAGAGGGTGATCAGGAGACGTGTGGATGAAGCCCCCAGCGCCCCTCCGCTCTCACCACCCTGAGTAGGGCGGGCGGGTGCAGGGAGGGAGGGACGGTGGGCGGGTGCAAGGAGGGGGCGGGTGGGTGCAGGGAGGGAGGGACGGAGGGCGGGTGCAGGGAGGGAGGGACAGAGGGCAGGTGCAGGGAGGGGGGTGGGCGGGTGCAGGGGGGTGGCGGGCGGGTGCAGGGAGGGGGGCGGGCGGGTGCAGGGAGGGAGGGACGGCGGGCGGGTGCAGGGAGGGGAGCGGGCGGGTGCAGGGAGGGCGGGCAGGCCGGCGCCAGGCAGGCGTGTGGAGGCGGGACCCGGGCACATACATGCATCCGCCTGTGCCAGTCCCGACCTCAGAGCCAAGCCCAGCGGCCGCTCCGCTTCCCAAGCAGGTAAAACACACTAGACACGAGAATATGTGGACGCGGGCGCTTATTTCTTGTTGAATTTTGTTCTGTTTTGTTTTCAAACGTGGAATCGGGTGTTGCATCGTGTTCCATGATTTGCTGAAAATACTTAACAAATACGAAACTGTGGAATATCTTTCCTTATCACAGCAAATGGACGTATCTCATTCTTCTTAGTCACATAAAATATTTAAATACCCTCCGCGAGAGCTTGTTTTCCACTCATTTATTTGCCGTTGCGGGCAATGCCGGAGTGACTGTTCCCATACACATATATGCGCTTATGCTATAATTCTTATCAATTAGATTATAAGAAATGGGATTTTTTTTGCTCATAAAGTATGTGCATTTTTATTGCCAAATTACTTTCCAAAAAGGCTTTATCAGTTTGCATGTGCAACAGCAGGTATATTTTAAAAAGTTATTAAGCTTTTTAACGTTTACCAATGTGATGGTATTAGCTTTTGATTTTTTAATCATTACAGAACGGAACGTTTTTCATGTACTTATGTCTTCCCCTGAGCTTCACCCGAGCAGAGAAAATGCCCCGGACCCTGTTTCCTCACCGATTTGTAGGAGCTGTTTGTCTACAGGAAAAAGCAAACTGTTAATACTTCCGGATTTAAAAACATAGCTTAGGTTTTGTGACAACTTGACCCCAAGATAAAAAAGTATTTTATATTTTCTTCTAATTATCTTATGGTAAATTGTTTATTATTTAGATTTTGATCTATCAGACTTTGTAATATTGGAATCTCACTTCATTTTCTTACACAATTTCCCACTTGTGTTTATCGGGTGGTTTTTTCTGTACCCACGGGTTTGAAGTGCCCCCTTCATCGTACACTCCAGGCCCATGTGTTGTCAGGTTCATTCCTAGACCATCTGTTTTGTTCTACTGCTCTGAACACTGATCTTCATGCGAAACGCATTTTAATACCTGCGAGCACGCCTTGCCTCACTCCTGTGTCCCCCAGATTCCTTGACAGTTCTGAGCATTTACTCCAGAACCTGAACCCAAACCATCTTTAAAACCAAGTTAATGACACCCTGCCACCCCACGCACCACATACACACACATCACCACCACACACACCACACATTCACACCACACAAACACCACACACACACCCCCACCACAGACACACACCACACACACACACCACCCACATTCACACCACACACACACCACACACACACACCCCACACACACACACCACACAAACACCACACACACACCCACACACATTCACACCACACACACACACACCACACACACACCCACACACACATTCACACCACACAAACACCACACACCCCCACCACAACACACACCACACAAACACCACACACACACCCCCACCACAGACACACACCACACACACACACCACACACATTCACACCACACAAACACCACACACACACCCCACACACATTCACACCACACAAACACCACACACACCCCACACACATTCACACCACACAAACACCACACACACACCCCCACCACAGACACACACCACACACACACACCACCCACACACACCACCCACACACACCACACACACACCACCCACATTCACACCACACAAACACCACACACACACCCACACACATTCACACCACACAAACACCACACACACCCACACACATTCACACCACACAAACACCACACACACACCCCCACCACAGACACACACCACACACACACACCACCCACATTCACACCACACACACACCACCCACATTCACACCACACAAACACCACACACACACCCCCACCACAGACACACACCACACACACACACCACACACATTCACACCACACAAACACCACACACACACCCCACACACATTCACACCACACAAACACCACACACACACCCCCACCACAGACACACACCACACACACACACCACCCACATTCACACCACACACACCACACACATTCACACCACACAAACACCACACACACACACCCCTCACCACACACACACCACACACATTCACACCATGTAAACACCACACACACACCACATATACACACACCACCATATGCACACGTCACCACCACACACACACCACATATACACACACGCACCACATACACAGCACAACCACACATACCACACACACACTTGCACACATACTACACACACCACATACACATCACACCACATATACTACACACACACCACACACCATATACACACACACCACACACATGCCCCACACACATACCACACATGTACCCCACAGACACACACACCATACCGCACACACCACACACACACCCTCACACACATACACCATACACACATACCACACACACATATCACACCCACCTCACTTCACACCACACACCACACACACCACACCACACACACACACACTGTCGAAGGCTGGGGACCTCAGGGGACCACGGAGCCACCTGGTGTGTGGCTGACAGAATTCCATTGTTGTCAGGTAACACTTTTGAAAAGAGAAGCCCGGGCCGCCCCTTTTCTCTCGGGCAGAGACGTGACCCTGGAGCCTCCCGCGAGCCTGCTGAGAGCTGAATTTCTGAGGCTCATGGAGCCCGAAACCCAGTCTCTCTGACCTTGTACAAGATGCCTGTGCCCAGGGGGCCCGGATGTCCCAGGGTGGGTCTGGCTGCCCCGGGACCACCAGGAGGGAACGTGCCCAACACGAGGCTTAGAAACGGTAGAAGCCAGTGGCACCGGGTGGGGCGCTTCTCCAGGGAGCTGTGAGGGCAAGGCCCAGGGCAGGGCGTTTCTCGACGGAGAGGTGGGGACAAGGCCCAGCCAGTTTTGTTGTGTTGCTTTCAAAGCGTCCTTCAAAGGTGAACCAAATTAGTCCCCGAAGCATCCGACTTCATCTGTCACCAAAGAGGACCAGCCCACCAGAAAACAGTGATGTCCCCCATCAAGTGCGGGCATTACCTAAAGTTGCTGACCTCCTAGAATTTCTGTGACGCTCTCTAGATTCTAGCAATTTTGCTCAAATCCTACCATTCTGACTGTCATGTAGTGACTGTTACGGTGACGGCTTGAGAAATGGAGGCAGGAAGCGACGTGAGCTCCGTTCCTTGCGGAAGGCGTGGGTTTTGCGTCTGTGAGAAAGGAGATGGCTCTAGGGAGGTATCCCCAGCATTAGAGAGGTGGCTCCAGCAGCCTCCAGCATAGCAGAGATGTGGCCCCGGCTGCCTCCCACATGGCAGAGAAGTGGCCCGGCAGCCTCATGTGTGGCAGAGGGCTGGCCCCAGAAGCCTCCCCTATGGCAGAGATGTGGCCCCATCGGCCTCCTGCATGGCAGTGGGGTGGCCCCAGTGGCCTCCTGCGTGGCTGTGGGGTGGCCCCAGCGGCCTCCTGCATGGCAGTGGGGGTGGCCCCAGTGGCCTCCTGCGTGGCAGTGGGGTGGCCCCAGTGGGCTCCTGCGTGGCAGTGGGGTGGCCCTAGTGGCCTCCTGCGTGGCAGTGGGGTGGCCCCAGAAGCCTCCCATAGGGCAGAGATGTGGCCCCAGAGGCCTCCCATATGGCAGTGGGGTGGCCCCAGTGGCCTCCTGCGTGGCAGTGGGGTGGCTCCAGAGGCCTTCAGAGCACACACCTTCCCCGCACAGCCCAGCAGGGCTGCATGCCTGGGAGCTGGGCTCCATGTAGCTTCTCATGGTGGGAAATCTGCCTTCTAGGCCCTTCCTGGGGTTGACGACTGAGAGGTCATGGGGGACTGTTTGGAGCTTGGGGACTGCTCCAGCCCCATGGAGGCCTGTGGAGAGCTCCCCCCTAAACCAGGATGGGTACTGGTCACGTTGATTGATGGCACACTTCTCCCAGGGTCTCCAGACAGCAGTGTCTTGCCAAGGAAGCTGAAAGCTTCCTGTACTTTTTTTTTTTTTGAGACTCACTCTGTCACCCAGGCTGGAGTGCGGTGGCACGATCTCGGCTCACTGCAACCTCCGCCTCCCAGGTTCAAGTGATCCTCCTGCCTCAGCCTCCCAAGTAGTTGAGATTATCAACCACGCCCGGCTAATTTTTTGTAGTTTTAGTAGAGACGGGGCTTCACCGTGTTAGCCAGGCTGGTCTCGATCTCCTGACTTCGTGATCTGCCCACCTCGGCCTCCCAAAGTGCTGGGATTACAGGCATGAGCCACCGCGCCCGGCCTCTTCCCTACTTTTTACTGGTTCTTCTCTTCTTTGGCAGAACTCCATCTGAACACTGAGATTCACGAATGGCAGAGAGGCTGGGTCTGGCTTGTGTTGGCCTCAAGACCCGGCTGCACAGTGCCCAGGGAACCCAGTGCTGGTTCCACATTGTCCAGACCTCCAGGTCCATCAGTGTCTTGGGGGTGTCAATGTTGCCAGCAGCTTTTATCCACTGGGGAGTGGAGGTGGGGGAGATGCCAAGAGGGGAACAGCCCACTCCAGCCCTTGGCAGCTTGGACGGGGCCCCCAGGTGCCTCCCCCAGCCATGAGCACAAATGAAGTTCGAGGGAGAGATGGGGCTGGGGTCACCCCGCCACCACCCCAGGGGACCCAGGTGGCACCAGCTCAAACACCTCCCCGTCTCCCACAGAGCAGGTTTCAGGGCATCCCAGGGAGGCCCCGGTCAGTGTGAAATGCACGTCCTTGTCCTCCGGGTCACGGCCACTCTCCTCGGCCTCTCTCTTTGTGGGGTCGCCTACAAGACATGAAGGACAAGGAGAGAGGCAGGACGTGGGGCCCAGGGGCTCTCCTGGCCCCCTAGACTGGGAGGAAGCCTCCTGCCCGCCCTACCCGCTGGGGGGACCCAGGCACAACAACAGCTGGAGTCCACGCGCCCCCCAGGCCCACCGGCTGCTGTGCCAGACTTTCTATGGCGTCTTCAGATGTCACTCCCAGCAGAGGCCAGACCCCCTCCTGTCACAGTTTCCATCAAGGCGGGGCCTGGAGGCCACGGCTGAGCCTCCTTGCTCACCTGCTCCCCGACACCCCAGAGGAGTTGTGGGCGTCCACTGGCATGTGGGGGTCATAAGTGGCATCCGAGTGGGTTTCCCCCGAATTGCTTCCAGAAGAGCCAGTCCCGGGCAGCCACCCCCGTGTCCCCCGCCGCACCTGTGTCCACCTCCTGGGCAACCACCCCCGTGTCCCCCACCGCACCTGTGTCCACCTCCTGGGCAGCCACCCCCGTGTCCCCCGCCGCACCTGTGTCCACCTCCTGCCCCTCAAGCTGTCCCAGGCTCCGTGGCTTCCTCAGTCCACGGGACCACAGCCGACGCTGGCACTCTGTGTGCGGTGCTGCAGACAGCACCATGGGGTATGCCCAAGCCGCTCCCTGCACTTCCCATGGTGGGCACTGGGTGCTGGGCACTGGGCGGGCAAGGCCAAAGCTGCTGGAACGTGCTCCTGCCTGATGATGAAACCACAGCAGGCCGAGGTTCTGTGCGTCTTACGCGTTTTTAAATGTGGCTGTTTCTCTTCTAAATGTTACCGCTGCCACGTGAATTCATGTTTCCAAACGCGTTGCAGTGAGAGGGTGCTTTCTGCACGGATGTGGCCTGGTGTGGCCCTTACCAGCAGCACCTCACCGTCCTCCATCTCTGGGGACCACAACGAGGCTCCCAAGAGTGGGAGTGAGCCTGGCCCTCTCCCCATCACCAACTACCTGGGGGCAGCCACTCTGTGCTCCCAGCCTCAAGGGACTCACGCTGTGGACAAGCCCAGTTTCCAGTGCCACCCACGGCTGGGACAGCGCCCAGGAGTGCTTTGTGAATGGGACGAAGATCACAGCAAATGAGACCGCCTCTGGGGGCTTTTCCCAGAAGCACAATAAATAATCTTCCTTCTTAGACTTTGTGGTCCTTAAACTATAACAAGTCAGATATTTAGGCAGTTTTTCAAAACATGTTCATTTAAATAAATACTGAACTAGCACTAAATGCTGGTGAGAAAACCAGCAAGACTAAAGCCAGGATACGTGAACAGTACCTGCGAGGCCCTAGGTGCTAGTCCTGGTTAATATTACCAGGGCCGTTCCTTGCATGGTTTGTGTGAACAGGGAGAACCCCACGCAGGGCTGGCCCAAGGGCCTGGGATCCACCCCACAGCAAAAGCGCTCGGCCAGCTGAAGCCCAGGGCGCACACTCGGAGCTTGGCTCATGCTCGTGCCCCGCGGTGGGTAGAGGAGGCCGAACAGCAGGGGCCTGGCACTTGCACGGGGCCGTCTCTCCTGGAAGCAGCAGCACCCAGAGCCAGCCCAGGGGGTCCCTGCAGCCATCCCCACGCGACCCTCCCACCCTGCTACCCAGGTGAGCAGGCTGGTGAACACACACACACACACAAAAACGACAGTGATTATGAACTCCAGGAAAACCTTTCCTGTTGTGCAGGAGGAAAAACGCAGGCTTCAGCTGGGCCCCCTGCGCGTCTCAGCTCCCAGCCAGGCATGGCAGCTGCCGGACTGTGTACCTGGAAAGGATTGCGATTCTTCTCTCCTCTGGCCATGCTTCCCCAGCTGGCCCCAAGCCCGTCTCTGAGCAGGCTCCTCTTCGGTGTGCTGTGCCTACGGTCTCCGTCTGTGCCCTCTGCCCACTGTCTGCAGAAAGCAGGGACCCTGGCACTGGAAGAAGCTTCCCTCTGTGTCTGTCCAGTGTAGACTGTTCAGATTTCAGCGGAGACCAGGTTTGCGGATGGCACCCACGCAGGTCTCAGGCACTCTGGTCCTGGGGAGGCCTGCCCTCGAGTGCTGGCTCTATTCTGGGAGTGGGGCCAGCCTGGGGCCCCTCTGAGCCCTGCCCCCGGGCTCCAAGGCCTTTTCCACCATCTCCTTTCATCCTCGGAGGCAATTTCGTTTTGGAGCACCGTGGTCTGTTTTCACTCAGCGGCTTTGGGGTTGGGAGGACCCACGGCAGCTGTGGATCCACTGTCACCATGAGTGTGGATTTACACCACTGGCCTCGGCGCCCCAGACAGGGCACCCCCGTGCAAGCCTGTGGGGCGGGGCGTGTCCCCACATGGGCCTGGGTTATCCTGCTCCATGCCAAAGTCCCTGTGGGGAGAGCCTGTGCTGGCCGCTTCTCAGTGTTCGGTCAGCCTTCTCGCTGCTGGGACAACATTCTGGAAACACACACACAGCTTTGTTCAACTCCCATGACGACGCGATGAAACAGCGGCTGTAACTGCCGTTACAAGCGGGAAAATGGAAATTAAAGAGACCGCGTGACCTCAGCTGCCTGGACAGAGGGCCTCGGCTCCCTCTGCTCTCCTTTCCAGCCCCACTGCTCACCTGGCCACTGGGGAGGGACGCATTTCCTCAGAGAAACAGCTGCCCACCCATTTGAGCAAGTCCAAAAATATCTTGACCTTATTACTTGTCCAGGCCCCCTGGGCCCCTATGTCGCCCCACACGATGGTTTCATTTCCTTCCATTAGCTGCAGAGAGGCCGGGTGTGGGGCCAGGGTTTGCTGTGAAATGTCGAGACCCAGGGGGCCCTCGGTTTGCACTGCCACGGGATCAGCTCAGCCCCTGCCCGTTTCATGGGTCAGTTGCTTTTCAAGCCCTTTGTGGGGAGGAGGGCCAGGCCGAGTGGGATAGGGCTTTCTCTCCAGCGCTGCGGCTGAGGCTGAGGTGGTTCCTGCAGGGCAGGAAGGTTCCCGCAGCCACAGCTTTTGCAGCTGAGGCTGGACCCAGCCCTGAGCCTCGTGGGCGCTGCTGCAGGTCGGCATCTTGCTAGGAGCGCCCCCTCCAGTGTGAAGCAGCAAACGAGCCCAGGGTGAAGGTTCAAGGGGCTGCTGAACCGCCCCCCTAATCTGTCCCTGTGCAGATGCTGAGACCCCAGAGGTGGGGGCAGACCCTCCACTTGGCCTCCTGAGGCCTAGTTGGTGCCTTTCCAAATAGGCCAGGCTGACTCACGAGCTGCTCTGGGCCAGAAGCCACGTGGTAAGATTGGTCCCTGGCCTAACGTTGAGCCGCCTGTGCCCTGCCCACAAGCAGAATTTGGGAATAGCCCCTGGAAGGAGAACTAAACACACCCATCCCGGCTTCCTTCTCCTCCTCTGCTCTTACACCACGAGTGTCTCTACCTTGACAGACTTAAACTCCAACCATGTGGGAAATGTTTCAGCCACTCATCCTGAATTTATTCCTCGTGGGCCAGCAGCTACACTCTGCTTGAAAGAGTAAGAGATGGAACATCCTCCATTCAGCCAGCCTCCCAGCCCTCTGGAAAGACACCTGCCTTCCTGGTTTCACTTTTCTACTTGAATGAAAACAGGGCAGTGTTCAAGCCTCAGACAGCCTGGAGCAAAGATGAGATGTGAACAGCCTCCGGAGGAAATCACTCAAAAGTAGGGTCATACGAATCCACATGGGAAACTCCGTTTTCTGAGTAAGTGGGAGTGGGGCGGGAGGCTGAATCCAGGACCCACAGGTGGGACAGGCCTCCCTGCCAGGGCGTCCTCTCTGCTGTTTAAAGAGGGCTCCTGGAATTGTTTACTGCCATACTTTTCTTTGCAGAACTTTTTATAGCTAGGATCGGTCAACTTTAGTATGGACTCCGCTGGCCCCTGCATGCTCAGAATTAGTGGAGTTCTTAGTAAGATGACTTCATACTAGATTAAATAAGCACAAGGTGATGTTCAGGATTGTGGGCTGTCAGCTCCTCTTGGGCCAGCAGTGCCGAGGAACATCGGGCTCAGACATGCGTTCGATGAACCTTCCTAGGTATGGATGGACGTATGTCCCAGGCTGTGTGGTGGGGACCCTCCTGGTGTGCTGTGTGTGGGAGTGTCCACTGTGCATTTCATATTCAGATGGGAATGTGAGTAACAACCCATGTGTCACAGCACCGCCAAGGCAGGTGTATTCGTCTGTTCTCACGCTGCTAATAAAGACATACCCGAGACTGGGTAATTTATGAAGGAAAGAGGTTTAATGGACTCACAGTTCTGCAGGGCTGAGGAGGCCTCAGGAAACTTACACTCACAGCAGAAGGGGAAGCAAACATGTCCTTCTTCACATGGCGGCAGCAAGGAGAAGTGCCGAGCAAAGGGGGAAACGCCCGTGATAAAACCGTCAGATCTTGTGAGAACTCGGTCACTGTCGGGAGAACAGCATGGGGAATCCACCCCCGTGATGCAATTACCTCCCACCAGGTCACTTCCCCAACACATGGGGATTATGGGACAATCCAAGATGAGATTTGGGTGGGGAAACAGTCAGACCATATTAGCAGGCCAGCACCGAGCACACACAAGGCTCCCTGAGTCAAGGAGCCAACACACTCCATCACCCCAGCGCCTCTACTATTTAAGGAAAGAGAACAAAGTCTTTATTTTCATTGTCCATTTTCCTCTGATTCCTCTTTCCAAGCTGGGCATTTTTGTGCTAGAAAGAAATCCTGAATGTTGATGCGATGTTGTGTGATCATCTCTTGGGTAGTCATTTTCCAAATAATTTCTTGGAGTACCGACACTCGTTGTTCTTTCAGGGACCCCTGGGGACAGTTGGCATATTATACATGTATGAGTTTTTAGATGGCTCCTCTCTCTCAGGTTATTTCTGCTGTTTCTGTTAAGATTATAGACAACATAACTGGGATGTGTGATTTCATAGGTTGACCCTGATCGGCTTCCCATGCCTGGATGATCAGTAAGAAGCCCTGGACCCCCTCTGTGGAGGGCGGGCTGCAGCTCCCTACCCTTAGAGCTGGTTCACTGTTTTCAGATACTGGGGCCAAACCGGCCCTCCCAGACGCCTGCTGGAACCGATTCCACCTGGCACTGCGTGCATCCCAACCCGGGGCCCCTTTAATTCTCGGATGCCTGAGTCCAGATCCACTTAGTGTGGTTGGTTGGAGCCTGTGCTAGGGCTGAGGTCACGAGCTGAATTCTTACATGAACAAATCAGTTGCAGTTTGGTCTGTGGCTTTGCACTGCACACCTCTGTGCACTGCACACCTCTGTGGCCGCCCCTCAGCATGGGGTCTGCGGTCCTGCGCAGAGCAGGCGAGGTCTGGGTAACCCATCAGGGCAAATCCACCCACACCTTTGGCAAAGCCAGCCCAGGTTTATTCCCTAGGGATGGAGAAAGAGGTGGTGTAGGCAAGGCCATACCTGTGTGCCCGCACCCAGGAACCTAGTCCTGTCTGTGGCAAGCTTGGAGGAAAGTGGCGGCTGAAAATGCAGGAAGCTTCTCAGACATATGGGCGTCTGTCTGAAGCTGCTGTGTGGGCATTTCACGTCCACCCCTGAAAGCCCAGAAAGGGCTGACAGCTGCCGCCGAAGTCAGTGGGGTGTGGTTTGCCACAGAAGTCAGTGACGGCAGTGGGATGTGATTTGGAGCTGGCCGGGAGGCTGGGGCAGGGTATTGAGGCTGAAGTAATACAGCATGTTTTGGATACTGTGAAGTCAGATGACTTGATAAAGACGCAGAAATAACGATTCTACTGAGGGCAAGAAAGCAACCTGGGAGGAAGCTGGGTCAGCTTGCACTCAGTCACGAAGCTTCCGCCACGCACCACCCAGGAGCTCTCCCAAATGCACGCTTTGTACTCGAACTTGTACAGATGGGAACCCATGACAATAAAACCCGGCTCTCTGGGATAGTATTGAAAAAGTGGAAGTTCTCTTAGTACAGATTCATCTCACCTTGAAGTCTGAGAGCAGATCCAGAAGAATTGATTGCAGTGGTCGGGTCTGGCCTGATTTGATGGTGTTTGCTGCATTTGCTGGGACCAGAAGAAGGCACACGCATGTTGGAAGCACTGTCCTCAAAGAGATTTGACATCAACAACTTGGCACAGGAAGGGTTAACTGTTATTCTGAGAATAGGTTTTGGTCCAGACATGTCCAGGCGGTAATGTAGCAGACCCTCCACTTTGAGGAGATGATAATAACACTAGCCCATGTGTAATATATCAAATCAAAAGCAGCCCTGGACTTGGGAAGGACAGACTTTTCATCAAAAGGCCCAGTGCTGTGGGGTCAGGGCTGTGGCAGGGCAGTTCTCTGGCCACAGGACCACAAGCATTACCACGGCCGGGCGAAGGGAGCCCTTGTCTTGTTCCGCAGAGGGGAGTGAGCATGGCTAGAAGGAGCCGCGTGTGGGTGACGTGGGTGTGAGCGGACCAGGATGTGTGCTGATTGTGGCTGTGAGTGGCAGGAGGTCAGAGAAGGTTTGGCCTGGAGTGCCTGGCTCAGGGGCTGCCCACTGCCTCGGTGGGGGTGGCGAGAGTTCAGGTGCGCAGTGAGGAAAGAAGTGAAACCGACCTTTGGTTAGTGAGTATTCTCTCCTGATTGATCCTTGGGGAACTGTGGGGCAGCTCATCATGGATGAGGCAGAGAAAGCGAGTTTGGAGAGCTCGTCCACCTTGGCCCCGGGGGTACCGCGAGTCTCATCCAAGCAACAGTGTCACGTGCTCTCTCCGTGCTGGGTGTGGCCCCATCATGCATTCCAACATAGGGAATACCCGTGACCACCCTGCAAAATGGGTGAAGTCCCATTGTGCAAACAGGGAAACTGAGGCACAGAGGAAGGCAGTCCCTTGTCCAGGGGCCTCTTACAGCAGAGGCATGCAGAGCCAGGACTGGAAGCCAACAAGAGGGCTGCTGTGTGCCTGACTTGGCTGCCACAGTCTGCCACCGTGTCGAGCTGCCTGTGGGGACAAGCAAACTTCAGTTGCTCTGGGCCGTGTTCCGCCATCTGATCCAGCAGCACGGCCCCTCCACCGAGCCTCCTTCACACTCCTGCGGCCTTGCTGGGCAGCCGCCACCCCTTATATAAACTGACAGATAGGGCTGGATGCTTTGACGTCACCTGAAGCTTCACCTTCAGAGTGTGCACTATCCCATCCTGTTTCAGGTGTTTGCTGGGAGTGGGAAGGCCGTGTGTAAGGGGCAAGGGGAGCAAGCAGATGCCTCGCTCTGAGGAACGTCCTTGTGCTGGAGGTAGACCAGGAGGACACACGGCCCAGAGGCTAATTCTTTAGTAGTAGAGATACGTGGTGGGATCATAAACAAAGACAGTTTCATTGGCTTTTGCTCATCACTGGTGAGCCCTCATTATAAAGTATCGAATCGGAATTCAACTAGCCAAGCCATTATCAAAAACTCACAGCAGTTCATCAATAAGTGTGTGAAATCCTACTCTCCGTGGACATTGCGGACCTTGGGAACTGGGGTCAGCATTTGTATTAACCCGTGTGGACACAGCAGTCTGAGAGTTTTCCATTCCTCGAGGGCTGCTTGCGGCGTGTTGTACGTCGATGGTATCAGTGGCGTCCCAGCCCTGCTTGGGAGGACACACACTGCTCATTTTCAGCAACCATGGAGAATTAAATCACCCAGCACTCTTGCTCAGGCTGATGACCTCAGGGGTGTCCTGGGTGACCCAGCCCACAGGGTGAGCATTCCGGCCACAGAGCCTTCCCCGGACCATCAGGACATCCGTCTGGCCGGGGCCCCTCACCCCAGCTCTTCCTGGCCAGAGTCTAGGGTCAGCCCTTGTGCTTTGGAGACTCCAGCAGCACGGTGAGAAGCAAGTTATTTAGACAGAGAAGGCAAGCACCAGAGACAGCCGGCCGCCCCCACCCTCCGTCGCCCTGCTGGGGACAACCTGGAGGGCACTGGCCCGAGGAGGGAATTTGAGGGTTCCTGCTGCCTGTCAGGACGTGGAGCACAGCACAGCAGGTGTGTGGTGAGAGGCAGCGGGTGGGTGGTCATTCTGGCAGCCTGCAGAGTCCCAAGAAACACGGCCTTCTTGGTCAGATGAGAAGCAAGGCCTTGCTCAGCACAAATGACCAGCATGTGACCTTTCACCTCAGGTCACCAAGAGCAACAACAGTTAGGCCTCCTCCACTGAGCACATGCCTTGCTGACCTTGCCCAGGGAAGCCTGGCAGCCAGGGCGGGGCTCCCATGGCAAGGAGGCAGCCCTCCTCCCGGAGATAAGCTGTGTCCAGCATCCTCAGTGTAGCACGACCACCTCTATATTTAAGGCCCACACCTGGTGACCTAAGTCAGGTTTTGTTTCTAGGTTGCATTTGCTTGAGGGTCCCAAGACCCCAGGGAGGCACTGTCTGAAGACCCCCGCAGGACCCCTCAGAGAACACGGCCGCCTGGCTGTGAGCAGAGCTCTGCCTGAGCGCTATGGCCCGTTTCCAGCATAAAGCAGGAGGTTCCTGGGGCTTGAGCTGAGCACTGTGTGGCTTCATCATTGTTTTCAGAATGTGGTCTGTCCGGAGAGCAGTGGCATAGGAAGACATGGACTTGTTGCATACGTGGGCATTCGGCACCTGTATTCACGTGGACACGTTTACGTGGACATGTTTACGTGGATGTTCGGCGCCTGTATTCATGTGGGCATGTTTACGTGGGCATTCGGCACTTGTATTCATGTGGACACGTTTACCTGGGCGTTTAGTGTATGTATTCACATGGACATGTTTACGTGGGCATCCAGTGCCTATATTCATGTGTACATGTTTACATAGGCATTCGATACCTGTATTCACATGTACATGTTTACATGGGCACCCAACACCTGTATTCATTCACCTGTGTACATGTTTACATGGGCATTCGACACCTCTATTCACATGTACGTGGGCATTCGATGCCTGTATTCACAGGTAATTGGGCATTCGATGGCTGCATTCATGTGGACATGTTTACGTGGGCATTCAACACCTGTATTCACAGGTAATTGGGCATTCGATGCCTGCATTCACGTGGACATGTTTACGTGGGCATTCAACACCTGTATTCACAGGTAATTGGGCATTCGATGGCTGCATTCACGTGGACATGTTTAGTCATCAGCCTGAGCCATGCAGGTGGAGCGTTGGCTTTTGAGAAGTCAGTTGCCTTCCTCACTTCCTAGCCTGTTCTCAGGGAGGAAAACAGGGAGTGTGTATTCTCGGAGCTCTGGTGTCACTGAGGAGTTTGCCATGCTGACTTTAGATTGTGGTTCTGTAACTTTTAATTCCTTCAGTGGTTCCTGTCTGAGTTGATTTTTGCTCTCGTTTGGTTTGAATTGGGGTATTTTTTTGCTGTGGTGTAAAGATTTTTCTAAAGGTCCTTTAATGTTATACAAGTCAATTGTGCATCAATATTATGGATTAAACCATTTTCCTCAGCAGTGGTTGAAAGAAACTAGCTTTTCAGCAGATATCTTATTCTGGTGGACCTTTCAGTGCTTTTAAAGTAAATAACAATAAAGAAATTTTCATTTCTATTTCAAAGTCTTACTGTAGGCATTGCATACAGACTGATTATAAATGAGCGAGCCTGCCTTTCTCACTGGGATGTGAAGTTCGCTGAATTATGTCAGCAGCCCGGGAATGAATGCTGTGCCTAAACACACCTTCTGGCCCTACCTCTGAATCCACATATGTGAGAGGAGCATGCGTGTCCCTGACGCAGTGGCACTGCCCTTTCATAGTGTCTGGGGGACAGGACATGACAGGTGAGAACTGCCAGAGCCTTGCTGCATCCCTGAGCTTAGCAGTGTGGGGCACTGTGTGTCCTCTGACATCAGGAAGTCACAGTGCACGGCGCCTTCTGTAACTCAGCGACCGACATGGGCGTGTTTCCAATACTGCTTGTATGTGTTTCTTGTGTATCTGACAAGAATTTGTGGATCTGTTTGAATGTGAAAAAAATGCAAGCATTCTCTAAAATTGAATTGTATGTGGAGAAAAAGATATTGAGGATAAAAGTGTTGAAAAGAGAACAGAGGAAAAAGGGAGAAAGAAAATGAGGGAAAGGAGGAGAGGAGGAAAAGAGGGTAAGCCACAGCACCAGAGAGGGGGAGTGGAGAGGTGGGGAGGAGGGGAGGGGGAGGAGGAGAGGGAGGAGGAGGGGGAGGAGGAGGAGAGGGAGGAGGAGGGGAGGGAGGAGAGGGAGGAGGAGAGGGGAGGGAGAGGGGGAGGAGGAGAGGGGAGGAGGAGAGGGGGAGGAGGAGAGGGGAGGGGAGAGGGGAGGGGGAGGGGAGGGGAGGGGGAGGGGGAGGGAGGAGGAGAGGGGAGGAGGAGAGGGGAGGAGGAGAGGGGAGGAGGAGGGGGGGAGGAGAGGGGGGGAGGAGGAGAGGGGAGGAGGAGAGGGGGAGGAGGAGAGGGGGAGGAGGAGAGGGAGGAGGGGAGGAGGAGGAGGAGAGGGGAGGAGGGGGAGAGGGAGGAGAGAAGGGAGGGAGGAGGAGAAGAGGGAGGAGGGAGGAGGGAGGAGGAGAGGAGAGGGAGATGAGAAGGAGAGGGAGGAAGAGGAGGAGTAGAAGGAGGAGGTAGAGAGGGGAGGAGGAGGGGAGGAGGAGGAGGAGAAGGAGGAAGAGGGGAAACGAGGGAGTGCTCAGTGTGTTAAGCTTTCCTCTTCTTGGATGGGAAGTCTGCTCAGGGCGCTCCAGGAGGGTGACGGGGTGCGCTGCACCAAGGCGCCCCAGCCTGCAGTTGGTAGCTGCAGGGCACACTTCATGGGGGTGACCCAGCCTGCAGTCAGTCTCCATGGGGTTTCCTGCTCCAGCCCCGCTCCTCCCTTTGAGCTGCATCTTCGTTTGAGGCTCAGCCTGGGCCCCCCAGAAACCCTCCTCTAACAGATCCGCTCTCAGACCTTCCACTCAAGGCCAGCTCATGCGTGGGCTGACGGTGCCACTTCTCTGAGAAGCCGCTGCTTTTAAATGGGTATCAAGCCCTTAACCCGGCAGAGGAGCTGCAAAGTATATTTAGAGATTCGTCAAGTGAGCAAACCGTTGGATAAAGATGGGCAGGAGGGGAAGGAAATTTCAATGCAATGACAGTGTGCTCTGAAGAGTGTTTTTAATTGTATTCAGAGGACCTTAAGGAACAAAGATCAGCTTGGGGGTGGCAGAGAAAAGAAGATGGGGCTTTGCTGAAATAAAAACCATGCCCATCGGTGTAAGACAGAATCCCCACTGGGAGCCGCGGGCATTGCCTGCACCTCCGCTGTCCGAGCACCAGCCCCGCGGCTGCCTGGACCCTTGGCCCCCTGCCTGGAGCCCGGCCTGCAGATGCAGGGCTGCCCTGTGAAGAAACACGGCTCAGGTCAAGAAATATTCCTGTTGTTTTAGAACAAGAGCATCGTCATATTCTTGTTTAAAAGGCTGATTTAGTTCAAATAGTAGTTGTCATTGCAGACTTCAAAACTACTGAGCCTTAAATGACAACTCTAGCTATTGATTAAGGAAATAGACGTGGAGACGTCATCAGTGCTCACAGCACTAACGGCGCCACCGTGAGGAAGGGTGGATTCACGGTGTCATTCCAGCGTCTCCCAGATGAGAAAATAGACATCCAGGGTGCGGACGCAGGCCGCCGAGTCTCCGCACGGATGAGGGGGACTCAGGGCTGGGGCCCGGCCCTCACTGCCCTGGCCGGCCCCCCGGGCTGGCAGCTCCCAGGCCTTTGGCTTTCCCGTTTCTAACATGGAATTGATGTTTTTCCATCTGCACCTCCTGTCCCGTGGCACAGGGGCCGTGGCCTTGTCCGGGGACAAGCAGTGTGAGATGAGTGAGGGTCCACACCAGCCACGCCCGACGGCATGCAGGGAAGAGGCGGGAATCGGCCCCACCGGGCTGAGCCAGGCGGGCAGTGGAGCTTCAGTCAGGGACAGGACGGCTCTGGGCGGAGCGGAACCTGCACTTGCTGTCGGGCCCAGATCGCTGGAGTGTGGTAGAGTCGGGTCCAGGTTCTCAATGATGCAGGATCCTACGTGCCCCCCACCCCAGCGAAGCTCAGGGAGCAGTTCCAGCAGCAGAAAGTCTCTGTCTGCACCACCCCCAGATCCATCGCGGTGGCAGGGGCTCCCGGGGTCCGTAGGCCACTCCTGCCCCCTCCACCCCACCTCCGAGTGCACGGCTGGTGTCCCCCGGGCCCAGCCCGCCTGTGCGCACCTCTGAGTCTCCATTTCGCGGCGGTCTCCTCGCTGACTGTCCCTATAGCCTCACAGCGGCAGCAGCGTTACTGTAGGTCATGAACAGAAACGGCTCAAACAACTTTGGAAACACAGTTCTGGCCACGCCAGGCTTACTTGGTGAGCAGATGCCCTGTGAGGAACCCAGCCTGCAGGCCTGCAGGGGACACCATGGCCCGGGCCTGGGGCAGGAAACGCTGGATGCCCCAGCAGGTACCCCAGGGCGTGGAGCATCCGTCCAGGCTCCATCCCGCCCTTGTGTTGGGACGGCCCTGAGGCTGCGCCCGCCTCAGCCCCACACCCGGGCTTGCTGTCCTGGGTGACTCCCTGCGTGTGAGCACCGGCTCCCGAGGATGAAGCCTTCCCAGCGCTGCTGTGTCCCCATGTGCCCCGGGTGTGCTCCATGCTCCTCTCCTCGAGGCATCGAGTCCTGTATTCAGGAAGCTTCTCACGCTGCCACCCCTGCCCTGCGGGTTGAACTGCAAGGGTTTGTTTTCCTTCCATCCCTCGGCCCTGGTCATGCTGGTTGCACCTTCGCTGTCCCCATTATCCCTGTGGGAGAATAGGGACTGCCCAGACCCACCGGGGTGAGCTGAGGTAGCCTGGCCACTGCGGCTCGTGAATTTGGGTGGAAACGGGGGTCCTGTGAGTTTCTGTCCCTCTGAAGAGCAGCTCATATGACAGCAGCTGCTGCAGACCCGAAGGGTGAGAGTGAGTGGTTGCCACACGCAGCATCCTGCAGAGTGGCACCATCTTCCCAAGTCACATCTGAGCCTACGCTGCCATGACAGAGTGAGGCGTTCTGAGACTGTTCACATTTTCATGAAGTGTTTCTCCAGGACTGAGGGACTCCCTGGCACGTGGATGTTTTCAGGCCCTCAGACTCTGCTGACAGCAGTTAGGACGCAAGGCCACCTTCTCATCTTCCCTGACTTTGCTTTCATTGTGTCACTGTTCTCATCAAGAACTGTCAGAGGCTCTGGCGCGTACGTAGCAGAAGAAGAGACCATGTTCCTTGAGCGGTTGTCATTTCAGGCCTTTTACCTCCACTCTGACTTGTCCTCATGGTTCCTCTAGAGGAAGCCTCCCCCCTCGGACTGGTCCCCTCATCTTCAGAAGCCTCCCCCCTCGGACTGGTCCCCTCATCTTGGGGCAGATTTTTACTTTCCATCGTTGACCCGAAGACCTCCCCTCTCTGGAGTGCCCTCTGCTGTACCATGAGGCTGAGTCACTCTGGGGTCCTGGATCCAGCCCAAGGCCAGCTTCCTAACCCCTTAACCACGGTTGCAGCTCCGAGCCCTGAGCCCGCTTTTGCAGACACTGTCACCCTCCACACACACTGTCTTGTGCACATGGGCCGGTGTGTTGCCTCACAACCTAGATTATGAACTGCGTGCAGAGATGGGGGGCTTACCATTTTCTTAAACTCACTGCAGCTCAACTTCCAGTGAAATCTTGGTTGAGAAGAATAACATTGACATGGTTTATCCCTTCTAAACCCTCACAGGCCCACACTAGGATTCACCAGGCTTGAGAGGCATGATGCCCAGGCCATGCTGGGCTCCTGCATAGCCCTTTTTACCCGGCCTGAGGCCAGCAACCCTAGGCATTCCCTTGCCCTGTTGTATAAAGACATCATGGAGGATGGTGCATATTCTATTCAGCACATCTCTGTGAGGATTCCTGGACCATTTCTTTTTTAATTTAAGAATAGCTATGATTTTCAAAGGAATAGATTGTCTGTTTTTGTATATAGACATTGTGGATCCTGTTCCTCTCTTCCCCGTGGCAGCTAGGGAGCTCACAGCCCTATCCGTAGGCAGCTCCTAGTAAGTAGGTCCATGTCATGGGTTTTGTGTACTAACCTCATTCTTGGCTCCAACTTATTTCCCATTCTTGTTTTCCCTATGTTTTCTTTTCATCGCCTCTTTTTATTTATTTATTTATTTATTTATTTTTTGAGACGGAGTCTCGCTCTGTCGCCCAGGCTGGAGTGCCGTGGCGCGATCTCAGCTCACTGCAAGCTCCGCCTCCCGGGTTCACGCCATTCTCCTGCCTCAGCCTCTCCGAGTAGCTGGGACTACAGGCGCCCGCCACCACGCCCGGCTAATTTTTTGTATTTTTAGTAGAGACGGGGTTTCACCGTGGTCTTGATCTCCCGACCTCGTGATCCACCCGCCTCGGCCTCCCAAAGTGCTGGGATTACAGGCGTGAGCCACCGCGCCCGGCCCGCCTCTTTTTAAATATGTGTTTACTTTGCTAACTTGTGTGCATCTTTCTGGAATGAGGTGAGGTATAAATGAAAAAGCAGATTACCTAGTGCTCTGTATGACACTTAGGATGTGCTGTGTAGAGCTCTCAGCTGGAGGTTATTGATTCATTCACCAACTGACTTCAACGTGGATGAGTCCAGTTATTATTACCATCATCACGAAGAGTCCAGAACTGGATGAGGCAGACACAAGCCCCACCAACTAGGACCTGGGGGCTGAGGTTAGGGAACAAAGACACCAACGGGCAGAGAAATTGAGGCTGAGGAAGATACAGCTCCGAGGAACAGAGGCAAGACAGACAGAAGGAGGCACTGGGCCAGAGTCTGGGTGAGAGGGCCCTGGGCTTGGGTGGGAGGTACAGCAAGCCGCCTGGCCCCACAGCCCACCTCATCTCTGTGAAGCTGACGTTGAGTGCACAGGGGCCCCTGGCCCTCGCAGCAGGCTGATGGAGGAAACTGAACACGGGCTCTTCTCCCCAGGTGAAGACACGGGTGGTGCTGGGAAGAGGCAGGTGGGCTTGGGCAAAGGCTTCCGTGGGGACTGCAGAGCTGGTCAGGGTAAGAGTCCACACATTGTAAGAACAGGTTTTCATCTCCTGGAGGTTGGGAGCCGCCTCTCTCCTGTTTGTTTGTTTGTTTTCTAGGCATGACCCCCACTCACGGAAGGGGCCGTGCTTGGTTTGTGCTTCTAATGTCCATGTAGAGCTAAACCTCAGCTAAAGGCCAGCCTGGGCATGACCAAGGAGGCTTGTCCTGAAGAGGGAGGGGTGAGAAAAGCGGAGGTGGAGGACTCCTGCCTCCGTCTGCTGTGAGTGCCTGGAGCGAGGTCCTCGTGGCGAGCTGCTGGTTGGAAACTAGCATCTTGGTGGTCCCAGCACTGAGGACAATGTGTGGACATCTGTGGAAGGCACCTTCTCACCCAGGCCTGGATCTGGTTCTGGGAATGCTGGGAAGCTGGTTGTATCACTGCCCGTTTACAGGGGAGCAGGCGGCCCAGGAGGACCCCGCCAGTGCCCAGTGTACACCCAGAGTCAGCATGCAGCCTGGACCATATCATCCAGGCCTCCGGCCCCACAGCTCCAGGCCACACCCTGGACGGCCACCCATGGCCTCGCAGCACATGGGACCTCGCACAAAGGAGCTGGGACGCAGAGGCCAGAGAAGAAAGAAGATGCAAAAGCGACCAAAGACCCGATGTGTTCACGTGATTGTTCAAAAAGACGTTCTCCCACCCCCTGCAGGGGTCCCCCCAGACCCGGCCAAGAGACCCAATGCCAAGACCCAACGCCGAGAGCCTCGTGTGTCCTCTGGGGTCGTCCTGGGTGCCAGCTCCACCTGATTTATCCTAGAGAGAGCGTGGAGCTGAGGCCGCCCGCAGTAGGATTCGCCCAGGTCACAGGCGTTCCCAGGCGCTTCCGGGAGCAGGAGCTGCACCTGGATCAGGGGCCTCTTTCCACTTCCTGCCCCAGGTCTCTGGGCAGGACTGAGCAGGACTCACACTGCAGCCACCATGGTCTGTGGGCCAGGGCTCTCACAAACTGTGTGTGTGTCTATGTGTGTCTCTGTTTGTGTCTGTGTATCTGTGTGTGTCTGTGTGTCTGTGTCTGTGTGTATGTGTGTGTGTATGTGTGTCTGTATGTCTGTGTGTCTTTGTGTGTATGTGTGTCTGTATGTCTGTGTGTCTTTGTGTGTATGTGTGTCTGTGTGTGTATGTCTATGTGTATAAGTGTCTGTGTGCATCTGTGTCTGTGTGTGTATATGTGTCTGTGTGTGTATGTGTGCATTCGTGTGTCTGTCTGTGTCTATGTGTGTCTCTGTGTATGTGTGTCTGTGTCTGTGTATGTCTGTGCCTGTGTGTTTGTGTCTGTGTGTATCTGTATGTTTGTGTGTGTGTGTATGTCTGCATGTCTGTGTATTTGTATGTCTGTGTGTGTGTCTGTGTATGAGTATGTGTGTGTGTATCCATGTGTGTGTTTGTGTCTGTGTTCTGTGTGTGTATCTGTGTGTATTTCTATGTGTGTGGGTGTCTGTGCATCTGTGTGTGCGTGTGTCTGTGTGTGTATGTATCTGTGTGTGTGTCTGTGTCTGTGTGTGTATGTGTTTGTGTTCATGTGTGTCTGTGTGTCTGTGTCCGTGTGTGTATGTGTGTGTGTCTGTGTCTGTATGTCTGTGTGTCTGTGTGTCTCTGTGTGTCTGTGTGTCTCTGTGTGTTTGTGTCTGTCTGTGTGTGTTCATGTGTGCCTGTGTCTGTGTGTTTGTGTCTGTGTGTCTGTGTGTTTGTGTGTATGTGTGTGTATCTGTGTCTGTATGTCTGTCTGTGTGTATCTCTGTGTGTTTGTGTGTGTCTGTGTCCATGTGTGTCTGTGGTTGTTTGTGTTTGTGTGTGTGTTCATGTGTGTCTGTCTGCGTGTGTGTCTGTGTCTGTGTGTTCGTGTGTGTGTGTCTGCATGTGTGTCTGTGTCTGTGTGTCTGTGCCTGTGTGTGTGCACTGCCCTTTGCACTGCTTTGCCAGCACATTTTGCCTGTGCTGTGTGTGTCTTTCTCCTCCACTCAGTTGTAAGCTCTCTGAGGGCAGGGGCTGTGTCTCACTGCTCTGTGGAGTCCCAGATCCAGCACTCTGCACCCGTGACATGGTGGCTGTTAAATTGAGTTGGCAAAGAGGTGTCAGTGTCAGCTGCCACAAGCCACAGAAGGGCGTGAACTGGCAGCGGTGGGATTAGTGTTATATCAGAGATGGAGACAGGGAATGGGGGGGCAGGTACCCCAGGAATCTATATCTGCATAGCAAATTATCCCAAATTGGAGAGCCCTGTTTTGCTCTCAGCTCTATAATCTGGGCAGGCATGATGGGGAAGTCTTGTTTCTGCTCCACTGGCATCAGCTGGGGTGGTCCAAGGGGGCTGGAGGGCTCACCCCAAAGAGGGCTTGTCCACACAGCTGGCACGTTGTGGTGGCAGTTGTGGAGCTCAGCCAGGGCTGTGGCTGGGAGCTCTGGGCCTCTCCATGTGGAGCTTCCACAGGGCTGCTTGGGCTTCGTCACAGAATGGCAGCGAGTTTCCCAAGAGCAATGTCCCAAGAGAGGAAATGGGAGCTGCCAGTCTCTTGAGTCTGAGCCCAGAAGCCAGAAACTGGCAGGGCGTTACTTCTGCTGCCTCAACTGGCCAAGCGGGCCCACAGCCCCTGCACTCAGGCGGGGAGGACAGAGGTCTCACCCTGGGGGCAGGTGCATTCTGCTGCCTCGATTGGCCAAGCGAGGCGACAGTCCCCACACTCAGGTGGGGAGGACAGAGGTCTCACCTCGGGGGAAAGTGCGCCAGAGAATGTGTGGCCCTCTTCAGCACACCCAGCAATGAATCTGAATGCAGACGCCTCACGACCTTGCTGTGTCTGGAGCTGGCCGAGTGGTCTTCCCGAGGATGTCCGTCTACCCAAGCTGGAGGGATGTATTAGAGGATACAAAGGAAGATTTGATGCTTTTTTCAGATCTGCTCTGTCATTGGGCAAAACAAGCTCCCCTATAGCGCTAATTTTTAACAAAGATTTCTCCCCAAAGGAGAGAGTAGGATCATGTATTTGGAAAAGCTCGCAGTACCATTGAATGAAAATGAAAAGAAATTAGCTTCACACGTTCATAATTCCCACATTCTCTGGGTGCACAGGGCCTGACAATGGCAGAAAGCCTCCGGTTTAACATAAAGAGGCGGGAGCTGCTGAGACCCTCACCCCAGAAAGTGCTTAATTGAAAATCCAGTTTATCCACGTGCTGCTGCTAAGAATACTTAATTAGCGTTATCATTAAGCAATGGTAGTTGTTATACTGACATCAAGCATTCTGTGACTGACACACTTAAACCAGCAGAAACCTCCAGTCATATTCTATCTACATAAACTCTGCTCTGAAGCTAAGCATGGTTCCAATATGTTCCTGAAATTAAATTCACTGGATTAAACAAATAGAATTAAGGGTGCCAGAATTTCATATCTAAATTGCAGAGCAGTGTTCTAGAAGCAGAAGCAGCATTCACAGGGGCCGGTGGCAGAGGGAAGTGAAAGTGCTGGGGAGGCTCGGAGACCGAGGAAGCCGCAGAGGACCCCAGGCTGGGCGGGCTGCTGGGGCCAAGCGTGGACGTGGTAGCCGAGGTCAGGGTGTACATCCTAAAGCCCAGTAAGCCATGATGCCTGTACTGGAGGCCACAGTCCCACACGTGCTTTCAGGCCGTCTGCCAGGTCTTGGGCGAAGGGGCGGGTGGCAGGGAGGGGCCCCATGGGAGCCTCCAGGGAACCCAGGTGAGGAACACCTGGGATCGTGTTTTAGATGCAAAGCCCGCAGGTCTGGGAGGGAGCTGTGGTGGAGTGGGAGGCAGGAACGTGCTGAGCCACAGGGAGCTGCGGAAGAGAGTTCCATGTGGAGGGGCTGGTGACATGTCTGCTGTGCTGTTACAAATCCTGGTGAAGATGTGTGGATGTGTTTTATGCAGGACCAAGGGAGCCTGTGGCACGGCTAAAGCCAAGCCCAACGTCTTCTACCCAAGGCCTGCAGAAGATCTGGGGTGTTTCAGCGACCCATACTGTCTTCAGTGGAGTTGTGGTGGCTGAATTCCAAAACCCTATCTATGTTCCATTTGCCTGTTGATATTGCTGTGATGTTTCCATAGGTGCTTAGTCAACCTGTCACACCTAGAAGCCAATACAACTCCCTTAACCATCCCCCCGACAGCAAGGGGAGTCATCCAGGGAAGGGGTGTGGAATTCCAGCAGGGTGAGCTGGTTGCCGGCAGCTCATTAGCTGTGGCATCTCAGATTAGCAGTAATTAAACTGTGAAATCAGACCAGTGCCTTAAGCCCGGATGCCGTCAGGAGTGGCCTGGGGATAAATCACCAGCGTGCATTGGTCCCTGCTTGGCACGGGCAAGGCGTGCAGGGGGGCGGAATAATGAGGACATTCAACCGCTGCCCTCGGTGGACACCGGGCTGGCCGCGGTGGAGGCGTTGTCATGACGATGGCTGGGTGCAGGCGAATGCTCCTCCCGCTCGCTGTGGTTAATGAAGATGATCATGAAAAATTATGCCAACATTACGGCCATATTTTTATGCTGACTGGCACATGCAACCTGACGCACAGCGGCGACAGTAATTATGTGTTGACAAATGAGGGGACAATGTGAGGAAACGTCTGACTCAGAGATGTGTGTGTTGAGTTCGCCGAGTAACTTCTTCTGAGAGCACGTTTGTTCTTTAAAGCCTCCATAGGTGCCATGGCACTGTGGGTGCCAAAACACCCCAATCACTTTTCCTTGTTTACTAAAGAAAGACACTGCAATGAAAGCAGAAACTGCTCCCCTAAGCAGAATGGATGAGATCGAGATAAATCAGTGGTTTTTATATTTTAAGGAAATCGGTGTGATTTCCAGATGATTTTTCCAAATGACTTTTCTTGTGGGGTGATATGTTTAGGTTTTTTTGTAACTGATTTTGTTTCTGAACAGAAACATCTGGGGTGGAGTTGGGGCTGGGCTGGGGTGTCGCAGCCCCCTTGGCCTCTCCAGGAGCTGGAGAGCATCACGTCATCCCCGTCATGGCTCCTTGAAGACAAGTGTTGCAGCCGTGGCAGCCGCGTGCTCACGTGGCCGGGATATGGGAACTGGGGGCCAGGGTGGGGCGTCCGGGCCGGAGCCACACTCTGTCACTGTGGGGGGGTCGCTTCTTAGCCCCAAAGCAAAGCCTGAGGATGTAGCGTGTGGTTCTGCCCATGTGCTGTACTTCAGTGAACACACTCAGATTGCACAGCCAAACGCAGATGAGCTGCTCAGAGGAGCAGAGGATGATCCATTGAGTGTAAAACAGGCTTGCTGGGCCTCACTGTCTCTGCATCTCCTGTGGTCTGGATTTGATATTCCAGCAATTTAGGGAATTCATAGCCACAAATATAGGTTGCAGCCTTGTTAATGAAATCTTTTTGTTATTGATTTTGTTAAACAAAGATGCTTAAGTAGTTGCAATTTGAAGTAGAGTTTGTCTTTCCAGTTTGTTCTTTTTTTTACTGTTTGGAAGATCAATATTAGTCGCCACACTGCAGAGTGTGTGACTCACAGTGGCAATTCTCTTTTTACCGCTCGGTGTCAGCAATAAGCAGGAATTGTGTACAGAAGCATCCCATGACTGTGCCTTCATGTCCTTAATGTCCCTCAACCGGGCTTTCTTGCCTCCTAAGTCCTACCTGCCTTTTGAGTTTAAAAACAATAACAAAACAAACAAACAAACAAACATAAAACAGCAAGGGGCACAGAGCTGGAAGTTTCTGCTTCAGCTCAGGCCTGGCTCTGCTCCAGGTCTGAGCCTGGCAGGCCTTGCCAGGACCACCGGTTCCCACCGCCTCCACACACACACACAGCATTTCTAAGAGGAGCAGGAGTATTAGAGAGTTCTCACCACACTGCAGAGGCACAGCACCAAACGGAACAGCGCTCACCTGTAACCACGGAAGGCAGACTGGCCTGGCGGTGAAAGAGCGGTCGCCCTGGCCAGTTGCTGACTTGCACCCGTGGGCACTCACCTCCCCAATGCGGTGTTTCCTGGGAGAGCGGGAGCATTCTTACTGCTGTATTCATGAGCATTCTTGCTGCAGGGTGTGGCTGTGAGGACTTCCCAGCCATTTGTACGCAAAGGCAAACACCATACAAAGTGTCAGGCATCATTATCAAGGTAGAAGAAGAGAGAAAGGGTGGGTTATCCTAAGAACACAGACAACATGGCAGTCAGTCTCATTGTAAAACCAAGATGCCAGGAGGAACAGGGAAACCCCTCCTTCTTGTTCAGAAGCTTCCGTGGTCCCCTTACATTGGCAGGGTCCAAGGATAAATCTGGTACAAGGCATTCATAAGCCACAGATGGATGATGGACATAGAGTGCTGTGTGCCCAGCACAGCCTGGCTACTTCATCTCAACCTCCCTGCAGCCAGGGAAGCTCAGTACCTTACCCAGAGCT
The DNA here is from genome assembly GCF_006542625.1 of Nomascus leucogenys. Taxonomy (NCBI): domain Eukaryota; kingdom Metazoa; phylum Chordata; class Mammalia; order Primates; family Hylobatidae; genus Nomascus; species Nomascus leucogenys. The sequence goes on along the minus strand of NC_044393.1, from coordinate 105,977,110 downwards.
CCTCATCTACACAGCAAGTACCAGGATTTGAATCAAGATGTGCCAAGGCCCAGCCCATACCCTGCAGGGGGAGCTGTGGCAGTGACAGCCCCTGGAGTGACTATTGCACGGTGCTAGGTGGTGCCAGGAGGAGGGCTGGCAGTGTCCAGAGGGGTCAAGCCACTCCCAGCTGGGTCATCAGACAGGATTCCACCCACCCGGCAAGAGCCAGTGCTGAGAGCTGGCCAGGAAGCCAGGGACATAAGCCCAGAAAAGGCCATTTCTGGTGCCATCAACTACAAGTAGAGGGTGAAGGCCCCAACAGAGGTAGCCAAGGGGACGTGTTTCAAGGGCCACCTGCAAAGTGGCCCTGTGTCTCATCCAGCCTCGGAGATCTCAATGTCCTGACCTCCAAGAAATGGTGTCTCAGCCAAATGCTATGGAGCGTTGAGCAAATTGTTGCACTTCTGGGTACCTCAGTGTCTCCTCCATAAACTGGGGAAAGGAATAGGACCCACAGAACAGGTATTTATGAGGAACACCCAAGTCATCCAGACACACTCTGCAAGTGCCAGCAATTCTCTAGGATAGAAGCTCTGAGAATAGCTTTTTCTCATTCCTCACCTGTCTCTTCAGTGAAAGTGTTTGTTTATGGGTGGATCAATGGATGGATGGAGGAAGGATGGGTAGATAGATGGATGGAGGAAAGAAGGATGGATGGATGGATGGATGGGTTGGTGGACAGATGAGGGATGGTAGATGGATGGAAGAAGGTTGGATGATGGATGGGTAGATGGATGATGGATGGATGGATGAAGGAAGGATGGATGGGTGGCTGGATGTAAGAAGAATGGATGATGGATGGGTGGGTGCATGGATGGATGGATGGAGGAAGGATGCATGGTTGGATGGATGGATGAGTGTGTGGGTGGATGGATGGATGGGTTGGTGGACAGATGAGGGATGGTGGATGGATGGAAGAAGAGTGGATGATGGATAAGTAGATGGATGATGGATGGATGGATGAATGGAAGAAGAATGGATGATGGATGATGGATGGGTGGGCAGATGGATGGATGGATGGATGGAGGAAGGATGAATGGTTGGTTGGATGGATGGATGGATGGATGAAGGATGGATGGTTGGATGGATGGATGGGTGTGTCGGTGGATGAAAGAAGGGTGGATGGATGGATGGAGGAAGGATGAATGGTTGGTTGGATGGATGGATGGATGAAGGATGGATGGTTGGATGGATGGGTGTGTCGGTGGATGAAAGAAGGGTGGATGGATGGATGGAGGAAGAATGGATGATGGATGGATGGGTGGGTGGATGGATGGATGATGAATGGATGGAGTAATGATGGATGGACGGATGAGTGGATGGGTGGATGGAGGAAGAATGGATGATGGATGATGGATGGGTGGGTGAATGGATGAAAGAAGGATGGATGGATGGATGGATGGGTGGATGGATGAAGGATGGATGGGGAGTGAGTGGATGGATGGAGGAAGGATGGGTGGTTGGATGGATGGAGGTATGGATGCATGGATGGTTGGAGGAAGGATGGAGGGATGGATGAGTGCATGATGGATGGATGGAGGAATGATGGATGGTTGGATGGATGGAAGTGGATGGGTAGATGAATGGGTGGGTGGGTGGATGGAAGTGGATGGGTAGATGGATGGGTGGGTGGGTGGATGGATGGGTATGGATGGATGGATATGGATGGATGGATGGATGGGCAGATGGATGGGTGGATGGAAGGATGGATGAGTGTTTGATGGATGGATGGATGGATAGGAGGATGGATCATTTCTCAGCTGTAGGACAGACAGCTCCTGTCCCCTGCTGTATGCCAGGCACACAGTCTCTCACTCTTTTATTTTTTTAATTTTTTATTGTGGTAAAATTTATAACATTTGTGATTTTTAACCTTTAAATGTACAATTTAGTGGTAGTATTTACATTCAAAATACTGTGTAACCATCATCATCATCACTATCTGCTTCTAAAACTCTTTCCATCTTTCCACACTGGAAGTCTGTCCCCATTAAACACTAACTCCCCAGCCCCCAGGACCCAGTGTGCTACATTCTGTCTCTATGGATCTGATGACTCTAAGGACCTCATACGAGTGGAATCACACAGTGTTTATCATATTGTGACTGGCTTATTTCACTTAGCATAACATCTTCAAGGTTCATCCATGTTGTAGCCTGCATCCAAAATCCCTTCCTTTTCAGTGCCGAGTAATATTCCCATGTGTGGGTGGACCACATGTTGTTTATCTTTTCTTCGGTTGGTGGACACTTGGGTGGCCTCACCTCTTGACTTCTGTGAGTGCTGCTGCTATGAACATGGGCGTGCGAATCTCTCTCTGAGTCACTGCATTTGGTGCTTTTGGGCATATGCCCCTGGTGGAACTGCTGGGTTCTAGGCTGATTCTGTGGTTAGTTTTTTGAGGACCCACTAACAGCGACTGCATCATGCTATATTCCTCCCTGCAGAGTGTGCCGGTTACAATTCCTCAGTGTTCTCGCCAGCACATTTTTGTTGTGTGTGTGTGTGTTTAGTTACGACCATCCTAGAGGGTGTGTGCGTGGCCTCTGCTAGCCTCCACATGCTCCACTCATGTGGCTGCGACTAAAGCTTCCCTGTGTTCACGGACACCATGAAGATCAAACGAACATGAGGGTGTTTGGAAAATGGTCACAAGTTAGACTGAATATGAGGTGTTGTTGCTTCTCTGAAAACAAAAGGTGGGCACCGTGGTGCTCCAGGGGATGGGGCAGCCACATGGGGCAGTGGCCACACAGCAGAGGCCCAGCAGCCCCTAACCCTGCCCGGTGCAGCCTCCTCCTACCACTGCCAGGGCTCTCCTGCCCTCAGGAGACTCTGGCAAGTGACTCCACTGCAAAGAGAGGACCAGTCACCGGCCCTCAGCATCCAAGGGAGGAATTAGTTCCTAATGAAGAGGAAACCAAGCAGTGAGGCAGGCTAAGATTTCTGGAAGAATTTAGTCTGCAGTCAGGTCAGGGGCATGGCCTTCCCCCATGGCCAGGGGGGCAGCTGCTCCCAGCTCTGAAAGGGAGGTGGAGCCTCAGTGTGCAGCTCCCCTGGGGACCCAGCCAAGAGGATCCCCGACTGTGCTGTGGGGTTTGGGGCTAGGAGAAGGAACTCGAGGCCACACCAGCCTGGCTCAGGGCCACCACCAAGCTGTGCCTCAGAGCAAAGGCTGCCCCGTGGCCATAGTGACTGAGGCAGGCTGTCTCGGGCCTCTGCAGAGCTGGAGTCTGTGCTGCCATCTCCAGGGCTGAGCTTTTGTTGGAAAAGGGAAGGGAGAGAAAAATGAGGAGGGCACATCACGCTGGAGGTCACAGTGTGTGTGGCTGGAAATTTGAGTTGGACTGGACACCTCAGGCCATCTCCCTCTCCTTCCCACTGTGGCCTGGGACAGACTCTGTACCCGTGAGTGGGCAGCCATGGGCTCTGATGGAGGGTTGACCCTGTGCCCATGAGTGGGCAGCCATGGGCTCTGATGGAGGGTTAACCCTGTGCCCATGAGTGGGCAGCCATGGGCTCTGATGGAGGGTTAACCCTGTGCCCGTGAGTGGGCAGCCATGGGCTCTGATGGAGGGTTAGCCCTGTGCCCGTGAGTGGGCAGCCATGGGCTCTGATGGAGGGTTAGCCCTGTGCCCGTGAGTGGGCGGCCGTGGGCTCTGATGGAGGGTTATCCTCTGTGCCCGTGAGTGGGCGGCAGTGGGCTCTGATGGAGGGTTAGCCCTGTGCCCGTGAGTGGGCAGCAGTGGGCTCTGATGGAGGGTTAGCCCTGTGCCCGCGAGTGGGCGGCTGTGGGCTCTGATGGAGGGTTAGCCTCCGGCACCAGCACCTGGGCCTCACATGCTTTTCAGGGGCGGGGCTGGACTGTGGCTGCAGGGCCTTGGACACACGGGGACACACTTCCCAAGGGGGGGCCCCGATGCCCCTTCCTGCCTGTGGTGCCTGGGGCCGCCGTGCTCCCACCTCTCTCCTTTGGCTCTGAAAAGTTTTTCCTTATTTTGGATGCCTTGTTAAAAGGCAAGTACCCCAGCAGGTGTCAGTGGAGACTGTGACCGCTGAATAGAAATGGTGATGGGGTGAGGCTGGATCTGGTCAGAAGAGGGCTGAGGGGCATGAAGAAGACTCGGGGAGCACGGGGAAGATGTGGGAGTTGGGGAGGATGGGAGGGAGGACAGGAAGGACTGGCTCTGCTCATTCTTCTTCGCACTTCTGTAGAGTGGCTGCTCTGGGCCAGATAATGATCTCTCGAGGGCAGGACTTGTGGTTTTATTTGCATCATCAGCCTTTAGGAAGTTTGGGGTCATGCATGTAGAGCTGAACGTGGGGCCACCGAGAACGTGCACCCTGCATCCTGACTGCTGAGTTCACTTCTCTGCAAAGCACAAATCGCTCTCCCATCCTGGGTCATGCTCCTGGGAGCCAAACCTGGGTGGGATTGTCTCTACCCCACATCAGCTGTAAGATTTGGGGCAGGGTGCAGAACCCCCTGAGCATATGGGAAACTGATCACCACGTGGGGGATGTTAGAGAGATTCAGTGGGTGATGTGGGGGCAGAAGGAGGCCCCTAGAACAGAGCATGGCATCTGTTCTGAATGCCGATATGGCGTTGGGGGGACGGCACCCTGGTGGCCTGCAGCATCCTCTGTGAACAGGGAAGGCTGGAAGGAAGGGGCAGGTCCCCTGACAGGTAGGGGCTGCAGAGATGGTTCCACTTTGTCTGCCCGGTCTCTTCCTACACGATGGTTCTCACCGATGCTTCCTGGGCAAACAACTCAGGATGAGCCTCTGTGAATGCTGGACTTGCGTTCCATCCAGCTCCTCCCCAAGAGAGGGGCAGGGGCTGGTGCCCCAAAGCACCAGCGTCCCACACGGACTGGCACATTTTGAAAGACAACACAAAGAACTTCCATTATAATCACTGCCCAGGCGACCATTCTCAACATGTACACTATTTGTTAAAGTATTTTTTAAAGCCTCAAAGTCATGAGTCCAGAACTTGCAGATCTGAACACGAAAATCATTGACCGATAACAGCAACCACTGAAGATAAAAGGCCAGGCCGCCCCGGACAGTGAGCCCCGCACGCCCCGGAGAGTGAGCCCCTCATGCCTGAGTCACACGTGTCCGTCTTCCATTTGAAGGAGGCATTTGAAAAGACAGCAGTCTCATTCTTTAAAGTCTGGCTTTAAATTCAGCTTTAATGAAGAGGCCCTGATGGGCTTACAAGGAGCTGACACTGGACACGCCAGGCTCCTGTGCCAGACGGCCGACACTAGGAGGCCCCTGCCCACCTCTTTTCCCACCTGCCGGAGTTCCCGCAGGAGCCAATCCATCCAGGGAGCAGGGCCTCCCAGCTCCCCAGGAACATCGCTCCCCCATGCTGCCAAAACAGGTGCATCTCAGCCCAGCAGGCTCCCTTGGCGCATGGTGGACACAGTGCTGCATTGACAGGATTTGGGCAGAGGAGACATAACTTAGCTCGGACCTAAGTGACAATGCTGACCGCCGGCACCCACGGCGCCCAGGCACTGATGCTCCCAGGAGAGGGAAGGGGGCAGCGGCAGATCCGGGGACTCGAACCCCAGGCAGGTCTGAAGGGCTTCATAGGACATGATTTTTCAGACCCAAGAAAAACGAGGAATAGAGTCACTTGCCTTTTTCTTGAAACATCGGAATTATTTGATGTGACTTATGTAACTTGGAGAGCATGACACAAACCTAAGTGTGAAAGTTAAGGAGCAATGTCACTCCTCCAGTTCAGCAATGGCCTGACGTGGCTGGCGGGGCGTACCGTGGCAGGGAAGCCAGGAGCACACTGTTAGCCACAGAGCAGCCATGCAGGCAGGGCTCCATTCGGGAGGCAGAGCCACTGCAAGTCCCATGAAATCAGGGATTTTCTGAGCAGGGCCTTCTGCTGTGCCACAAGGGTTGGGGAGTTCGAGGGGAGCTGGGGAAGGGACCACTGCCTCCACGTCTCTGAGCCAGTAGGGTGGACGGGTGGGGGTCAGGAGGGACCTGGACACAAAGCAAGGACACCGCGGGATGCAGGAGACACGCCAGCCCCGTCCTCCGGGGACCGCTGCGTCCAGCCACTTGGGCCAAGAGAGGACGCCCCGCCCACGCAGCCTTCCCAGCACAGCAGCTGCCACCTGCCTCGGCACCCTTTAGCCTCCCAAACCTTGTGCAAAGTCCACCTTGGCCGGCCGGACCCAGAACTGCACAGGCACGACGGTCTGGGGCCCGCGTCCCAGCCTGGCTGAGCTGACCAGCTGTGTGTGCCACCTACCCCGCCTCTGAGCCCGTCTTGCCCTTTGGGGAAATGGAGGTTACCCTGACTGCTGTGCAACTTCACTGAAGGAGCCGCACGAGCTGAGCATGACCATGGAACATGCAGGCCACGGAGAATGGCGGCTGGACAGGCCTGGGCTGTCGGCAACACCACGCTCGTCATCATCCATGTTTGGATGTGGTCGGCATTAGTACGTGTCCAGTCAATTACGACAGTGGCCCTTTCCTTCCCCCCAGCCAGCCCACTGCAGCGACGCCGGGCGCTACGGGGAGCACAGCCCATCCCGCCACCGCTTCCCCCGCGTCGTCAATCCCGCCACTGCGTCCCCCGCACCGGAAGGGCTGTCCCCTCCCGCAAACCCCTGGCTTCACCACGTTTTCCCTGGGGCTGCCCCGTGGATGATCCACCGCGTGGTGCTGCATTTTCAGTGCACCAGAGCGCTTCTTCAGGGCCCTGCGGGAGATGCAGCACTGCCTTCTTGCGCGCAGTGTCCCGGGCGTCAGGGGCGGAGCCTGGTTCATTCGGGGGATCCCAGGTTAAGCTCAGCAGCTGGGGCTCTTTTCAAAGGTCTCTGAAATCATCTGTTTGTAGAGCAGGTGGGCTTTGAGCAATTATTTCCCTTGTTCTTCAAAAGCTGCTTTGCAAGGCCAGGTTTTTACATTGTAATAATAATTTATTTAGGGAGTGGGGGAGGTTTAAAAAAAAAACTTTTATCTTGTGAGCCGCATAGCATACCATAGTCCATCCACTCCCCGTTTGCTTGAGGGACACCTTTTATCCGTCTGCTCTTCTGGCAGGGGTCCACCCCACACGGCAGCTCCTGACCCCACATCCCTGACCTCGGCCCGTCCCTCATGCGTGGCCCTGCATATTCCAGGCTCCGTCCATGTTTCACAGAAAGACTTTTTCTTCTTCATGTGCATAAGTGACCAGCGCTCCCATCCGCACAACCCTGGCTGAGGAATAATGACGTGGAAAGCGGCGTCCTCTTTCCCCTGAGCAGTTTCTTGTCCATCAGGAACAGGTTGATTTTTTTTTTTTTCCTCCCTTCTCCTGACATAGTCACCCATAAATGGTTTGGCCTTATTTCCTATGAAGGTAAGGACACTGCTGATGTTCCTTGAGTCCCCACGCTAGCAGCTTCTCATGCCTTTCCCTGCTAAGGTCCGTGCTGTATTGCTTCCATTGTGCAGTGAGAGCAGCACAGGCACAGATACTGCTGCTCCACAAAACAGGAGGCTGAGCTTTAGAAGGTTAAAGGCCGGGCGCAGTGGCTCACACCTGTAATCCCAGCACTTTGGGAGGCTGAGGTGGGCAGCTCACTTAAGGTCAGGAGTTTGAGACCAACCTGGCCAACATGGTGAAACCCGTCTCTACTAAAAATACAAAAATTAGCTGGGCGTGGTGACGGGCACCTGTAATCCCAGGTACCTCGGGAGGCTGAGGCAGGAGCATTGCTTCAAACTGGGAGCAGTGAACCAAGATCGCGCCATTGCACTCCAGCCTGGGCGACAGAGTGAGATTCTGTCTCAAAGAAAAAATTAAACAACTAATTAAAAGGTTAAAAAACTTGCCCTGGTTTACCCAGATAATAAATTACAGAGCTGAGATCCTAACCTAGAACCTCATTATTCACTCATTCATGGAAACTCTTTTGGAAGTGCCACTCTTCCAGATAATTCCACTTAAAAACACATACACGTAATTCTTTGATTGTAAAGAAGTCTGGTCTTTCTGGCATTTCCTACTGTTTTTCACATGCATATTTTTGGTTAAAACTATTCTTGTGCAGTGGTACAAATCCTACCCATAAAATGTCAGATGCCAAGTAAACCACCGCAGCATTTACCTATACAATGCCAGCCCCGCCCAGCCCTGGCTGGGAACATGGGTGCTGGGCGCAGCCGTGGGAAGGGGCTGTGACAAATGGGAAATGCTCGCATTCTTCTTTTTTTCAAATTTATTTTAGAATCAGGGGTACGTGTGCAGGTTTGCTCCCTGGGTGTATTGCATGATGCTGAGGTTTGGAGTAAGAATGGATCTGTCTCCAGGCAGTGAGCATAGCAGCCAAGGGGTGGTTTTTTTTCACCCCTTCCCTCTCCCCTTCCTACCCCCTCCCTCTGGGGGTCCCCAGTATCTGTCATTCCCATCTTTGTGTCCATGGGTACCCAGTGGTTACCTCCCACTCATAAGTAAGAACACGTGGTGTTTGGTTTTCTGTTTCTGCGTTAGCTTGCTTAGGATCATGACCTCCAGCTGCACCCATGTTGCTGCAAAGGACATGATTTCAGTCTTTTTAGGGTTGCATAGTATTCCATGGTGTATATGGACCATATTTTCTTATAATCAAATGAGGATGACTCGACTTCTCAAACCCATCTGTGAAGACACAGCCGTAAACATGAACCTGCCCCAGAAGCTCGATGAACTTCTCAAGAAAGGCACGCTGTAATACGCCCATTTGTACCCATGTACCCAGGACTAAATCGTAATTTTAAAAATAACAAACATCATCAGAAGCTACTGTTTGGAATTACAGATTTTCTCAACATTTGGCACAGTACTAGGTTTCTGGGTAGTTTGTCTTTGACAGCTTGAATAGTCTAAACATCTCAATATTTACATCTTTCATAAAGATTTTTAAGAGTAAAATTATAATATCGTCTGGGTGTGGTGGCTCATGCCTGTAATCTCAGCACTTTGGGAGGCCAAGGCAGGCAGATTGCTGAGCCCAGGAGTTTGAGACCAGCCTGGGCAACATGGAGAAACACTGTCTCTACTAAAATTATAAAAATCAGCCAGGCGTGGTAGCGCACATCCATGGTCCCAGCTCCTCAGGAGGCTGAGGTGGGAGGATGGCTTGAGCCCAGGGAAGGTGAGGCTGCAGTGATCCCAGACTGCACCACTGCACTCCAGCCTCGGTGACAGAGTGAGACTCTGTCTCAACAGCAACAACAACAAAAACATTATAATCTAAGTTCTTCCTTCCCTTGAAGCACACCCCGCTGCAGAGTGTTCATCAAGCACCTTCCTTTCTCTGCAGCTTCGGTGTTTATTCCACCTTTTACCTGAAATGACCAACTTGACATGGCATGCCCAATAATTACAAAGAAAACACGCATGCTAAGTACGGCTGGGGGTGTCCCGTGAACTTCAGTAAAATGCAAAGATCCCTTGAGAAGGGACCCCTGGACTGGGCACCTTTCCAGCCGGAGCCTTGGCCTCCTCCAAAGATGGTGACGAAGCCACCCTGGCAGGGTTGCAGAGGGAGTCCCGTGAGTGCAGTGGGTGCAGAGAATGGAAGGCCACTGTCACTGTCACCTCTGTCACAGCCTAAGGGGGACAGGGGCTGGTCTAGGGTGATGTCTGCCCATGGTCCCACACTGCCTCCTCCCGGTTTTCTTTCTAGAACTCAGTGCTTGGACCACCCTGTTCGGTGGAAGCCGAGTTTCGGGGCATATCCATCCACTCCCAGCTCAGAGCACTGCCACCGCTTTGCTAGACAGGCCCGTGTCGGAGAAGCGCCAGGTAACGTGGCTCAGTGTCCTGACAGCTCGTGAGTCCACAGGAGGGGCAGTGCAGGCCACATTCCCCACATGGACTCAGCCTCCAGGCCTGAGTTTGCTTCTCTCAGGACTCAGGGCGCACAGGCTTCCTCGGGAAGGGGCCCACGCCAGGCCCTGCTCTTCCTGAGCCCACAGTGGACGACTGTTTTCACACCCCAACTCCTCGGAGTTGCAGCCCTTCCTGGGTTGCCACAGATCCCAGCCACAATGCCTGGTCCTCCCAGCCTCTCACCAGCACCCACTTCAGATAGGGGAACGGGGAACCAGAGAGCAAGGCCTTCCAAGGATGGGGTCAGCTGGTGCCAGGCTGAGGAGGAGGGAGCAAGATGCTGGGCCTGGTGGTAGGTGTAGGCGTGAAGCCTGGACAGCAGCCATGGCCGCAGATGGGGGTGCCGTGCCAGGCGGCTTTGGTTCTTGCCTGGCAGGGAACCGGTGGGGGATGGGGAGGTGGGCAGGGCACGGTTGCAGATGCCAGGAGAGCAGGGACCAGCAGCCATGTACGCACACGGCGATCTGGGCACACGGCGATCTGGGAGGCGTTAAGGCAGGTGTGGGGCCTGGCACGTGGTAGAGAATGGAGCTTAGACTAGAATCATGGACATTTTCAGGGATGGGGGTGTTGGAGGAAGGATCACTGCTGTGCCATGAGCTGCAGCCCAGATGGAGGCCACCTGGGGCTGGAGTGAGGCCCAGAGGGGAGGAGAAGCAGTGGTGGCTGGTGGCTGTGCCGGTCACTTTGTAATGGGCTTTGCGTCTGGGGCTGGGTTCTGATAGCACAGGAGGCTGGCGGGAAGGGAAAAGCTTGCACCAAACTGCACTTCCTGCTGTAAGTTCTCAACTTCCCGGTGAAGGGTCTGCGGGAACCACACCCCACAGCACAGTTCCTCTGTGGGGTCCAGTGGGCATCGGCCAGGGAACAGCACCATCTCCTCCCACAGCACAGCAGACATGCCTGGCACACGGCACTGCCCAGGGGACAGAAGCCCACTGCACGGGGCGTGGGTACCGATGTCAGCAGAGGGAGGCGTTTAGGATTTGAGCAGAGACATGAGTGTCAGTAGCTTCACTGTCCTTGCCCCCTGCACGCAGGCCTGGAGAGGGTGCCCGTGCTGACACCCCGCCTTTCCTCCCAGTTAGTTGGTGCCCCTCAGAGAACAGCCACACCACAGAAATCCATCCCCTGACCGTCTGTTATCAGCACTGCCGGCAGTGGCCAAAACCATCTGGTCACTGACTGTCTGGGCTTCCAGCAGGAGTGGGTGCTGCCAGCTGTTTGTCACAAGCCCTGAACCCTTCTGAAAGGCGGCGCAGCTGCCACGAGCAGCTGTCCCGTGGCTGCTCCTCGTGTTGGTGGCCCTCGCCATCTCTGAGATGGAGCTGGCCATCTCTAATCACAGGTTTCCAGAGTCAGTGGTTTGCTGCCTTTGATGGGCGTCCTCTGTTCTAAAAGACTGAAAATATGGATGCTGGACTCCAGGTAGCAGAGGAGGCTGCACACAGGGCAGGAAGACGGAAACAGAGAGGGTGGCCTCTGCACCTGGACATGGGCTGTAGATTAGGTTGGAGCTTGTGGCTGGGGAGAGGATCAGATTTGGTAAGACGAGGATGAGCTGTCGGGCAAGGAAGCCAGCAGGAAACAGGGAAGCAGAAGAGAGAGTGTGCATTGACCCTGGGGCCAGTGCAGAAGGGCGACAGCCACACTGCTCACCAGTCGCCCAGCTCGACCCCAGGGGAGCTCTGGCCTGGGCTGCCCAGGAAGGGAGACTGGACGAGGGCACTTGCTCTCCCAGAGCGCGGCTGCAGACCCATCCTGAAGCCTGGCACCCCTGGGGCTCTCGGGGGATGGGAAGCTGTGGCTGTTCCTTCCCTGGGATGCAAAGCCGAGTCATGTTCGGACAAGTCACCACATTGTTGAGGCAGCACTTACGACGTTCCCCACTGCACCTGTGACGGCCGACCTGTCTTAGTCGTTCTGGCCACTCGGTGCCCCCACCCTGGAGAAAACCCATCCAAGCCAGGCCAGGGCTGCAGGCAGAGCAGGCAGGTGGGCTCTGAAGAGCCCCTCGTGAGTGCGTGTGGAGGAGCCTGGGGTTTGGGGTGCAGGAGCTCGTGGATCCTGCTCAGGAGCTTGCAGCCTGAAGACCAGAGCTTTTCTGAGCATATGTACCATCTGGGGTCAAGAAATCAGGGTGGGAGTCTCGCAAGGCCCGGCTGTCCAGGGCGACTGCAAGTCCCACTTGGCTGCAAAGTCCCATGTCTACTGAAGTATCTGCCCATATCGAAAGTGGAGATGTGTTCACGGTGGTCTCTGTCCTTTCCCCCTTTCCATCCCTCCCTCCCTCCCTCCTCTCTCTGTAGAAGGCCTGTGTGAGATGTGTTTCTTCACCCCGCAGGAATGGTCCCCCCAGTCTTGGTGAACACGAAACAAAGGGCGCGGGCAGTTAGGATTCTGTGCGCGCGGCTCCATCAGCCTTGATTAAGTTCTCCAAGTGAGGTCGGGCTTTCCACCGCGTGTCAGCGGTGCAGAGTAACCTCAATTAAACAGTCATTTGAGGCAGAGAGAAGGGAAAACGCCTTCCAAACAATGATCTCATGTGTCTTAGCAACAGCTGAGCTTCACCTTCTCGAAGACCCTCCCACGCCGAGGACAGAGACACCTCCCGAGCGAGTGCTCTCCGTGGGCGCTGGAGGGCAGGCACTCAGCCACTCCTGTGAGCTGCCGGCTTTCCCTGCACACGCTCAGCCTCTTGATACCTGGGTGCTAAATTACATCTGACATTTAATTTAAATGCATGGTGCCTTCATTCAAAAACAAACCCGCTGCCACAGCCAGGGCGTTCGCCGCATGGATTTTTCTCTTTCCGCCTGCTGTCCCTCTCTGACCCCATCCTCACTTTGTCCAGTGAGCACAAACTGGAATTGAGCCTGTCTCTCTCCTCGGGATATCGCCCTGTGCCCCCCATCCCCGAGCTTCCCTTCGCATGTCAGGATGTCTCCAGTTGCAATTTATAACCGAGAAAGAAATCAATCCCCTGGTCCTGCGGCTGCACATCCCCCCAGCCCGCTACTGGGCACCGGGAGCCTCCTCTGCCCCACAGCTCACAGCAGCTCCCTGCCAGGATCTGGGAGGTTATCCCAGAGGAGGGCAGGACGCTCACTGGTGGGGAGGCTCTTTAGAGCCCATGGTCGAGTAACCCTTTCTAGAGAAGCTAAAGGTGCAGCCAGAGCGTTCCACGGCCTGACAGCGAGCCCTGGCCCGTCCCGAGGATCAGCCGATGGTCCCGAGCTGGCCCACCCCAGAATGCAGCTGCACCCTGCACCACTGCCACGGTGTCTTTGGGAGGCAAACCCTGAGGAAGCCATCTCAGGCGGGCTTTACACCCTTCCTTCCAGCTGCTTCCGAACCCACTGAGGAGCTGAACACTGCAGTACATTTAAGAATTTCTCTCTCAACAGCTCACTGGGTACTCGACACTGGAGCCGGAGGGAGAGGACAACTGAAAGCCTCGGGAGTTTGACATTTTGAACTTTTGCCAAAACCTATTTCCAAAATAAATTGGAGACATTGCAAGAAACGCCAGATACAACTGCCATCCTCAGGCCAGCCTTCGTAGCCTGCAAGAGCTGTTCACTCAGATGTTGGCAGGAGGTCCCTGGGGCTGGGTCTCCAGCAGCTCCAGGTTACTTGTCGCTTCCTGCCTCTCACAGATGCGGAGGAAGCAGCTCACCTGGGTGGCATCTTCCTGCTTCCCCAAGGAGCTGGCAGCAGGCTGGGACATTCCCATGCGGTAGCAGCAGCTCTCCCTCCAGACCTCAATCCCTGCACCCAGCCAGCCCCATTCCCATGGGGGAGGCCAAGACCCAGAGATTTGATCGCTTTGATCATTTAGCCAAAACCACACAACAAGAAACAAGAGAAAGAACGTTGGTCGGGCTGCTACCAAAACTCATCCTTTTTTCTCTGAATCAAGCATTCTCTAATAAGATGATATAATAAAAATTATTAACAACAAGCAACCAACCAGTAAAATACACACATTAGGAAGAAGAACCAGGGCCACGTGCAGTGTTGCAGGCCTGAGTGTGCATGCCAAGGAGAGGGGCCACATGGCCTCGGAATCCCCCGGACAGCCCACAGCTCAGAGACGCAGGCCTCAGAATCACCTCAACAGCCCACAGCTCAGGGATGCAGGCCTCAGAATCACCTGGACAGCCCACAGCTCAGGGACGCAGGCCGCAGAATCACCTCAACAGCCCACAGCTCAGGGATGCAGGCCTCAGAATCACCCGGACAGCCCACAGCTCAGGGATGCAGGCCTCAGAATCACCTCAACAGCCCACAGCTCAGGGACGCAGGCCTCAGAATCACCCGGACAGCCCACAGCTCAGGGACGCAGGCCGCAGAATCACCTCAACAGCCCACAGCTCAGGGATGCAGGCCTCAGAATCACCCGGACAGCCCACAGCTCAGGGATGCAGGCCTCAGAATCACCTCAACAGCCCACAGCTCAGGGACGCAGGCCTCAGAATCACCCGGACAGCCCACAGCTCAGGGATGCAGGCCTCAGAATCACCCGACAGCCCACAGCTCAGGGACGCAGGCCTCAGAATCACCTCGACAGCCCACAGCTCAGGGACGCAGGCCTCAGAATCACCCGACAGCCCACAGCTCAGGGATGCAGGCCTCAGAATCACCCACAGCCACAGCTCAGGAGCAGGCCTCAGAATCACCTCGACAGCCCACAGCTCAGGGACGCAGGCCTCAGAATCACCCGGACAGCCCCAGCTCAGGACGCAGGCCTCAGAATCACCTCAACAGCCCACAGCTCAGGGACGCAGGCCTCAGAATCACCCGGACAGCCCACGGCTCAGGGACGCAGGCCTCAGAATCACCCGACAGCCCACGGCTCAGGGACGCAGGCCTCAGAATCACCCGGACAGCCCACGGCTCAGGGACGCAGGCCTCAGAATCACCCGGACAGCCCACGGCTCAGGGACGCAGGCCTCAGAATCACCCGACAGCCCCCCCCCCCCCCCCCCCCCCCCCCCCCCCCCCCCCCCCCCCCCCCGCCCACGGCTCAGGGACGCAGGCCTCAACACACACAGACTCCCACACTGTGTCACCATCCCCCTCAACTGCCCCCTCAGCAGACCAGGCAACTGAACCAAAGAGATCTGCCTTTAATGGGCATCCCCTGCTCTAAAAACCGCTGAGGACTGTGGGTGCAGGGGAGTCCCGTGATCTCCACACTCAGGGCCCCGTGAGGACTCTGGGGTGTAGGGAGTCCCGTGATCTCCATGCTCAGGCCCCTGTATGGACTGTGGGATGCAGGGGAGGCCTGTGATCTCAACACTCAAGGCCCCGTATGGACTATGGTGTGTAGGGGAGGCCTGTGATCTCCATGTTTCTGGCGTCTATGCTGAGTGTGTCCTGCAGCCAAAGAAGGAGCTTTGTGATGGTCAAATCAAGGTGTGCATCTTAACATGGTTGGTTTCATTTACTGTCTGCCTGGAAATGGGTAGGAACCAGATCGTTGGGTGGTCTTTGCTGCTGTATCAGACATTTTGGGGAGATAAATATCAGGACTGAGGAGCAGGTGGTGGGGAGAAGAGAGGTGAGCATTGTCGGAGGAACCCAGCACTGTGCAGCCTGCCCTCTCCCCCAGGCCTGCCTCCCCCAGCCTGCCCTCTCCCCAGGCCTGCCTCCCCCAGCCTGCCCTGTCCCGACGCCTGCCTCCCCCAGCCTGCCCTCTCCCCCAGGCCTGCCTCCCACAGCCTGCCCTCTCCCCACGCCTGCCTCCTGCAGCCTGCCCTCTCCCCAGGCCTGCCTCCCCCAGCCTGCCCTCTCCCCACGCCTGCCTCCCCCAGCCTGCCCTCTCCCCACACCTGCCTCCTGCAGCCCACCCCCGGCTCTCAGCCTTGCGTTCGTCTAGAGCAATGTTTACAGTGAGAGGGTGGAAGAGTCCGTGGAGAAGCTTCTCATCCAGCAGATGACTGGCTGGATCTGTGATGACCTGGGCTGGGACATACACAGAAGGACTTGGGCTGGGCTCCAGGAGCTCTAGGGTCTGCCCAGGGGCCACTGTTGCTGACTGTACGAGCTCCCCTTCTTTCATCCTCATTTCTTCCCCTGAGAGATGCTGGGGTGGCCACTCCTGGAGCTGTCTCGGTCTCTAAATCTTAGCTCTGTGCAAGGGGAGCATCTTGACCCGACCCAGTTGCAGTGGCCTAGGGACTCAGAGGCGCCTCTCAGACACCCATAGTCCTCGTAAGGAAGGTGCCGCCTGGAAGGGGACCCACACTTCATGGAGGCAGAAGTGAGAGGTGGGTGATGGGGAGCGAGGTGACACCCCTCATGGCCCCTCAGAGACGCCGGGGGACTGGGGTGTGGCTGAGGGGAGCCCCGAGTCATTTGGTAAGAAGCCTTTGAACCCATCCTGCTGCTTTTTCATCAGCCTGGATGTGCCTGAGTGATGAGGACAGTGAGGATCTCTGGCTTCCCCTCCCCCTCGCTCAGTGTCCACCAGGCGGACAGGCCTGTCCTTGGAGGCCCTTCCACATCCTCCGTCTTCTGCACACGTTCTGATGGCACTGAAGTGCCTTACACATTTAAATGTGAAAAGAGCAGACTCTTACTACTTTCTAAAATTCAAAAGCAGACCCAATCTCATATCTTAAATTGAGGCTCGAGATGGCTACTATATTATACCTCTATTTGTGTTTTAAACCGAGAATTATTTTAAAATTTTTAATATTAAAATGGAATTCTGAGCATGCTCACCAAAGAGCCATTTATTCTTCCTAGAGCAGATTCCATCGTTATATGATGGATGGCACATCACGGCCCAATGCTGGGATGGGAGGCTTGAGTCTGTTAAACTGGCGCCAGGTCGGGTCCCCAGTTCCTATTACCTTAGGTGACGTTCCAGCCTCTTCCACTTGTTTGAGTTTCAGGCTCCTTGAATCTCCTTCAGTGCCTAGGAGAGCTGTTACGTTCACCCCATTGAGGCCAGCTGACCCCCAGCCCACCCCAGCGTCGCAGCCTCTGTGCCCTCCATGCCTGGACCACCTCGCGCCCGTTTGTTTATGCTCTGATTCCTCCATGGTCTTGCTGTACCCAGTCACTTAGCACGTAGTAGCACCTCAGGAAACATGTGTTGAATTAGGACTTCCCATAAAAACAGAAAGCATGAAGGTGATCCAGACGGTGTCAAGCATTAGCTCTTCTAAGCTGCGTCAGAGTTGTGCCCCGAGCACGTTTCCCGCAGCAGCATCGCCCCGTCACAGCGCCGCCTCACAGCTCCCACCACGACACACGCAACGTGCAAAGAGGACACAGGGAGCTGCGACTTCCATGGCTGGCGGCAAAGAAATGGGGCAGCACTTTCACAGCCATGCCAGGAACCTACAGCCAACCTGGAAATAACTATCCCAGCCACGGCCTTGCCGTGAACTAACTCAGCCAACCTGGAGATACCTATCCCAGCCATGGCCTTGCCAGGAATTAACTCAGCCAACCCGGAGATACCTATCCCAGCCATGGTCTTTCCAGGAACTAACTCAGCCAACCTGGAGATACCTATCCCAGCCATGGTCTTTCCAGGAACTAACTCAGCCAACCCGGAGATAGCTATCCCAGCCATGGCCTTGCCGGGAACTAACTCAGCCAACCCGGAGATAGCTATCCCAGCCACAGCCTTGCCGGAACTAACTCAGCCAACCCGGAGATACCTATCCCAGCCATGGTCTTTCCAGGAACTAACTCAGCCAACCCGGAGATACTATCCCAGCCATGGCCTTGCCGGAACTAACTCAGCCAACCTGGAGACACCTATCCCAGCCACAGCCTTGCCGGGAACTAACTCAGCCAACCCGGAGATAGCTATCCCAGCCACGGCCTTGCCAGGAACCTAACTCATCCAACTCGGACAGTTAACCCAGCCGCGGTCTTTCCGGGAACTAACTCAGCCAACCCGGAGATAGCTATCCCAGCCACGGCCTTGCCAGGAGCCCAACTCAGCCAACCCGGAAATTGTTATCCCAGCCACAAGTGTGTGTCCCATTTAAGTGGAGGAAGGATGAGTCACAAAAGCAGGGTAATGTGGCCTATCCCGTGCCTGTGTCGCTGGCAGGTGGGAAGCCTAATTCTTAGGCCCTAAGCATAGCCCATCATGCTGATTGCAGGCTGGTCCCACCATGAGCAGACAGCACTCCTGGCTCCACTCCACAGCTTAGCCAGGAGGATCCAGGCAGGTCCAAGCCCGTCACCAGACCTCGCTGTGGAAGGCGGCTGACATTCGAACCCACTGGATGAGTACCTAAGTCTCTGACCCTTGCTGATGCTCAGTTCCCAGCACTGCCTCCCCCGCCCTCACCCCAGGAGACCTCCTGACCTGTGAGTAACTCTAGAACTCTCCAGAAGTCAGATGCAGGGAGCCACCCAGGCTCAGTGAGTGGTCCGTTCATTACAAGGTTCTGTCCACCACAGATAGCGCAAGCACAGCCTTAGCGCAGAGCATTTGGTTGGATCATGCATCACGTTCATGCAATACCGAAGCATTTTCAAGACAGATTAAACTGAGTGGTGGATGGTCCTCTTCCTTGGCTACTTATGAGTATTTAATATCAATACTTTGGAATTACAAGCAAAAGGTATTAGGAAGAAGAAACTAAGCTCCAAGTTGGTATCATCTCACTGACACTGTGTCTTTCTGCCCAACGTGTCGAGCTCACGAACAAAAGATCAAGAGGACAGTTAAGGGGTTATGGGAGGAGTTCAAAGCTCAAACACAGAACAGCAACAGACAGCAGACACACATCTTGAGACGGGGTTGGCAGTGAGGCCAGGCGAATGGTCCCCCACCCTAGATTCTGGGTGTGCTTGGAGCTTCTCACCCTCGTGGGATACACGCATCTGCAGATGGCTTCACCTCCAAAATGCTGCCCTGCCGTCCATGTTCATCGTTTACCCCAGCAATTAGCAAACCTAGATACCCACTTCTGGAAAAAAAAACAAGTCAGCTTATCTAGTAGTCTCTCTGTACCTCTAAAACTGTTCAAGGAATAAATACCTTCACAATCTCAAAGGAATATTTTCTGTCCTACCTGTATCCAAGCAACTGAATTTACTTCCTTCTCCCTTTTCAAAAATCTCTGGAGACTGCCCCGTCTAAATACAGTTAAGTAGCTGGTTACCCCAGTCACCTGTTTAAAAACATCTGGAGACTGCCCGTCTAAATACAGATAAATAACGGGTTACCCCAGTCACCTGTTCTCCATCTACATATGCAAAAGCCCTCGATGACTTTGACCCTTTTGATGCTCAAATCGGCAACCACATTCACATGAGTTACAGATTGGAAAAAGCCTAGTTATAAGCATTGAGCGCAGTCAGTCACTGTAGAGAAATACGTCTAGAAGGGAATCGCGCTGGATTATTTAGGTATTTGTCAACACAGGGCTAGACCATCCACACAGAAAGAGCGCTGGTCAGATTGTTGGTCTCTGCCACACCCAATTGCACACATTCATTTATTGGGTCATCGTTGACACAACTTCTGCAATCTGATGGAGAATGCAAAGATGAACCAGACATAGAGCTGGCCCTCAAGGACCCCAAGTCTAAGAGGAAAGATGAGCAGAGAAGTAACTGAGCTAGGAATTAAAAATGCTGGGGACATGAAGAGCAAAGCTGAGAGAGGACAGACGCCCAGGAGATGCCAGGTGCAGTGTCCACAACATCCTTCTTCCCAAGGGCCACAGAGACCATGGTTTGGCCCCTTTTTCCCTCATAGCTTAGAGGACTCCACGTACAACCAGTAAAACTGACCTCCCAGAGGGAGGAGGGTCACTGAATTGTGCGTGGGTCATGTGGACGGGTCTTGTTTCTTCCTGCAAATGTCCAGATAGAGGGGAGGAAGACAGCGTCTCTGGGGAGGGTTCCAGGAGGGGATGATTCTTGAAGTGGTTTTGATGGAGGAGAAGCATCCTAGATAAGATGAACAGCGTTAGCAAACACACGGGGAAGGGACGATGGGGCTCTGGGTGCCGAAGAGCCTTCAGTGGGGGACTAAGAGCAGGCCGGGCACCCATGGGAGGGAGGTCCACGGGCAATGTCTTCCGTCACCAATTCTGTCTTGGGCTTGTTGGCCAGAAACAGCCAGCAGTGGTAAGACACATCTTTCGTTTTACTTACTAAAGATATGTTGCAATCAGTAGTCATTATCAATTGATAATTGATTGACAAGTCATTTTAAAGAGTGAGAAAATCAAGCCCCAGGAAAGGCGCTGGAGCCAGGCTTGTTTCCATAGGGCTGGCGGACAGGGCCTTTGCCATCATGGAGCCTGTGGGAGGAGGCGTGGGGTGGCTCTGACTGTGAGTTAGACGCATCTTTGGCCTCCAAATCACACGAGCACCATCTCTCCCCTTCCCTTGTTGCTCGTTTCAGTAGCATCTGAAATGGAGGGTTTATTTGATTATTTTTTCCTTTCTGACAAAGTAAATAGGGTTTTAACCTGTCATACAGAGGGAACAAAGTGACCCATGGGTTTTCCAATAATAATTTGGCCCTCGCTCAGGCTAATGGGAACTTTCAAAAAGGCGGGGAGAGAGAGCGGCTTTCATTATAATCTGAAGAACCAATCTGTTTACGAATCCATCAGAACTTGATTCCTGGGATCCCGTGGGCCAGGGGCACCGAGGTGATTCCGAGGCTTGCTGGAAAGAAGCCAGTGCCCACTGGGATGGGATTCTCCACCCTCTCATTAGCTGGTGGATTGTTTAAAAGAAAAAACATTGATTAGTAGCCTCTGAGAAGCTCCCACCACTCATTGGAGCCCTCTCTGGGGAAAGACGAAAATATTTCAGTTGCTCTGCATGTTTCCCCTGCCCTGGGCACTACCCGCCCCCAACCCAGGTGATGGCCATGGCAGCATGAAGTCACCCTGGCTGGGATGTCAGGCTCCGCCTGCCTTGGCCATGGACGGAGGGAGACGGGGTTCCAGAGCTGGTGAGGCTCCCGCGTTGCCGTGGACGGAGGGAGACGGGGTTCTGGAGCTGGTGAGGCTCCCGCGTTGCCGTGGATGGAGGGGGATGGGGTTCTGGAGCTGGTGAGGCTCCTGCGTTGCCGTGGTTGGAGGGGGATGGTGTTCTGGAGCTGGTGAGGCTCCCGCGTTGCCGTGGATGGAGGGGATGGGGTTCTGGAGCTGGTGGGGGGGGGGGGGGGGGGGGGGGGGGGGGGGGGGGGGGGGGGGGGGGGGGGGGGGGGGGGGGGGGGGGGGGGGGGGGGGGGGAGGGGTTCGGAGCTGGTGAGGCTCCTGCGTTGCCGTGGATGGAGGGGGATGGGGTTCTGGAGCTGGTGAGGCTCCCGTGTTGCCGTGGATGGAGGGAGATGGGGTTCCAGAGCTGAAGCTGAAGCAATTTGACCTTGCTGGTTCTCTGGTGGCTTTTCTGAGGCTGGGTCACTGATAGATTAGTGTTTTGTGCCCTACAGGAACCTGATCCACCAGGGAAAGTGTTAAATTTAACAATGTTTACATAATAACAAATCTGCATCTGCACAATGGCATTAAGGTAGCTCACCATTTAAAAAGCAAAATGGGTGTATGGGTACAACATGGTTAAATAAAGTGATAAAAGGCATATGGAGGAAGGGGTCCTGCTGGCCGAGTCAGCAATAAAAAGCACAATATAATGTACAGTTAAACCCATGTAGATATAAAAAAATTAATAAAAATCTCCAGCTGTGCTAAAAGTGGAAACTCCACACAGTCCCAGTGACTCCGCTCTCCCTGGACCCTGGCTGGCTCTGGCTTCTGGAAGAGGAAGAGGTCAGAGGAAAGCTGCTCTGTCTTGCTGGGGAGCCGTGGGTGAGCACGCATAGGGGGTGGAATGAGTGGCCCAGGAGCTCAGGCCTCCTTGTGGTCACCCTGGGAGGTGTCCTGTTCTCTGCCATCAGAACCAAAGCACATCCATCTTTGTGTGTCCCAAAAACACAGTATGGTGACCCCAGGGCTGATCTGTGCGCATGATGACTGAAATTAGCATCTGCCATAATTTGGTATTTGGTTCCATAACAACCTTGTGTGGTCACACCTGGGGAGAAGGAGCTCTCCAAGAGTCCCAGATGACAGTTGCTGCTGAGCTGGCCTCGGGGCAGCTGAAGGCAGAGGTGTCACTCTGCCTGTATGGTGACTGTCAGAACTCAAGACGGCTGTTTTTACAACACTCCAAGATACTACCCTCAATTTCTTGCTGGCACTTTAACATTTTTTACAGGATACCATCTTTTCCTCCCCTCCTAGAAGAATAAGCTACAACGCTGGTGCCCCTGGGCCGCAAACCCATCTCCAAAGGCTGCGAGACTCCGGAGGCAGTGCCAGGAGTGAGGGAGGAGTCAGGAAGAAGAGGCATTTTACATTTCCCCGGGACTGCCCCAGCCAACATCACATGTGCTGCTGCTCGTGTGTGTGTCCAGTTGCTGTTATGTGGGTAATTCAGGGGCAATTCAGAGGCATGACGTTTCAGACGAGACTGAGAGCCGTGGAGTTTGCTTTAATCTCCGGAACATGGAGGATTAGCTGTGTGACCTTGGGCGAGTAACCCCCGGCTGTGGCTCTCATGTCTGCAGTGGTTTGTAGAGAAAGGCCTGTCTCCCTATCTCACAGAGATTTGGGGACAAGAAATGAAAACTGATGCAGAAACCACTCAAAGCTCCTTGGAATAAAGATACTATCTGAATTGCAGGAGCCTATGAAGAAAACCCCTAATGCGAAGTTAAATCTTAAAATCAAATCCTTCCGGGTGCTCTGGCTCCTGGGCTGCACTCTTCTCTCCTGATTCTTTTCCATCTTCCTCCAAACCAAAGTCGCTGGGGATGTGTGGATGGCTGGTGGGACAGCCCTAATTTGACCCGTGAGCACCCTAAGGACATGATGCCCCTACGCCTTCATGGAACTAGAAATAACACATATAAAACCCTAAAACACGTGTCCAGAAACCGCACGGAGCTCTGAAATAATACATACAAAACCCTAAAACAAGCACGTATCCAGAAACAACAGCACAGAGCTCTGATTTCTCCTGTGATGAGCCGTGATGACGACTTCGATGCCTAAAATGTCAAATATCAAGTGATTTTATTCGAAATGAAAAAACATGGATTTTGTCCTAAGCATCAGCTCAGTCTGCATGTAAGTGACCAGCCACTGGCTGTACCACGAACAGCCCAAGACCAGCGCCGGCAGCCTGCAGCCCTCCCACCCACCTCTCAGACAAGGCTTCCATCAGAGAGGAGCCTCCAGAGGCTGAGAAACTTCACAGGATCCCAGATGCTTCCATGAGTCCCTGGTCTTCACCCTGCCCTCCTCCCTTCGCTCCTCTGCTGATGGACTTCACACCAGTATCTGGCTCTCAGTCCCGCTCCCCAGCGCTTCCCTCCCCTCTGGGGTGCCTCCTTCCCGGTGGTGGGAGAGATGTCGCATTCAGATGCCAGGAATGTTGAAATGTCAGCCTTCCCAGAGCACACAGATACGTCCCCCTGGGCCACGTCGAGCTTATTGTGTACGGCCACATTCCTGTCGATTCTCAGCTGCCTGTGAGATCCTTATTCTAATAGATGTTTTAAAAGAAGTATAATACCAAGAGGCCTTAATAGTGTTTAAAAGTGAAGCTTTCATGACAAGATATAATTTCAAAATAACAGCTCTCCACAAGACCAGTGAGGCCCTTTGGGGCACCAGGAGATGGATGAGAAGAGAGGAGGGGTGAGTGGCAGAGCCCTCTCTTCTGACCCAGGCATTCCCGGGAGCCTCTGTCCCTGCTGCTGCAGGTCTGGCCGAGGTGGCAAGAGCCCCTCGGAGCCTCCTCCCCCACCCAGACACCAGGTCCTCCCCGCATTGGGGGTGGTATTCGCAGATTAACGCACAGCGTCCTAATTGCTAGTCAGGCTCTTCCAGACCTTCTAAGCTGGCCTTGTGGCCTCAGTGGCCGGCGCCCCAGCCAGCACCCACAATGCCATAAATGCTCCTGAGGACCAGGGCCCTTCCTCGGTGGAGGGGCTGCCACGCCCAGCCCCCGTTCTGGGGAAAGGAAACCCCTCCCTGTAGGGTAACACTCTGGAGCTCAACTCAGGGCCGTGAGTACGAATGGGAGCGCCTGGGGATGGGGACTTGCTGCTGGGTCCTCGCCTCAGAAGGGATAACCAGGGAAGCTCAGCCCTCCTGCCTATGCCCCCTGCCCGGGCACAACGCTCAGCTTCCACTGGAGATGAGGCTGCCTGGCCAGAGAGCATCATGCTCCTGCATGTGGGGCTCACTCACAGCACAGGTGTCCTCCAAGCCCAGCACACTCAGACTCCCAGACCAGGCTGAGGTCGTGCTGAGGCGCAGCGAACAGAGCCTCCAAACCATGGACACAGAGACACACTGTTGGGAGCCGCGTCCACACAGGCCCCAGTCTGGGGCAAGCTTGGGCTTCTCGGCCCTCGGACAGGAGAGTGAGCTCGCCAGGCCATCTGGTGAAGGGAGACGCATGAAGATAAAATCGGGGAGCGACGTGGCGTGTGTGCCAAAGCTTCGTGAAATACGTGTCAAATTAACTTTTTAAATGAATGTGTGAAATAAATACAGCTGCAACCAGGACGTAGTTCACTTCTGTTTATCCAGGACGCCCGGTGTGATTTCTTGCTGGGGTTTCTTCTTACTGAGAAGACGCATTGCCCCGGGAGACTCGGGAAGCCTCTGCAAAGGGCACCTGAAGCAGGAGCACATTTACTCTACCCTTTAAAAATGTCATCCCCATCCCACCAGGACGGAGAGGAGCTTTTCACTTGTAGAGGGAAACTGTTACCCCTTGGCTCCAAAACCAATATGTGTCCGGCCAGGCACTGGTGGGATTGTACCTCCTCTGATTTTTTTCTCTCAACACGGAGGGACCTGCACGTAAGATGTAGGTGAGCGCCGTCCGTGAAAGAGCATGAGGCTCCGTGGCCGGGGCGGACACCAAGCCTCCCACACTAAGACAGGCACTGGCCACGTTCCCCAAGCCCTCTGCGTGCAGCTGTGTGTAAGTCAGCACGGGTGGCCGTGCCCAGGACCACAGACCGGGTGGATTAAACAGCAAGACACATCTGTTCTCGCAGCTCTGACAGTCCCAGACCAAGCTGTGGGGGGGGCGGGGAGGGGGGCGGTTCTTCCTGCGACCTCTCTCCTGGGCTTGTGGACGGCCTCTTCTCCCCGTGTTGTCACACGGCCCTTCCCCAGTGCAGGCAGAGGGTGTCTCTCGCTCTTCTTACAAGGACACCAGTCCTGTAGGATCGGTGCCACCCTTTTGGCCTCACTGAACCTTAATTAGCTTCTTGGAGGTCCTGTCTCCAAATATAGGCACATGGGGATCAGAGCTTCAGTGGATGGATTTGGGGGGTCACATTTCGGCCTGTCACAGCCTCTAAAACTGCAATGCCAGAGTTAAACCCTGAATCTCGCCCAGATTTAAGCCTGGAACACAGAGGCCTTCTGGCTAAGAGCCACCGCCTTTGAAGGGTGCTGGGAAAGGGAAGGTTCTCAAGCTGCCATGATTGGGTGATGTCTCCCCAGCCAGAGATGCTTGGGGCTACCAGTGGTGATGCTGGGGCAGCGGGTGCCGGCCTCGCCCAGCAGGACCAGGACACATGCTCCGTTCCAGGGCATGAGATCCGAGGTGGGTGTTTGGGAACAGGGCCCACCTACCGGCCGTCTCTGACCCTTCTTTGAAGCCTGTCTGGCACGTCACCTTCAGCTCAGAAAGGGCCTGGAGAATCTTGGGGCAGCTTCTCTTCCAGGCGGCTTGAGGCATGTGCCGGTCTCTATCAACACACCAGGGATTCAGAGCCCACCCAGCCTTACGGGGACCTCCTTTCCCAAGAAGGTGCTCAGCCACTGCCTGCCAGGAGAACGGGGACCAAAGGCACCCACCTGCTCCCCACGTTTGCAGAGCATCTCCCACAAACAACACAGAGAGTGTCAGTAAAGAAAGCGCCTGCCCCGAGGAGTTTAGAATCCAGCCAAGGAGGTGAGTCATGTTCTGTCATTTAATATGTTTTGATGCCATTCAACCCCTTCATATTTTTAACAATACGTTAAGTAGACTTCCATTTATTTTAGCCCGAGCTGCCTTTTCAGAAAGCTCACTTACTTTTGAACAACCTAATCATTTCCGAAGGGCAGCTTCAAACCCTCATTTTCTAAAGCAGCTCAGCCGCCCTCTACCTTCCTGGGCCACTGCACACAGTTGAGTGTGGACGCAGATAAGATGCAGGTCACCAGCAAAGTCAGATGCACTCCCGGCCACTCTCTGATGACGTGGAGCTCTGGATGGACACCACACAGTCAGAGATGGCTACACCCAGCTGGGTCCACAGGTACAGTCAGGGGGACTATTTTACCAAAGGGACTCGTCAGGTTAGTCCAAAAACAATACATTCGATGGATTTTCCCACCAAATTCACGCAAGGGTTGCTTGAGCCTCTGTTTGGTCAAAATGGCCAGTGTGGCTGTGCATGTGAACACAGAGCTTAGCCCGCCGAACCGCGGGAGCAACACAGGACTGTGGCCACAGGAGCCGTGTTCAGCTGAGCACACGGCGCTCTCCAGCAGGTCTGGGAGGCAGGTCCACCAGGGCAGGTGCCCTCGGTGCCAGCTGCACCACTGACCTTCCTGCTGCAGTCGGCGTCACAGCCAGAATTTGTTTGGGGAGATGGGACTCCCGCATCGAGGCAGTAAGTGGCTGCTATTTAATAATCTCGGATGTGTGTGCACATTTCCGCCATAGCAACTTGCCTCCCAGGTCGACATCGATGTCGGAAAACACGGGCACATGGCCGAGCGCTGGGCCCTGGTGTGGGTTTGCCTCTGGCTGGCTGCCCTGCTGGTTCTGGGTTCATCCATGACACGGGTGGGATTGAATGTGGAATCCCCAGGACCCTTACGGTTCCAGGTTATTGTAACAGTTTTGTGTTATCATTTCGAAGCCAAATGAAAATGGCTTGACCCCAGGTGTAAGTATAGCCTTGTAACGCTTCAGTAAGATGGGAGCAGAGTGAAGAATAGAGAGTGTTTATTTGGGGTTTCTCGGCTGAATCACCATTTAGTCACCAGGATGTTGCTAAAATATTTGTACATCTCTGGGGCTGGAAGATGTTGAAATTGCTTCTTTGCCTTCCCTTTTCCATCCATTACAAACCCAAAGAACTGAAATTTACCATAAAGGAAGACTCATTATATTCAAGCATGCTTGCTCCTGAAGTTGTGTATAAATCTTGATTTAAAAGCTGAATTGGGTTTTCCTGGAACAAACATTGACAATACCTTCCCTGGAAGCATATGACTGTGCTGGGCACATGGAAAGGAAAAGAGTAACTGTGCTGGGCTCATGGGCTGGAAGAGTAACTGTGCTGGGTTCATGGGACGGAAAAGAGTAACTGTGCTGGGCTCTTGGGACGGAAGAGTAACTGTGCTGGGCGCATGGGACAGAAGAGTAACTGTGCTGGGCGCCTGGGATGGAAGAGTAACTGTGCTGGGCTCATGGGCTGGAAAAGTAACTGTGCTGGGCTCATGGGACGGAAGAGTAACTGTGCTGGGCTCATGGGACGGAAGAGTAACTGTGCTGGGCTCATGGGACGGAAGAGTAACTGTGCTGGGCTCATGGGACGGAAGAGTAACTGTGCTGGGCGCTGGGACGGAAGAGTAACTGTGCTGGGCGCATGGGACGGAAGAGTAACTGTGCTGGGCGCATGGGACGGAAGAGTAACTGTGCTGGGCGGGGGGAGAACTGTGCTGGGCCTGGGACGGAAGAGTAACTGTGCTGGGCGCCTGGGACGGAAGAGTAACTGTGCTGGGCGCCTGGGACGGAAGAGTAACTGTGCTGGGCTCATGGGACGGAAGAGTAACTGTGCTGGGCTCATGGGACGGAAGAGTAACTGTGCTGGGCTCATGGGACGGAAGAGTAACTGTGCTGGGCTCATGGGACGGAAGAGTAACTGTGCTGGGCTCATGGGACGGAAGAGTAACTGTGCTGGGTCTACATGGGGCTGACGGAAGAGTAACTGTGCTGGGCCTGGGACGGAAGAGTAACTGTGCTGGGCGCTGGGACGGAAGAGTAACTGTGCTGGGCGGGGGAGGTATGGCGGGTGGGAGGAAGAGTAACTGTGCTGGGCGCATGGGACGGAAGAGTAACTGTGCTGGGCGCATGGGACGGAAGAGTAACTGTGCTGGGCGCATGGGACGGAAGAGTGGGGGGGAGGGGTAACTGTGCTGGGGGGGGGAGGTACTGTGCTGGGCATGGGAGGAGAGTAACTGTGCTGGGCATGGGGAAGAGTAACTGTGCTGGGCTCATGGATGGAAGAGTAACTGTGCTGGGCTCATGGGACGGAAAAGTAACTGTGCTGGGCGCATGGATGGAAGAGTAACTGTGCTGGGCACTGGGACGGAAGAGTAACTGTGCTGGGCTCATGGGCGGAAGAGTAACTGTGCTGGGCCTGGGACGGAGAGTAACTGTGCTGGGCGCATGGGATGGAAGAGTAACTGTGCTGGGCTCATGGGACGGAAGAGGGGGGGGGGGGTACTGGGGGGGGGGGGGCTGGGCGGGGGGAGTAACTGTGCTGGGCCTGGGACGAAGAGTAACTGTGCTGGGCTCATGGGACGGAAGATAACTGTGCTGGGCTCATGGGACGGAAGAGTAACTGTGCTGGGCACATGGGATGAAGAGTAACTGTGCTGGGCTCATGGGACGGAAGAGTAACTGTGCTGGGCCATGGGACGGAAGAGTAACTGTGCTGGGCTCATGGGACGGAAGAGTAACTGTGCTGGGCCATGGGACGGAAGAGTAACTGTGCTGGGCGCTGGGATGGAAGAGTAACTGTGCTGGGCGCATGGGACGGAAGAGTAACTGTGCTGGGCGCATGGGATGGAAGAGTAACTGTGCTGGGCGCATGGGATGGAAGAGTAACTGTGCTGGGCTCATGGGACGGAAAAAGTAACTTGCTGGGCGCATGGGACAGAAGAGTAACTGTGCTGGGCTCATGGGACAGAAGAGTAACTGTGCTGGGCGCATGGGGAAGAGTAACTGTGGGGCACTGGGACGGAAGAGTAACTGTGCTGGGCTCATGGGAGGGAAGAGTAACTGTGCTGGGCGCTGGGACGGAAGAGTAACTGTGCTGGGCTCATGGGACGGAAGACTAACTGCTGGGCACATGGGACAGAAGAGTGTGCTGGCACATGGGACTGAAGAGTAACTGTGCTGGGCGCATGGGATGGAAGAGTAACTGTGCTGGGTGCATGGGATGGAAGACTAACTGCTGGGCACATGGGACAGAAGAGTGTGCTGGGCACATGGGACTGAAGAGTAACTGTGCTGGGCATGGGATGGAAGAGTAACTGTGCTGGGTGCATGGGATGGAAGACTAACTGTGGGTGCATGGGACGAGGGGCTGGGAGGGACTGAAGAGTAACTGTGCTGGGCACATGGGATGGAAGAGTAACTGTGCTGGGCTCATGGGATGGAAGAGTAACTGTGCTGGGCGCCTGGGATGGAAGAGTAACTGTGCTGGGCTCATGGGACGGAAGACTAACTGCTGGGTGCATGGGAAGAGTGTGCTGGGCACGTGGGACTGAAGAGTAACTGTGCTGGGCACATGGGATGGAAGAGTAACTGTGCTGGGCGCATGGGATGGAAGACTAACTGCTGGGCACATGGGACAGAAGAGTGTGCTGGGCACATGGGACTGAAGAGTAACTGTGCTGGGCGCATGGGATGGAAGAGTAACTGTGCTGGGCTCATGGGATGGAAGAGTAACTGTGCTGGGCGCATGGGATGGAAGAGTAACTGTGCTGGGCGCATGGGATGGAAGAGTAACTGTGCTGGGCTCATGGGATGGAAGAGTAACTGTGCTGGGCTCATGGGATGGAAGAGTAACTGTGCTGGGCGCATGGGATGGAAGAGTAACTGTGCTGGGCTCATGGGATGGAAGAGTAACTGTGCTGGGCGCATGGGATGGAAGAGTAACTGTGCTGGGTGCATGGGATGGAAGAGTAACTGTGCTGGGCGCCTGGGATGGACGAGTAACTGTGCTGGGCTCATGGGACGGAAGAGTAACTGTGCTGGGCTCATGGGACGGAAGAGTAACTGTGCTGGGCACATGGGACGGAAGAGTAACTGTGCTGGGCTCATGGGACGGAAGAGTAACTGTGCTGGGCACATGGGACGGAAGAGTAACTGTGCTGGGCACATGGGACGGAAGAGTAACTGTGCTGGGCTCATGGGACGGAAAAGAGTAACTGTGCTGGGCACATGGGACGGAAGAGTAACTGTGCTGGGCTCATGGGCTGGAAGAGTAACTGTGCTGGGCTCATGGGCTGGAAGAGTAACTGTGCTGGGCTCATGGGATGGAAGAGTAACTGTGCTGGGCGCATGGGATGGACGAGTAACACAGGCCTTTTCCTCAGGGAGACCTCTGGACTTACTTATTCGTTCTCTCCATGGGTGTTGTATTGAATGTCTGCCATATGCCAGATACAGTTCTTGTCACCGCACACTTCACATTATGAGCAGGCAGTTGGCACACGATGCAGCCGGGCTGTAACAGAGCTTTCCGCCTGGTGCAGACCTTCAGGAAGGCACCTCGATTACCTTCCTGGGAGCTCAGGGTGGGCTTGGCAGGGCAGCTGATGTGCGGGCAAGGTTTTCATGCTAAGAAGTGATTTGACAACTGGATGAGGTTCGCAGGAGCTTCTCGGTGGGGGCAACACAGAGGTGAAGTCATAAAGGAGCCTGCTGTCCTGAGGCTGCTGAGAACTCCAGGGGGGTTACATGAATGAGGCATGACCCCCTCGGCCAAGGCTGGGAGCTCAGGAGACCACGTGTGGTGCCCCCATTTTCTCTTCAGAGCAGGACGTGAGCTCACCTGCCACAAAAGAGGGGGCGTTGGGTGGGGAGTTGGGGAGAAGGGGAAAAGTCCTAGTGCAGTCCCCACGAGGAATGAGAGAGAGAACAAGCGGAAGAGCTGCCAGGTCCCTGGCTGGAGCCACGCCGAGGTCAGAGCCCTCCCCTGTGGCTTTGCATGTCTCTGCCATGTGCCCAGGCGGGGGGCAGCCCCGGGGCCACAGAGCGCGTCTGTAGGGAGGAAAGGTTGGGAGGGCCGGCTCTGTCCCCTAGGCGGGCCGTGCACTGTTTTAAAGACCCGGCTGTGGTCATCATCACCTCCTAACTATACCGTGTACAATTCCACTTGGTCATACCCCTCATGGTGAAGCAATCTCACTGCATTTTAAGAGAGGCTGAAGCACTTTTACAAGCTCAGTAATGGGATTTTGGCAGATGGAGGGGGAGATGGCCCAGCCTTTATTTTCAGTTGTGCCGTACAGGAGGGCAACCGCTGTCACCCCCAGGACACCACCTCTGCCAGGCGTGCGACCTCTTGCCCAGGAACCCCAGAAAGGGGGCTCGGGGGCTTAAGCTGCTTCAAATGTCTGCCGCTTGCGACACCCTCCTCTGTTTCGGCTCCCCATCTTCGTTTTTCTAGAAGAGGAAAGGACAGTCACCACATTTCAAAAAACAGTTCCAGGAAGTTTACTTTGTCTGGCGTGGAAGACGAGCCTTAAAGCCAGACACAGTTAAAGAGCAACTCTGATTCCAGGACGCGTGTCCAGCCACAGTGACACAGCTTCGCCCCGAGTGCCCAGGTGGGGGGCAGGGGTGGTGGCCTGAGTGGGACTCAGGTGCCATCCCCAGGGGTCTCAGAACCCAGAATTGCCAGGCTCTGTCCCTACTTGGTTAACATTTTATGTGAATGTGGCCTTTACCCTATAAGACCATATCGTCATTGTATAAAAATCATTTTCTCTAAATCTTCCAATGAAAGTGACCCTCGAGCACCACGGGCCGTGTCTATCTTGTGGCTTCTGCTCCCCTGGAGAGAAGAAGGCCCTTTTCCTGGCCCACTGAATCCAATGCTGGCCTCCTCCGAGTCACACTCACAGACTCACGTGGATCAGGTTTAATCTAAACACCTGTGGCCCAGTCAAATGGACGGTCCTTCCCTCGTCCACCTGCCGCTCCCCGTCCTCCAAGTGGCCAGCAGATGGCCCTTATGGGTGTGGCGCAGTCACCACCTGGGCGCCATCTCTGCCAGGCGTGAGACCTCAGCCCTCTTCCTGGATCCTTTCTGGCACACGGGCTCTCAGCGTCCTCACCCTGGCGACCCTCCCAGGACCTCCCCGCAGGACTGCGTCAGGACCAGGAAGCCCTCGGACCCCAGGATGGCCCTTTGCAGGTCTCAGGCACTGCAGAGCTCCTTTTGCAAACTCTGATGTTGTTTGATGGTGTCCGGCTCAGCAGAGGCTCCACTGGGACAGCACCAGCACAGCGCCCACCTGCCTTCGGGGAAGTTCGCATTTTAGCAGCGGAAATGTTTCCTCAAAGAGAAGGCTTTCCAGGAGTCCCTGTGCACGGAGCTGCTGAAGATGGAGCTGCCCACGGGAGCAGAGTGGGCGTTCCGGGACCTGAAGGCCCTCCAGAACCCAGGGTTCCAGCCACCGCACAGACTCCAGCCACTGTGCTCAAGACAGCACACGGGTTCCCACCTGCCTCCCAAAACAAATCTGGGCCAAGCGGATTAGAGTTTTAAATTCATTCTTTTTTAAAAATACATGAAGATTCAAAGATGGGCAGATGCAGAAAATAAAATACTCTATGTTGTATTTAATAGGGCTTCTGTCCAAAAAAAAGAGAGATGGGTATGTCAAAGTAATTATCAACTTCTGCGTCTTTTCTGTTTTCCTCCCCGACTATTTTCAAAGGCCCGGAATCAGCCCAGATTCCCATTGTCTGTGTCCAGACAACGACCGACCTCTGTGTGACTGGATCACATGTACCAAATGCCCCAGCCCCGGGTCCGCGCAGTCTCCCACCAGGCTGTTTCCTGGTCTCCTTGGGACATTTATGAGGAGAGCTGATTAAGGTGGTGCTGCTCCCGGACCCAGAGAAAGAGTTCTCCATGCCTGGGCTCAGTGGGGCTCGTGGAAGTCTCTTCTGGAGGATTTGAGGTTCTGGTCTGGGATTGGGAATTCATTCCTTTTTGTTCCAATTTCATTAACCTCATATAAGAAGCAGGTGAAAGCAATTTATGCAAATCCTTTTTTCAATAGTCTAAGACATTTTACCTTTTGATAATAGCAGCCAGGCAGAGGAAGGAGCCACAGACAGGCAGGTTTTGAGGCCCCAATTTAAAATCTGAGCTACCTTTCCCCACCTCTTCAAAAGCTTTTCTGTGGATAAGATAAGAGTGTAATCCCTTAGTCTGGTACAAATGTTTTAAGACTTTGTATTTCTAAAATCCAATTTGAGTTATCCTTGAACTTTAAAGCTGTTTTGTCCACTGAACCAAGGGCCCCAGGATGCAGATAAGTGTGGCCCAGCCCCTTGCCCCCCCGCACCCCCAGCCGCCATGGGCACCAGGAGCCCTGTCGGAGGCAGGAGGCGCTGACAGAGATGCTGTGGGCTTGTCCTTTCTCAGAAAGATCTTCACATGCCTTCTTCCCCTAGACGAAGAGGCTTGGGGCACAACAGCAGCCCTTGCTGCTGGCCGCATGGGGCTGAGGGTGGCCTGTCAGGAGGCTGCACAAGACACGATCACAGGAACTACAGTGAGGAGACCACGCGGCACAAAGTCGGCCCCATCTGTGTTCTCCTGGCCTTGTGGGACTCGGACACCCCAGGCCTCGGGGCTGCATGTGTCTGCCCAGCTGGGCTGACCTCTTGCCAGACCCTCGCTGGGTACCCACCAGGGACCAGGTGGCCCTCAGGAGCCCCTCTGGGCCTCCAGGTGTAGATGGGAGAGGCAGGGCCCACAGACGTCTGCAGGGTGGGAGCTGGGGGGCCCACAGATGCCCCATAGCAGAGGGCAGGGTGCTCAGCTGGGAGGAGGCTCTGAGTGTGGAAGGACGGAGGGTGGGCTCCTGGGCACAGGGCAGCCAGACACAGCAGTGCAGGCCCCACAGACTCAGGGGTCCGAGGGCAGGGGCTGCTGCAGCTTCAGGCAGGGCCAGCAGCAGAGCTGGTCAGGGGGGCCTGGGCTCAATCACTGCTCACGGCTCACGCCTCCCACTTCACGTGACATTTCTGGTTCTCTCAAGCCTTTTTCTCAGTAATACAGAATCTCATAGTTACGTAAATGACACGCAACATAAAATGTATCGTCCTAACCATTTTTAGGTGTACACCTCAGCAGCATTAAGTGCATTCACAATGTTAATGTTGTACGAGCATCTCCACCACCCATTTCCAGAACCTTCCATCATCCCAAACTGGAACTCTGTCCCCAGTAAACACCCCTGTTCCTTCCCCCACCCCAGCACCCCACTCTACCCTCTGTCTCTAGTTTGATGACTCCAGGGACCTCACACAAATGGAATCACACAGTCTGTGTCCTCTGGTGATGGCTTCTTTCACTGGGCACAGCGTGCCCAGGGCTCCCTGTGTTGTGCTGTATGTGTCCTTTGGTGGCTGGCTTATTTCACTGGGCACATGTCCTCAGGGCTCCCCATGTTATGCCATGTGTCTGCACCCCCTCCTCTTAGGGCTGGTGACATCTGTCGTGTGGATGGACCACATTTTGCTCATCCATCCATCCGTCCACGGATGCTGGCCTTGCATCTACCCTTTGGCTGCTGTCATCAAGTTGCTGTGAACCTGGCGTGCAAATACCTCTTCAAGACCCTGCTTTCAATTCTTCTCCATGGACACCCAGACATGGGGCTGCCGGCTCCTATGGGAATTCCATTTCTAACTCTGAGGAACCGCCACCCTGTTCTCCCTAGCTGCTGCAATGGCGCAGTGTTCCCGTCTCTCTGCCTTCTCACCAGCACCTGTTATTTTCTGTTTTTTTGGTAAGAGTCACGCACGTGGCATAAGGTGGAATTGCACTGAGGAATCACACTTCCCAGATGATTTTGGTGACGCCAAGCGCCTCTGCCTGTGCCTGAGGTCATTTGTGTGTCTTCTTTGGAGAAACGTGTGTTCAAGTCCTTTGTCTTTTCTGAACGAGATGGTTTTCCATCATTATTGTTGTTGAGTTGTGGAAGTTTCTTATGTGTTCTGGATGTTAATCCCCCACTGCAACTTGATTCGCAAATCTTTTCCCCCTTTATATGGGTTGTCTTTTCACTCTCTGGATGGTGGGCTTTGATGCACAAAAGTTTTGAGTATCATCAAACCCAATTTATCTATTTTTTTCATTTGTGCCTGTGTTTTTGGTGTTATATCCAGGAAATCGTAGCCAAATCCAGTGTCATAAAGGTCTTGCCCTGTGTTTTATAGTTTTAGGTCTCACATTTAGCTCTGAGTTCAGGTATGTTCTGGCCAAGTGTGCATCCAGTCACTCTGCTATTCGCCGTGAGTCAGTGCACGCTCTGGTGGGAGGTGAGGGTCTGGCTCAATCCTCTGCATGTGGATATCCAGTTTTCCTGGGAGGCGAGGGTCTGCCCACACTCCTCTGCGTGTGGATATCATTTTCCCAGAACCACCTGTTGAGGAAACCGTCCTTTCCTCCACAGGTTTTTCAAAAGTCAGTTTATTTTTGTTTAGTATGGGAAAAAGCAGGTTGTTTTTAAGTACACGAGAATTTTATTTCAGATCAGTACATTTTTAAGGTTATAAAATTTATTTAATATTATCTTTAAAATATTGATAATATTTCAAGCCAGATATTGACTCTGTCCCATTTAACATGTAATGCATGCCTTTTAATTTACTTTAAATTAATTATGTAAGAAGAAGCATGATTCATGGAAAGCAGACTCAACAATAACACACAGATGGTCCCCGCCTCAGGATGGTTGGACTTAGGATTTCTGACTTTACAGTGGTGTGAAACTGTACTCTGAGTGCCCACCCAACCACTCTTATTCACTTTCAGGGTAGTGGTCAATAAATGGCCTGATACATTCAGCACTTTATCATAAACAGGCTTTGTGAGAGATGGTTTCGCCCAGTGCAGGCTCACATGAGTGTTCTGAGCACGCATAAGGCAGGCTGGGCTGAGCTGTGATGCTCAGCAGGTTATGTGGATCCAGTACGTCTCTAACCTAGCACATTTTGACTTGCACCGGGTTCTTTGGGATGTAACCCCATGATGTAACCCCATTGTACACTGAGGAACCTCCATAGTGTGTTTAGTCTGAGAACTGAATACATATCAAAATGTAAAGTAAATTTAACCAGGAAATTGGCTCCAATAATAGACAAAGCTTTCAGTGACCTGATGGCTAATATTCTTACCTGTTTGATTATAGAAGTTTTATTTTCGTAATTCCTGTTTTATTTGTGAATTACAAGAGAAAATGAACAGTTCCAGGCTGCTATTTGTAAGCAAGCTTCTGCAAATAAATGTGTTTCAGGTGGGGGTAGCATAAATGTCACGTAAACCCGCACAATTCAGACGGGGATAGCCTAAATTCCACCTAGGCCAGCACGATTCAGACGGGGGGTAGCCTAAATTCCACCTAGGCCAGCGCAGTTCATACTGGGGTAGCCTAAATTCCACATACGCCACACGATTCACCCCAGACGGGAGCCTAAATTCCACATACGCCAGCACGATTCAGACTGGGGTAGCCTAAATTCCTACGCAGCGGGAAGCCTAAATTCCACGTACGCCAGCACAATTCAGACTGGGGTAGCCTAAATTCCATGTACGCCAGCACGATTCAGACTGGGGAAGCCTAAATTCCACCTACGCCAGCGCAGTTCAGACTGGGGTAGCCTAAATTCCACGTACACCGGCGAGCTTCAGATGGGAGTAGCCTAAATTCTACGTAAATCAACACGTCTCCGGTGGGGGTAGCCTAAATTCCACATAAATTAAAAGCAAATTTGGTTGGAGTTATTCCCAAACGTTCTGTCCTGAGCGCTGTGTGCGGCATGGAAGTCTTTCTGGCGTGCTGTGTATGAGCGGGAATTGGATGGCGGTGGATTCGCTTTGGGGCATGGCTTCATTGCTGGCTTAGGTCTCTCAGACTTGCTCAGGGTCCGCGTGCCTTCCGGAGCTTGCCTTTCATCAGACTCCATCTGAGCACCAATTTGACTGCACATCCCTGAGTAGGAAAAAGGCTCACGTTTAACATCTGCAGTGCGGGGACCTTCCACAGTGGCTGGCGGGTCACCTGGGTGGGATGACGGCGTCTCCAGGGATGAGGATGGACAGGTGGATGGGTGAGGAGTATGAGGTGAGGAGGGCCTGGGCTGTGGTAGAGAAAGGAGAGGAGGGAGAAAGTGCTTGGGAACACAGCTGGCGGGCGCAGTGACTTGCTGGTGCGGGGAGAGGGGCACGGGGCCGAGAGCCGCCGTGTGGAGCTGGTTTGGGAGTGGAGTAGGAGCTGTTCAGGGAGAAGCCCTGAGCTCAGTGGGGGACAGGTGGCCAGCCAGGGAAAGGCCGGGGGACACCAGGGGAGGCATTCAGCCAGCGCTGTGACAGGAGAGCCTGCAGCTCAGGCCAGGCCAGACCAGAGCTGTCCCCGTGGACGTTCTGGCACCAGAGCGTGGGGGCAGAGGCCAGGAGAGGCGTCAGGGCAAGGGGACAGTCTGTCAGGCCCTGCATTCTGTGTTCACCACAGAGCAACTCTGCTATCCTCAGACGCTGGCTTTCTCAGCTTGACTGTGTGAGTTCCTCTTTGAAAGAGGATTTCTGAATGTGGCTTAATTCAATTTTGTGCTTCCAACAAATCTTCCCTCATTAAAAATAGCTAGGAGACCATCTGCATTGGTGAGAGTCTGGGTTCCTGGGAAACGGTAACGAAACTCTGTGCGGTTGAACCAGGGCCGCAAAACGCATCGCCCTGCCCTGCTGGTGGTGGGCTGTTGATTCCGTGACCTACCAGGTGCCAGGGACAGGGGCGACCTCACAGGTGACACAGATTGGCCCCACCACCACGCGTGCCCCTGCATCGAACCTATGGGAGCAGAGCCCTCCCTGCACCGCCTCGCTCGCCCCCGCCTTCTCCCTTGCCTCTCTGGAAGACAGACCACACCCCCACTGCCCTCTGCTCTTCCCCAGGCTGCTCTCCAAGGTGTGGGGTGGCTGGCACTGATGCTTCCTTCCCTCCTCACCCCTGTGCCCCCCCGGCTGCACCTGGATGCTGCAATAGGCAGTGCCCTGCCGAGGAATGGAGGGCCGCCCAGGCCCATGCTCGGGCCACGCAGGAGTTGCTTCTGGCGTCAAGTCCACACATTTCAGTGCAAACGCAAAGCCCCCAGGATCTGGGCCAAGCTGCCACTCCAGCTTCATCTTCATTCACTGGTCATCTGCACCACCCACAGGAGCCACGCACCTTTCCGAACTGCACCGACACAGGCACTGGGTCCCAGGTTCTGCCTCGAGAGCCCCTGCACCCCCGCCCTGCCCCGGCCCTGGCTCCATCTGACCCCACATCAGGACCCCCCTCAGAGACCATGTCTTCTGTCAGGCCTTCTCTCCCCGGCGGGATCACTCCCTTCCCAATGCCAGGCTGCAGTCAGCATTCGTGAGCACCCAAAATATGCCAGGCAGCATATGAGGCACATGGCACACATGGTCTCATCCATCTTCCCACCAGCCATGAAGTGGGTGCCACGAGCCTCCTCGCAGGTGGGGAGGACCAGGGCGTGGGGAGCTGAGGCCACAGATGCATGAGGGTGGGGGCCAGGGGCTCACTGTGACCTCATGACAGGGACCAAATGCTGCCAGATACAGATAATGTTTCTTGGTTGGTGGCTGCTCCAGGGGGTGGGGGGCGAGACTGAAGCGCTTTTGCGGCCGAGCACCACATGTCAGGCTGTGCACAGCACACGGTCTTTGGGAAAAGTCTGTTAAATGAAGTGTTCTCGCTTGAAGACACATATCCCTTAACCTCTGAGCCTCTAGAAGGAAGGAGGTTTAGGATGCTCTGTAACACGATGAGTAAAATGGAAGTGTCTGCGAAGCCACCATCCTCCAGCAGCAGCCCCAGGCCCCTGGGGTGGGAACACGAGCACAGGAGGAGACCTGGGCAGAAACCCAGCTCTCCAGGGCAGGCAGGTCCTCTCAGCCTCTCCCCAAACATCTGTGAGGAAACCGTGCTGCAGCCACAGTGTCGAGACACACACCCTTGCCATCAGCCACCTTCCTCCCATGTAGCAAGCTCGGGCACACCCAGTGTAGAGGGGAGCCACGACTCAGTGGACACTGACGCCGAGCATTGGTGGGAACAGACAGCGGTGCTCTGGCTCCTGCTGGTGGGACGCTGGGCTCGGCTGACGGTCGGGAGGCAACACGGCTGCGCACATCTAAAGCTCTCGACGTGTGGAGGTGCTTCGGCATGGACACTCGTCCCCTGACACTTCATCCTAAGGACACAATTCTTTGAGATGTGCAAAGAATGAAGTGCATGGCTGTTCATTACAACATTGCTCATGATGCGAACGTGGCACGTGAAGGGTTGTGGATGGGAGCCTTTCCGACGAGGGAAGCCCCTTGCAGAAGAGGCCCCCCTGATGTTTCAAAAGAAGCAAATTTCCCCTGTGGATGCGGCACCCAGAGCAACCTAGTGGGCCCACACCGTGCCCGTCGTGTGTTCTTAGCAGGAATTTTCTGTGCAGGGGAACAGCTGTTTCTTTTTATTCCTTTATATTTTTCTAAGACTTCCTTTCACCCCAAAGTGTTCTGTCTTATATCTGTACCTAAAATAGGCCGGAGCACACACACCATGGCTGCATCCTGAGCAGCCGTGATAGTCGCCTCTGTGGACCCACGTCCGTCCCTCTGTCCTGACACCTCCCCAAGCCCCCGCACCTCCCCAACGTGGGGCCTCTGTCAGAAGAAATGAGACTTTCTTCGACTCACAAGGGGCTTTCACCTTGTCACACTCAAGAAACACTTCTGCATCCCGTGTTTTAGGGGAGCCAGAGCCAGTCACATGGTGTCCCCTGCCCAGGGCTCTGCTGTCCCAAAAGGACTGGAAATGAGGGTCTCGGTTCTGCAACAGGAATGGGTGGGATTCTGCCTGTTTCTCCATCTTTTGGTAATTTCTATTATAAAGAGTGAGGCACGTTCACCATTTGCCATTATCCTTGAAGGAGTTTCTCCCCAGAAAGCGCCTGATGGAGACGAGGGCACGTGCTCCCGATGTGGGAAGAGGGAGCTCATGGAAGCCGCGTGATTCATGTGACTCCCTAGGTCCCTGCGCGCGCACCCACGCATCGGTGCAGCCAGGGCTGCAGTGTCCTTGGCTCAGGCCTACTAAATGGGGAAGCAGGGTCGGCCGCTGGACCACCCAGCTGTGCAGCTGGGACTTGCCCTTGACCCAAGTGTGTAACAAGGCTTTGCCCTGTGGGCTGCACTCACAAACACAGAGCAGGAGCTGCAGGAGGCGGAGAAGCCAGAGTGACAAGGTGGGTTTGGGGCTCTGAGGGCCGCAGAGGTCGGACATTGGAATGACTGATTGCGGCAGCTGAGAAACGAATGCAGTGTGGCTGCAGTGTCACCGCGGCGTGATGGGGCGAGGGTAGCTGCCAACTGAACCTAAGGAAATTCAGTTCCATGATAAGCCAAGAAGGGTCAACAGCGTCTCTCGCTAACACTGCAGGTATCTGGACTGGCCCCGGGGCCTGGTCCCTGGTGGTGCCATGCAGCTGTGAAGAAATTGCTCCTATAAATTAATATCTGACACCCCAGCCAAAAGTCTTATTCTTTCCTCTAAATTCCAAAGGAATTTTATCTCTCTTTTCCAGTTGACTGGAGTCATTTCCATTGGTGGCTGTCTTACCAGTGGGTGATGAGAGTCTGAGAAATAGGAACCATGTCTTATTTATCTTTATGACCCCACAGCAGTAACTATTATAATGCCTCAGACTTAAGGACTCAATAAATATTTGATGACTAGACAAATTAATTAGCGAACGTGCTAGCTTCCTGGTAACATATGTAACATCTCTCTTGGTCCACTTAGACTGTAAATTAATGAGACCTTTGAGGAATGAAGAAAGCACGCGGGGAACTCCGGGAAGGCAGGAGAGTGCAGAGAAAGGCTGTCTTCAGAGAGGGGTCTGGGGATCTCTTTCAGCCTTGTCCTGCAGGCCAAGCTCACTCCCCTGGCATACAGAGCTCCTCTTGGAGGGGCCCTGCTGATGGTCTGGCCCTGCTCTCCTGGGGACGCTCATGCCTTCCACTGCCGCTGGCTATTATTCTTTCTGCCTTCATGCCAGCTGGAGCTCCTGGATGCTGAGAACTGGACAGCAGGCACGAAGTTCTCCGCGTTTCCAGGGGGCTGGGATGTGCAAAGGGCATGGCCGGAGCCAGGCTGTGCTGACAGACATGCGAGCACACAGAAGGGTGGCAGGTGACCTTTCTCTGGAGCGCATGATGGCACTGCTGTGGCCTTGGCCTTCCACTCCCAGTGGGGGACTTCCCACTTCTCAGACCTAGAGAGAAGGCCTCAGGGTCCCTTGGGAAGCATAATCTCTGCTCCCCCTTTAGTGGTTCAAGAGTGGAGACTTGAGTCAGGCACAACCTTCAGAAATCCTGGCACGAGGGGCCTAGAAGCTCAGGTGGGGCTTCCGTGACCACCTGCGGCCACACAGGGCCCAGGGCCCGCCTGGACGAATTGTAAAGGCCCCTCTCACGGGGCTTCCTGCTCAGGAGAGGCAGAAACGGGAGTGTGGGTTTGGCTGCAGGCCTGAGCAGGTATTGGGGGACAGGGGCCATGCACTGGGGAACACGCTCCTGGGGAGACCCCCTCCTGGAGCCCCCAGGGCCAGAGATGCCTGCAGGAGGCAGAGGTCCAGAGAATGGCCATCCAAGAAACAGGGCAATGTGTGGGTATGGAGGCAAGGCGTGGGGCATGGCAGGCCACAGTAGCGCTGCCACCTGCAGGAGATGGAGAAGCCAGAGCAACAAGGTGGGTTTGGGGGTCTGAGGGCCCCAGAGGTCGGACGTTGGAATGACCGATTGCGGCAGCTGAGAAACCAAGAGTGGCTGCAGTGTCACCACGGATGCCTGGATGTGCTGAGACTCACCCCAGGGCCATGGAGAGAGGCTACAGTGTCACCATGGACACCTGGATGTGCTGAGACTCACTCCAGGGTCATGGGGAGAGGCTGCAGTGTCACCTTGGATGCCTAGACCTGCTGAGACTCACTCCAGGGCCATGGAGAGAGGCTGCAGTGTCACCACGGATGCCTGGACCTGCTGAGACTCACTCCGGGGCCATGGAGAGAGGCTGCAGTGTCACCACGGATGCCTGGACATGCTGAGACTCACTCCGGGGCCATGGAGAGAGGCTGCAGTGTCACCTCAGACACCTGGACATGCTGAGACTCACTCCGGGGCCATGGAGAGAGGCTGCAGTGTCACCTCAGACCCTGGAATGCTGAGACTCACTCCGGGCATGGAGAGAGGCTGCAGTGTCACCTCAGACACCTGGACATGCTGAGACTCACTCCGGGGCCATGGAGAGAGGCTGCAGTGTCACCACGGATGCCTGGACCTGCTGAGACTCACCTCAGGGCCTCAGGGCAGACCTGGAGCCAGGCCAGGGGCTGCAGGGTTGGGAGGAAGAAGGCACTCTCCAAACACGCCCTGTGAAGCCACCGTAGAATCAGACTGTGCCTCCAGCCTGGCCTGTGCTGACCCCTTCCTGTGAGCTCCAGGAAAGTCTGTGCTTGAAGAGCTCATTCACGAGTGCCTTGTTTTATTTCCTTCACATGAAAGCAGAGAACATGAATTGTTTTAAAAATAGCCTCTCCTTCTATAAATCATTATTTGCAGAATTAGCTGATAGTTCAAAAACTCTAAATTCGTTTGCCATGTTCATTCAAATTATTCTGATCTTATCATCTTTCCCAAATCCCACATTTATTACAGATGTATTTATTCTTTGTCTCCCCTCCCTCCTCTATATAATGGTTTAGGAGAGATTACAAAAGGTAATTTATAACAGGTTAAAAGAGAGACCTCACCACTCACAGGAAAATGAAGCATGCCACTCCCCAGAGTGGAGACGTGGCTTTCTGGGGAACGTGGCCCAGGAC
Organism: Nomascus leucogenys; assembly: GCF_006542625.1. NCBI lineage: Eukaryota > Metazoa > Chordata > Mammalia > Primates > Hylobatidae > Nomascus > Nomascus leucogenys. Next base: position 105,934,142 of record NC_044393.1, on the reverse strand, counting down.
CCTGGCCACCTGCCCACCCACGTAGAAATACATGAAATGGCTGCGCATGTTTCAGTCACTTAGAGAAATACCGAAAAATGGCTTCATATAAACATCTGAAAGATACGCGGGGTGGCAATTAATCCCTCTCTGTGGTAAAGAGCCCAGCTGCTTTGGCCATGACGAATGTCAGTCTTTGCTCTTGAAGGCTTCAGAACAGGTGTAACAGGGAGTGGGACGCAGGTGCTGGCCCACAGGTCAGGATGTGCCTGCTGCGTGCCCCGGCCACCCCAGCCGGCGGTCCCACAGCAAGGAGCAGCCGGTGCCCATACCTGGTGAAGAGGCTGGGCCGGCCGCTGCCTGGCCTGAGGTGAGGCGTGGAGCTGTGTCGGCATGAGGAGACATGAGGGAGTGATTTCCAGGAAGGGGTCCGTAGACCTCCGAGCTCTTTCTCTGTAGCTCAGCTGAGCAATGTTGCCAACTAGGGAGGGCACTGGCTTCCGTGGTCAAGTGCAGGCTCAGACACTCACTGCAAGCTCAGCCTTGACTAAGTCAGCTGACCCTGCAGCACCCAGGTGCCCACCTGTGACCTTGTGGCGATGCATGTCCCATGCGGGTGCTGAGCGTCTGAGCTGATGTTTGCAGGATGCCCGCCCCTGGCTCCCACAGCACCATCAGGCTGTTGCCCCAGATGTGCGGTTGTTCCCTCACTTGGTCACCGACATGCCTCTTGCCTCCATGCACTGAGTTCGGGACTGTGAATAAGTGAGGCTTATTGGACCAAACGTGCTTTTAGAGATGCATTTTCTCCAAGCCTCGGGATCAATTTTGGTGATGCTGTGAATGACCATCTTCATGTCTGTGAGTCCCCGTGCAGTGAGAGGTAGCAGCAGTGTTCCTGCAGAGTCTACGTGGCCATGGTCCACCCAACAACTGCGACTTCTCAGCACGAGGACTCAGGAGTGTGAGTTCCTCACAGCCCCCTTTTTCAGCCCAAGGCAATGCCCACAGGGTCCTGGCACCACCTCCCACCCCCAGCATGTGGCTGAACCCAGAGGGATGGCCCGGGAGCTGATGGGTCACAGGCCATCCCATATCCCAGGTGGGCTTCTCAAAGTTTTTGGTTCCCATCCCTAGTTTGGGGGCAGTGGCTGTCTCACATGGGGTTAGGGTGGAAAACAGCTAAGTCAGATCAGAGCGTGGAACGCCAGAGCTGGTACAGCTGCACCTCCAGGCTGCCCGGTGCCCTGCTCCTTGCCATCCATGTCTCCCCGGAACACCCAGCCTGCCTGGAGTGCTGCCCTGGGTGTCTTTTCAGAGTGCAGCCTTGCACCCTCAGCACAGGAGTCTGTCTCCATCTTGACAAGCATTGCTGAAGAGGTAAGTGCTCCCCCAAATCATCAGGGTGTGTAGGCCCTCCACGATGCAATGCTTGGACGGCAGAGACCGCCGTTTTCTCTTGGCAGTTCTGGCTCCAGGGGGATTTGCCCAGAGTCAGAGATCAACTTGCCATTGCAGCAGGGGCCAGCTTGTTTCTGGAGTGGTTTAGATTTGGGATGATGGAGCTATGATCAACTTACACCAGCGCTGTGCCTGGCAGCTTCAGCAGAAGGGTCATTCCCTGAGGTCCAGCCAGCAGTCAACAGCACTTAGAAAACAATGACCCAGAAGAATAGCCAGCGCCAAGCAGACCCGGGGGGCCCCCTCCTCTGCGAGCACATGGCAGCCTCCCCATGCCCTTCATCCCCTATCACTTTGCCTCATTCTGTTTTCCTCTTATTCCTTTATGGCAGCAGGAGGAGTGGCACCTTAGGGTCCTTGCATCTGGGCTGGTGGGTTGCTGAGGGGTTTCCCGCGGCCGCCAGCCTGTCTCCCAACATTCCCTGGGCCTCATTCATTCCCACCACGACCCTCCTCTTGGGCCCACGGCCTGGACTCCCGCCTCCAGCCCTCCCCACCTGACGTCACTTCTCTCCCACCCTGCAGGGGGGGCTTTTCTCAAGGTCATTTTAAGCACACACTTCACTCATTCAGAAAGAAGATGACACAGAAGCCACCAGATTCAAATGCTCAGAAAGCAGGACAAGCACATCGGGCTCAGAGCTCTTCCCCAGGGAGCTGGCCTCCGAAAGCAGGAGACCGAGAATCCATTCAGGAAAAGCACATCGGGCTAGGCGCCGTTCCCTGGGGAGCTGGCTCAGCAGAAGTGTGTTGAGCTCCATGCTGTTCCCTGGGGAGCTGGCCTGGGAAAGCGGGAGACCCAGAATCATTCAGGAGAAGTGATCGGGCTTTGGAGCCATTCCCTGGGGAGCTGGCCTGGGAAAGCGGGAGACCTGGAATCCTTTCAGGAGAAGCATGTCGGACTGGGCACCGTTCCCCGGGGGCCCCGGCTTCAGGGGCTTTTGCGCCACCTCTGTTAGTGAGTGTTGCGATTCCTGCAAATACCGGGTTTCTGGAGGGTTTGGAAAATTGATTTTCTGTTGAAGAAACTGGGGTGAGCATTTTACTCAATAGAAATCAGGAATCACAATCCCTAAACTCATAGGTTTTTCTACAGGTCTTAAGCCTCCATTGTCATTCCTATAGTAGCTCGCCCTGGATAAAAGGGACACATCCCTCAATTCTGCCAAGCAGAGCTGCCAGGGAAGACTGAGGTCACAGGCCCAGCCCTGCACAGGGCGAAAGGAAGGACCACTCAGACTGTCCTGGCCTGGGTCAGGTGCCACCCCCGCAGGCAGTAACTCATCAAAGATGCGCAGTTTAACAGACTGTACCATACTGATAGTAAAACGAACTAATCTGGCATCCGTACGCCGTGTCCGTCAAACTCAATGATGCACACAGCTTTAAACATCGTTTTTTATGTGTTTTAATTTTTCACAGCCTTTTAACGTGACCTGTGAAATGTCTCTGCAGAGTTGATGCCATGAGGCAGTGAGTTCACCTAAGAATGTCATCATCATATAGTCAGCAAGAATAAGATATGGAAGACGATGACTTCATGGCTTTACACACCTCAAAATGTGGAGCTTTATCATTTATGTGATTCTTTTAAGACATAATCACTAAATTGGCAGCTTGGAGCAGATAATGCATCTTAGTAGCCAGAGCTTCGCGGCTGCCATTGCATTTCTGCTCCTTCGTGAAGGGGAGCGAGGTGTGCTCTGCAGAGCAGCAGGTGTGTGCCATGTGAGGGCTGGAGGGCACAGCCCGTGAGAGCTGCTTCATGGGGCTCTCACCAGTCCTGTGGCTCCATGTCCAGACCAATTCTGTGACTCCGTGTCTGTAGCAAAGCTGGATCTGGCCACGGCTGTTGGGAATGTCTGAGGGATTGGCAGAGTTGGGAAAGACGCCGGAATAATAGAGTTGGGCAAACATTCAGAAAGGATTAAAGGTAGATTGTGGGAACCACAGACCAGTGTGCTTGCCTTGGTCCCTGGTGAGATCCTAGGCCGTATCAGTAGACGGGGAGGGAGCTGAGCGTCACACCCTCTCTTTGCTGATGGCATTTCTTGCTGAGAGATGGAGGAACTGCTGTTGACATCACGAGTATAGATTTTAATGATTTTTTTTTTTTTTACAAAATATCCAAAAGAAAAGATAGAGACTTGGAACGATCATGCCGTTAGATAAATTTCTACCCAAGTACACTATTCTTACAGGCTATTCATTAAATAACTATTTAATGAGGAGAAAATAGATGAAGTGCGAAGGGGTTCTCTAGGAACGTGCCGTGGGGCTATTCCTCAATTCTGTTATGTTCCACGATGTTGTCAATAATGGAATTAAAGACGCGTCATTGGGTTGAGTAAACTTTTGGACGGTGCGGTGCTAGGAGGAGGAGGAGGGGTGGATGGAGATGAGGGTCTGAGTAAGGTCTCCCGCTGGCACCAGAAGAGCCCCGCCCAAGTGCGGCCGTCGGATGGAAACGACCTCAGGGGTTTTAGAGCCGTGTGAGTCCACTGTGTTGCTTATAGCAGGGGATGTGCACGGCTCACCCAGAACAATCCCGCCCACAGCCATGTTCTGTGTGACCCATGTGTGAACTGCCCGAGGCCACCCTCACCAAGTACCATGAACCAGGAGCCTTCAAACTACAGGCGTTTATTCTCCCACAGTGCTGGGAGCCAGAAGTCTGAGAGCAAGTCTGAAGCTGGGCTCCCTCCTCCTGCCTCTGCCAGCGCCTGACAGTTCCCAGTGTCCCTCGGCTTGTGGCTGCCCCACCCCAGTCCCTGCCTCTGTGTGTAACCCGCTCCCAGTGCACGTCTGTCTGTGTCTGAATTTCCCTTTTTTTTTTTTTTTTTTGAGATGGAGTTTCGCTCTCGTAGCCCAGGCTGGAGTGCATGGTGGGCGTACAGATGGCAGGGCTGAAACAGACCCTAAAGATCCTCGGGAAGACCCCCCAGGGGACATCTGGGAGCTGTGCATGGTCCTGAGCAGCTTGGGGTCCCAGGCCTGTGGCCCTCACTGCACAGGGCTCTTCTGCAGCGGGACCCCACGGCCATGTCACTCTCTGCCCTGGGAAACATCCTGTGCCACGGGGGGTTAGGCAGCCTGGGTGATTTTTTTATTTTTTGTAGAGATGGGGTCTCACTGTGTTGGCCAGCTGGTCTGAAACTCTGGGCCCAAGTAATCCTCCTGCCTCAGCCTCCCAGAGTGCTGGGATTACAGACGTGAGCCACCACACCTGGCCAAGAGTGAGTTTTAATGAGCACGCAGTCACCGTCTTCTCACGTCGGAAGTCCGTGTGCTGAGAAATGAGAATTCTCTTTATTCTGGATGTTCCAGAAAGCCTCGTCCAAGGGGATCGAATGGACGCAGGAGGGAGAGAGCTCAGATTTTAGCTCTTTGTTAGGTTCCTATAACCCAAGTGCCCTATGGGTTCCCCTTGTGTGGTTGCTTCCCAAAACTGTGTCACGGTCAGTCCCTGCGTCCTGTGGCCTCATGGCCGACCCTGTGTCTCAGGCGAGCACCCTTCTGTGGGTGGTGGTGACACACCCATGCGTCCGACCCCCGCAGAGCCACCTGGGCCTCTGTATGCCTCACGCTCCTCTCTCCAGCATCCATGGTTTGCCCCCAGCTGAGGGCTAAGTGAGAGAAACTCCTTCAGGCTCACATTGTAAGGAACCACTGCTCCCCTAAAGCATCCCTGTGAGAGCCTTGTCTGCTCACCGATGAGGATTCTGTCTCTGGGCTTTCATTGTCCATCCTTGAATTCCAACTTCCCAGAATATCCAACTTGTATGTGTAAATCTCTGTCCCAGCCACCCGTGAATGGGCTGGGCTGAGTGCTCTGGGACTTCAGAAGCCCAGGCACACCGGGATGAGTCTGAAGGTGGGTGTGTGGCGCAGCTCCTGGAGCAGGTGTGTTCAACCCTCAGCTCCTTCCCACGCAGCAGAACCGCCCATTCCTGTGGACCATGTGGCTGCACGACGTGGAGCGAGGTCGAATCCCCATAGAAGACAGAGGGGGGGCCCACTTGGGAGAGAGGGAGGGTCCCCGGCCTCTGTGTCACTCACTTCGTGCTCTAGATGTCCGAGTAACCCAGTGGTAAATGTCCACTGCCGGTAATTTCCCAGCCCCTCATTCTGTCCCACACGCCTCACTTAGGCTCTCAGCTACCTGCAGGAGGACTGGGGCTGAAAGAATTGTCAGGGGTCAAAATCGTCCTTGTCATTTTCTTGGAAATAAAAGTAAGTGGCTCCTTTCAGACACTATGCCCAGGAGGAGCTTTTATCCAGAGCTGTGCATGGAAGGGCATCGTATTGATCTGTGGCACGCATGGCCTCCATCTCCCCTGATGGGAGTCAGCAGGGCTGCCCTGTGTGACCACCTGTGAGAGCCTAGATTAAAATCCCACCCAGCCGTGGGCAGCACAGCCCCTGACCCAGGCCCTCTGACCAGGGGCCTCACTCCCACTGAGAGAGGCGGAAGCCACAGTTGTCTCTCCCGGCTCGCTCCTCTGCTGCCTGAGGGCCCAGACTGTAGCCTCCAGCCCTAGGTGGCTTCCCCTCCCCGGCAGGAGTGTCGGTTCCCAGGTGACAGTTATCTCTTTTCAAAGTCGGTGGGGTGCAGGCTCTAGCAGAGAAGAGTAGCTGGGAGAGCACGCTCAGCTCTCACCGGTAACTTTCATGGAGTCCTACGTGGTTTGTTATTGAATTGTGACTATGACCATATCACGTTTGATGTAAAGGATAAAGAAATGATGGGCCTGTGGGTGATTATAGCCATTCTTTGGTTTATGGACCCGTAAGTCCCACGGAGAGCATTATCAATCACATGGTGCCTTCACGGCTGCGTTTTCATGTGGAGTGCTGAATTGCTTTAGAATGCATAAAGCAGGGAGCCGCTTGTGACTATGCATGTGTGGTCTTATGAAAGTTGGGGCACACATGAGGCCTGCCCTGGTTCTGGTCGTCTCAGACAGGAACACAGAGCTCATGAACCTTCTCAGTCTCGCCGAGAGCCCTGGGGTGGCCCCTCCGTCCAACTCCAGAGTACCTTCTGCCACCTGCAGCTACTCCTGAATGGCCAAGAGCCACTCGCACCACTGCCCAACCTTTAGGACGATCTGGACAGTCCCTGTGGAAGGAACGCGTCTCTGTGGCCAGCTCTGAGCGCCGCAGGACCTGGCTGAAGGGTCGCGGGCGGATGGTGATGCTTGCGCAAGCAGAGAGAGAATCATGAGGGGACGCAGGGTGGCACCCCGCCTGGAAGGCAGGGAATGGACGCAGGAGGGAACTGGCACCAGGGAACTGGTGGCAGAGGAGAGGATGTGCCTGAGCTTCAGAAGGGAAGGTGACACTCAGAGGCACACGGCACGGGGCAGAATCAGAGCTAAAAGAAAGGGTGCCTATCCGAGGCAAAGCTCCTTTCTCCAGCCTCGGCCCGGAAGGCCACTGTCCTGCTTGCAGGGACCCTTCCTAGCAAAGCAGCCAGCGGCTGGCCCCAGCGGCCCAGGGCAGATGCACACTGCTAAGGGATGATAGCATCTCCACTTTGCAGTGACATTTGCTGAAATCAGATCATAAAATACACAAGGACTTTATTTTTGAGAGTGAAAACTAGAAATGTTAGCTCTTGTGGCTACTTTTGTTTTAAAAGCAGCATAAGAAATCTGCCTCTGGCTGGGCGCAGTGGCTCACGCCTGTAATCCCAGCACTTTGGGAGGCCAAGGCAAGTGGATAACAAGGTCAAGAGATCGAGACCATCCTGGCCAACATGGTGAAACCCTGTCTCTACTAAAAATACAAAAATTAGCTGAGCATGGGGGTGCGCGCCTATAATCCCAACTGTAATCCCAACTGGGATTACGGGAGGCTGAGGCAGGAGAATCGCTTGAACCCGGGAGGTGGAGGTTGCAGTGAGCAGAGATCGCGTCACTGCATTCCAGTCCAGCCTAGCGACAGAGTGAGACGGTCTCAAAAAAAAAAGAAAGAAAGAAAGAAAGAAAGAAAGAAAGAAAGAAAGAAAGAAAGAAAGAAAGAAAGAAAAAAGAAAAAGAAATCTGCCTCTGCCTGTAATACCTGCTGAGAGTGATCAAGTCATCCCTAAAGCTTTTAAACTACAGCGGGTTAGCATTGTCATCCCTGAAGGGTACTTAGCAGGCACATATGTTAACTGAGCTTATGACATCAATTCATAGGAAGCCAATGTAGTGTCGACTCTGTCCCCACTTGTGTGTGGGGGGTGCCCATGCACGTGTGATGTGTGCATGAGTGGGTATTTACTATATGCCTATGTGTGTGTGAATATGGTTGTGTGTGTGCTGTGTGTGTAAGTATGCTGGGTATGTGTCTGTGTATATGTGTGGTGTGTGTGTTTCTGTGTATGTGTGTGCGAGGTACGTGTCTATGTGAATGTGGTTATGTGTGTGTGTATGTATGCTGTGTCTGTGTGTGTTTGTAGCATGTGTGCTGTGTATAAAAGGACAACCCACAGCACTAAACCTGAATCTATAGATTCCCAGGTACCTGCATATCAGAAAATATGTTTTACTATGAAGTTTTCTGTGTCCTTCATCTGTCTGGCATTCTGGAGGGATGTGGTCCATGTTGATCTGGAAGGCACTGGGGTCAGATTCGCTCTGGTCCCTGCATTCTGGAAGGATGTGGTCCACATTGATACGGAAGGCACTGGGTCAGATTCGCTCATTTCCCGCCATTCTGGAGGGATGTAGTCCACGTTGATGTGGAAAACAACAGGTCAGATTTGCTTAATTCCCGGCATTCCGGGGGGATGTAGTTGCACAGATCCAGAAGGCACCTGGGTCAGATTGACTCAGTTCCCGGCATCTGGGGGATGTGGTTGTCCAGACTGGGAGAGGTCAGCTGGGGGTCACGATTTGGACTCAGTTCGCCGGCATTCTGGAGGGATGTGGCAGTTGATCTGAGGCAGTCGTCACTCAGTTGGCATCTAGGGATGTGGTCCACTGATCGAGGACTGGGATTGCTCAGTTCCGCATTCTGGGGATGTGGTCATGTTGATCAAGGACTGGGTCAATTCACTATTCCCGCATTCGGGGATGTGGTCCACGATCGGAAGGCACTGGGGTCACATTTGCTCATTTGCTGGCAATCAGGAGGGATGTGGTCCACTTGATCTGGAAGGCACTGGGTCAGATTCACTCAGTTCCCAGCATTCTGGAAGGATGTGGTCCGCGTTTATCCAGAAGGCACCTGGGTCAGATTGACTCAGTTCCCGGCATTCTGGAGGTATGTGGTCCCCGTTGATCCAAAAGGCACTGGCATGAGACTTGCTCAGTTCCTAACATTCTGAAGGGAAGTGGCCCACTTGGATCTGGAAGGCACTGGGGTCAGATTCTCTCAGTTCCCAGAATTCTGGAGGGATGTGTCCACAATCTGAAAACTGGTCAGATTCCTTCCGGCATTCTGGAGGAGTGGCCCATTGATCTGGAAGGCACTGGGTCAGATTGCTCATTCCTCATTCTGGAGGATGGTCCCATTGATCTGAACCGGGGTCAATTGCTCATTCCGGCATTCTGGAGGATGTGGTCACGTTGATCTGGAAGGCACTGGGGTCAGATTCACTCAGTTCCTAGATTCTGGAGGATGTGGTCCGCATTGATCTGGAAGGCACTGGGGTCAGATTCTCATTCCTGATTCTGGAGGATGTGGTCCGTTGATCTGGAAGGGCTGGGGTCACATTTGCTCAGTTCCTGGCATTCTGGATGGATGTGGTCACGTTGATCTGGAAGGCACTGGGGTCAGATTCACTCAGTTCCTGGCATTCTGGAAAGATGTGGTCTGCATTGATCTGGAAGGCACTGGGGTCAGATTGGCTCAACTCCCGGCATTCTGGGGGGATGTGCTCCATGATGATCCAGAAGGCACTGGCGTCAGATTCACTCAATTCATACCCTGCCTTGCCTCCTGCTGGGTGACCTTAAGCAGGTTACCTTGTCATTCTGGGCTTCATTTGCCTGTCTGGAAAATGGAGGGTTTTGTTTTGTTTTGTTTCACTCTGTCACCCAGGCTGGAGTGCAGTGCTGCGATCTTGGCTCACTGCAACCTCTGCCTCCCGGGTTCAAGCAATTCTTCTGCCTCAGCCTCCTGAGTAGCTGGGACTACAGGTGCATGCCACCACGCCCAGCTAATTTTTTTGTATTTTTAGTAGAGATGGGGTTTCACCATATTGGCCAGGCTGGTCTCGAACTCCTGACCTCGTGATCCGCCCCCCTGGGCCTCCCAAAGTGCTGGGATTACAGGCGTGAGCCACCATGCCCGGCCAAGTACAAGTTTTCATGGTGCTCACCTCACAGGATTATTGTCAGTTTCACAAAGAGCCTTCCTGCAAGCGTGGAGGTTAATGCTTCAGCACAGAGTTAGACGTTTGATAACAGTCACAGTCATTTCATGAGGGTTTTTTAAATGTGAAAAAGTTGTCCTTAGTTACAGACACACACTCTAGGGTTTATGAAGATTACTTTAAATATTTAGTATATGTCAATTCTAAGTTCAAAGTCTGCTTTTCAAGTTACGAGAGCAATCAAATGGCCGCTGTAAACTGCAGTGAATACAGATGCCCCTGATTCTGCTTCTGACTCCAGTGGTTCCTGTTCTGTCCTGGGCCTTCCTCGGGAGGTGCTGAGAAGGAAAGAAAGGGAACACCTGAGGGGCACCTGCCCTCCCTCCACGTGTCCCCAGAAGCGAATGTGGGGAGCCAGGAGGTGGTAGGGTGTGTGCCCAGGAGAGCGGGAGCAGCATGGAGCAGGGCGGGCCCAGCAGAGGGTGGGACCTTCAGGCCCTCCGTGCCCAAGCACACACACGTGGTCTCTTGCACCCTTCATCGGGGATCATTTTTCCTCTTCATATTTGTGTTACTTAATCCTTTTAAAGGATGCCTTCCACATTTGTCTGAAAACAGAATTTCCACTGGCTTCCATGAAAACCAAGGCCGGAGCTCCTAGAGTCAAGATGGTAATAAAAAGTAGCAGGGCCCTGTCCTGAGCACCTTACAGCCAAGAGCTCCCGGGATCCGTTCAATAAGCCCATGAGGCAAGTACATTTTATTCCCATTTTCAGGGAGAGAAACTGAGGCATGGGGCAGTGAAGCCACTTGCCTCAGTCACACAGTTAGTGGCAGAGCTTCCTCTAAACCACGGCAGTGTATACTGGGCACCCAATCGTGTGAGTAGAAACAGGAATCTTCTAACCCACAGCATCAGACAATCTAAGGAAAGGGATCCCTGGTGGCACCTCACCCCGCACCAGGAGCTGCAGCTGGAAAAAGAGACCGTCAGCTTTGGGCGAGTGAGAGCTTCAGAGGGCCCTGAGCCCCACGGTGACCACGCATTCAAAATGTTTGCTGCACTCAACTACATAAGTATTACAGGGAAAGAGAAAGTGGAGGGCAGGGGAGAGGCAGCCTCACCACAGCCCCAGAGAACCAGAGTCGGGCAAATGTAGTTTTCCGGGCCTCCCGACTTGCCAGTCTCGGAATCCCAAATCCGGAGCAGTGGCAGAGGACAAGGGGCCGCGGGGAGTGAGGGGAGCGTGCTGAGGTGGGGGTCGGGGTGCAGGAACCCCGCCAGGGTGGCCTGGAACTCGCCTTTCACCTGCTGCAGGTGCCTCTGCCTGGCTGAGAAGCAGCTCTTTTGCAGAAGACCCGCGTTGGGTGTTCCCATCTGGTTCTCTCCTGGATGGCTTGATGTTGCTAGCTCCAGTAGTTAGTTACCCTCCGCTGCACAGCGAGTTATCCCAAAACTTAGCTTAAAACAACCATGTTTTATCTCACAGTTTCTGTGGGCCTGGGGTCCTGGTGTGGACCAGCTGGGGGTTCCAGCTGGGTCCCTATAGGCTGTGATGAGGGTGTCCTCTCAGCTCAGCAGCGGCAGCCCCAGGCCATCTGTGCTGTTAGCCCCTGTCCATGGGCCCTGTCCAGGGGGTTTCCCCATCAGCCGCCACCACATGGCAGCAGACGTCCCTCGGAGCTAGAAAGTCAGTCGGGGGACCCGGTGTGCGGCCTTAGAAGCCATCTCTGTTGCCTTTGCTGTCCTCCAGGCATCGGAGTGGAGTCACCAGGTCCAGTGGCGCTCAGGGAAGAGAATTCCAGGAGGCCAGAGTCCCTGGGCCGTCTCGGAGGCGGCCGGCCACACTGACGTTTCAGGAATGAGCCCGTTCGATTTCAGTACACTCACTTTTCCACAGGCTCGGTTTAGGAGCTCTTCTTATTTCTCTATTTTTCCAAACTTTCCATACTTCCTTTTCTCCCCTTCATCTTAATTTAAGGCTTTCCACAAAGAGCTCTATCACAGCCCCTTCCTAAGACCGGTCTCCAACAGCAGCAGCTTGAAAACAGCTATTTTGGCCCCTCAGGTATGAAGGTCCCCTAGTGTTTCCTGGAGACACCTCCTTCTGACCTCAGCTCCTTCTGAGGGACGGGGGAGAGGAGCGGATTCAGCAGCGTGGAACAGCAGGATGGCAGGTGTATGAAATGGCACACATGCGCTTTTCTGGTGGTGTATGTTGTGGTATTCATTTAGCAAAAATCCATTTTTAAAACCCTAGACCTGTAGACTGATCAACAGATGAAACAGTGAGCTGAGCTGCCGCCTGCCTTTTTGTGTTGCCAGAGATTATTATCCACCATATGCTGGAAGCCTGCTGGTGAGCCTCCACCCCGGGGCTCTCACCAACGCTGCAGCATGCCTGCCGGTGGACAGGAGCGTGTGTGGAGGGCACTGAGCCAGCCAGTGGGCGTGGGCAGGCAGCCCTGTGCTCCCCACTGGGCTGTGAGAGGCGCACACACCTCAGCTTGCTTCTCTGAGGGGAGACACCCAGGCTCACCAGCACCGACCAGGCTTTCTCACAAACCCACAACCCGCGTCAGTTACACCAGCACTGACCGGGCTCTCTTATAAACGCAGAGCCCACGTCAGTTAAGAGTGAGAAGCTTTCATACCTAGAACCGCAGTGCTGAGTGGGTCAGAGTGTAGGATAAAGTCTGCATGGCTGTGGCCACCGAACTTCGGGTAGGAAGGGCCTGGGGGCAGCGCTGAGTGAGGGGAGGAGGCGCCCTTGGAAGGTGCATCTGGAGCTGCCGGAGCAGACACCCCCTGGCCTCTTAGAGTGTGTGTGGTAGAAGCACAGAAATGGCAGTGCTCACACGATGCCTGTGACCACTTTCTATGGAAAATAGAGAATAAAGACCACTATCTTTTTGAAAGACTGATACTATTATTGAATTAGTATTCAAAGAATAGTAACTATTGTTAATATTATTACTGGGGGGAGGCTTGGAGGCTCTGGCGGAGACCTGAGGAGCTCAGGCTGCAGAGAGGAGTGACTCCAAGCCTGCCTGAGTCTGTAGCTAAGAACGGAGCTCTCCTCTGTGAAACATGCCCTCAGTGTGTGGGTTTGCATAGGAGCCTGTGTGTGGATTGAGAATCTGGCGCTGACCAGCTTCGGATACTTCATTTACCTCTCAACACTTTGGTTTTCTCATCTGTAAAACTGGAAGAAAAACAATGCGTGAATTCCACGGTTTCTCTGGGAGTGAAAGGAAATAAAATATGGAAAAGTAGCTTGACAGGATGCAGCCACTGCTGTGACGCTGCCTAGAAAGTACTTGCCTTTCTCCACGTGTGCGAAAGCGTGCGTGTGTGAGAGACGGTGCGTGTGCACATGCGTGAAATGATGCGCGGTCCGTAGCACTCACATGTTCTGAAGGTGAGGGACTCAGCATTCAACCTCAAACACATGAAAGACCCCGAACCCACCGCTGAACCAGCCAGGGTTCCTCGATGGGGAGAGAGTGCACAGGAGCGGGTGAGGGTGCCCTCGCAGCTGCTGACCGGGGGCTCCTGGTGTGGGGAAGGGACGCAAGGGAGGTCTGGAGGCGCCCCTGTGTGTCCTTGGTTGATGGGATGAAAGGGAGCCAGCCTCTGATGGGTCTGAGGAAGGGTTGGTGGAATTCTCAGGGAGGGAGAGGAAGCTGTTCCAGTGGACAAGGTAGAGATGGCCGAGGCTGAGGGTGGTGGATGGAGGGGACCAGACCCCAGGACTGCTGGAGGCCAGCTGCCATCAGCATAGGGGGATGGGGAATAAGGTCAGACAAGGGATGACCTGAAAATGTAATGGGATCTGAGTCTGGGGAGGACAAAAGACAAGGAAGCCTCAAGCCTCACCCCAAAGATGGACATTCAGGACAGGCTGTCGTCATGGAAACTGGGAAACCCAGTGGAGGAAAAGTAACTGACTCTGTTGCGAATGCGCTTGGACGAGTGAGCCTGGTTTTTCCGCAGTGTCACTCAGAGGCGCTGTCTGTCTTAGTGCTCACCATGTCTGGGGCACTACTCTTTTGAAATGGCCTTTTAAAATGCACTCTTAATGGTGGAAGTGATCTTTCAGATTTGTTTCTTTTTTAATACTCTAAAGCCACTTGGAGACAAGGACAGTCAACTGGAGGAGTGACGAGGTTAAGGTGTGGAGAATCACACGTGAAAAAGGTTAGAAAACAAAAGACTAGATTTCTGGTTTTCTTTGGGCATATTTCTGAAGACAATTCCAAATGGGAATTTCAGAAATGACTGAGCAAGGTTGAAGTGGGTATATCACTTCCTAAAGTGTGTGAATGGAAACATATTAGAGAGACATACAGTTACGTGTGGCAGATTCTTGAGGGTTTTAAAAGTGGTCCCAGTACCTGACAGCACCCTGTTGCAGATTATATGCTAATGTTGTGCCAGACTTGCTAGAATGCCAGCATGCATCCCACCGCACTGACCGAGGACACGCGGCGGCTCCATGCAGTTGGCCACTTGGCAGCTGAGGGTGAATCACACGGAATCCTGCGCCGCCAATGCTCCGTCTCAGTGACAGCTTACCCTGAACCTGCTCCGCGCTGTGTCAGAATGAAAAGCAACTGGGCAGGGCGTGGTGGCTCCCGCCTGTAATTCCAGCACTTTGGGAGGCCAAGGTGGGCAGACCACCTGCAGTCAGGAGTTCGAGAACAGCCTGGCCAAGATGGCGAAACCCTGTCTCTACTAAAAATACAAAAAAAAAATTAGCTGGGCCTGGTGGCAGACACCTGTAATCCCAGCTACTGGAGAGGCTGAGGCAGAAGAATCATTTGAACCTGGGTGGTGGCGGTTGGCAGTGAGCCAAGATCACGCCACTGCACTCTAGCCTGGGTGACAGAGCAAGACGCTGTCTCAGTAAAAAGAAAAAAAAAGAAAAGAAAAGCAACTGGCTGCTTCCCGAATTTTTGTTCACATTAGATCTAAATATGTATAGACATATTTGCAATATAAAATCAGAAAGTATCACTTGATAGTGATCACTTGATTTTCCTTCTCAGTAGAATCCAGGTACAAAGGTGAGCTTTGTCAGGCTGTTGCTGTTCTTTCATTTAATTGGAGCCTATTTTCATACATTAAAATATACATAGGCACTTTTCTTATAGAATATGTGAACAGGACATGGCTAAGTTATATAATTGTGAAAGAAACATTTACCTGAATTACCTGAATTATTGTTCTACTTTTAATTCCAAAACAACCCAAGGAAAAGTTTCCAAATATTATAATAGATGTGTAGCATGTAACTGACAAAATATGTGACAGAGATTTTAAACAAAAATAGAGATTACCTGGATATTCTTCACAGAAGTATCTTGTTTCCTTTCATCTGAACATAACGGCACTATTTAGCCATTTTCAGAAAAGTTAGATTCTTGTTCATGCAGTAATGAGTCTTTCTTACAAACATTCAATCTCAGGAATTTTAGCTCAGTTTTGAAAAGAATAGAATCTAGTCATGAAAATACAATATATATACTATATTAAACATCAACTATTAAATACAAGCCTTATGGCATTATTCTGTAAATAATAAAATATTAGATCTTTACAAATACGTTGATTGAAAGTAATAGATCTTCTACACTAGAATCTAGAGAGTGAAAACCAGATTAACCTCTAGGGAGACTGCACTGTTTGTAAGTACCTGTGCTTATGAACAGCATTTTTTCAAAATGCTACTTTTAATGGACAAAACTAATAATAGTAATAATGAAGCCTTGAGGCTTTTTCTATTCTTGAATTATAACTTTGAAGTTTGGGGAAGAAAAGTCTAAACATCCCGACATATTTGTCAGCCAATCCTTCAAGCAGAAAGGTTTGCTGAAACACCTACTTGGTTTATAAGCACATGGCTTCATGTAATCATGTCAAGCCATTGGTGGGATATCAACTCTATCTAATCATTGAGTTCCTATTTTTGGATTTCAAAAGCTTCAGATTGATTGGCATATGAGCCAGCATGAGAACTAATAATAAAAGCTGAGTTGTGTTGGTGATTTATTTTTCAAAACAAAAAATGACTTGCATTGTTCTGCTTTGAGTAAAGAATTCATATTTTCTTGAAATAAAGTGAAATAATTTGAAAAAAGAATTTTAGCATTTCTCAATTTTAAAATAAGGGCATTGATTTTATAGCTAGATCTTACATTTGCACTGCTTATATTTGCATTGCTTATGTTATATCTAACATAAGCAATGCGGCAAAATCTTATCTTAAAGAATCTTCCCAGTTCATGAATTTGTCCTGTGGGATAAACTCTGCTTCCAGTATGCATGGGTAGATGGTGAGGGTTCTACTAAGATCCAGTATGCGTGGGTAGATGGTGAGGGCTCTACTAAGATCCAGTATGCGTGGGTAGATGGTGAGGGCTCTACTAAGATCCAGTATGCATGGGTAGATGGTGAGGGTTCTACTAAGACGCAGTATGCATGGGTAGATGGTGAGGGCTCTACTAAGACCCAGTATGCATGGGTAGATGGTGAGGGTTCTACTAAGATGCAGTTGTTTCACTTCCCCATTTTTGCAAGAGACTTACCTTCTCTTATGATGAATAAAGACTTCTCACTAGTGTCTGATGCTCTTCCAAATATTGTTTTTGAAAAAATAACTACTGGTGGTTAATACATTTCAACTTAGAGTCATCCATATTTGTCTGTGCAAGTGTCTTTGTTTTTAAATTATCTCAATGCCAACTACTATGCTTTACTAGGAGGCTGACCTCTCAAAACATCTTGTTTTCAAAATGCACTCGTTGTTACTTTAAAATGTTGTTTTCTTTAAATATATGCATGAAGAAATGCCTTATACACACACCTACAATATTTTTAAGGATCTATTTTTATTTTTATATTATAATTTTAAATACTTTTTAAAAATGGATTTAGAAATCAAAAGTATTTTAAATACTATTTATGTACTGTAAAATTATAAATTAGTTTTAGTTTAAAAAACAAAATTGATTTAGACTTTCTGAAATCAAGAGTCTCAGGTGTTTTTTAAATCATTTTCTACCTTACCATATTATTTTAAATTCCTGAAATATGTGTTTTTCTTTATAATAATCATGTTTCCCATAACAGTCTTTCTCTATTTTGTTTAAAAATACATTTTCTTTGATAATTTAGTGCATGGGATATTTATTCTAATCACTTAAATGTGTAATCTATAACAATTTGGTGTTCCTTAAATTGAAAATGAGATTCTTATCACAGAACATTAGGTTTTACACATAACAAATGTGAAATGCACTTTAAAAGAAGTATTGGCAGGATCAACAAATCATTTTTAAACTATTTATATTGTGTAGCTATTTTGTAGGTCTTGGAGAATTTTACATATATTATATTTTTTATTCATCAGCCAAACAACCCTAACTTCTGTATGAATAATGTACTCATTTGTCATATATAAATGATTTCAATCAACATGTCTCTCAAAAATATTTTGTGTCATGTTTAAAAGTTTTCTCTGAAAATGTTATTGAAATCATGTAAATTGAAATTTATTATTAAATGAAGTCTAAGATCTCATGACCAAAAAAAAAGAAAAAAGAAAAAAATCCTCACATCATTATTCATTCTTCAAATTAGCTGAATCTAATCTCATATTATTGCCGAGACACTTTTCTAAAGTATTTTCAAGAATTAGAAGATACATTTTCCTGCCCTGGAAATAAGAAGGGAATTTAAAATAAAGAAAAATAGAATGGAAATCTGGCGAGTAACTTACCAGTTTCTGAAGCAGTAGACTAAAAGAACCAGCACCTCAAATACAAACGCGTTCTTCTCGTGACCCCCCTAGACTCTAGGGCTTAGAGTGTGGGTCCGCCTTCAGCTTTGGCGGGGCCAGTTCTGCAGCCCCACTGAGGTCAGGCCGCACCTTAGAGGAGGGGTGGTGGGAGGAAGGGGAGTGAGTTGGGGGCTCTCAGACATAAATCACCGTCTGCCACCCAGAATATATTGCCGCAGGTGCACCAAGGCCTGGAGGAGGAAGGATGCTGTTCTGCTTGTGAACCCGCCCTTTCAGGCCCTCTCACGATTTTTAAAGTGACCGAAATTGAACTGAATTGGTGCCACCTCCCAACCATCTTTCCTCAAAGCACTAGAAAGGCAGGTCATTAAATTAAGATCAAATCAGGAATGCGGTGCTTTGATGTTGGAAGTGAAACACTGAGAAAACGGAAGAGTGGACTAACGAAAAGAATTGTATTTATTTGTATATTCACTGTTAGGTCATGTTTGTGAAGAAAGCAAAATCGGCTCTCTGGCCTGTACTGGGCTCCACCTTGCTCTGGGGTCGCCGGCCCCGTGGCCGCCCCAGGACCCCCAGACGGCAGGGTCTGCGTCCCCATAGCCCTGTCCGAGGCCCAGGGTGGCCGCGTGCGGTCTGCGCCGCCGTGGAGACTGAGGGGCTGGACACGGCCTGGCCGAGGGAGACGGCTACCGGCCACTCCCGGCCACCTCGGAGAGCTCCCGGCCGCCTGCTGGAGACTCCAGCCTGGATGAGGCTCCCGCGATCCAGGGCGAGGAGAGCCGCGGGCTGGCGGGGAAGGTGGTGCGAGGTCGCCGCGGGCTGGGAGGGTGCGCCAGGGCCCCTCTGGCCTCTGCCCGGAGCCGGCCTGGCCGGGAGCTCCCCGAGGCGACGCGCGGTTCCCCAGCTGCTCCGTGGCCCAGACCTCAGGTGCGCCGGGCGCTCGGGCCGGGCAGGGCCATGGTGGGGGCGCCGTCGCCAGCCCCTGTGCTCCGGGTCGCTGGGAAGACCCGCCCACTCCCCGGTGCCCCAGGGCCCTGCGACCGCAGCGGGAGGGTCGGGGCAGCGAGGGCAGGACGCCCCAACGCCCCAGCGGCCGATCCCGGGGCCTGCGCGCGTTCCCCGAGCCTACCCCGTAGCCAGCGCGGCGCAGCCAGACCCTAGGGCGCCCCCAGCACCGCGGAGGTCGGGCCTCCAGTCCTGGAGGAGATTCCTCTGTCGCCGCCCTAGGGTTCTGCGATCCCCTCCCAGCCCCCGCGGGGAGTCCCAGGAACATCACGGGCACACACACATCAGACACGCGCGCACACACAGACGCTCGCGCAGGCCGTTGCTATGGAGAGGCCGGTTACCAGCTAGGCTGAGGGCAGCAGGTCCCCTCCTCCGAGCCCCCTCCCCTCCCCGTCCCTTCTCTCCGCTGTCTTCCCCTCTTCCCGCCCCGGCTCCCGAGTCCTCCTCCCGCCGTCTTCGGCCCCCCGCCCCCCAGCTCCACCTCCCCTCCCCTCCTCTTTCTCTGCCCAGGGCCGGGCCTGGGGTCGCCCTGGAGGCTGGCTGGGGACGCCGAGGCACCGGAGGAGGATGGCGGGGAGGGACAGGAACCGTTGCCACTCGACTCTTTACCCAAGAAGGTCCCTGGGAGGGCATCCCGGGCGCTGGGGGAACCCGAGTACCGCTTCTCTCTGACCTGCCCGCCGCCGCGCCGCCCCCGAGCCAGGGTGCGGGGGTTTTTGCAGGCCTTGCCCTGGGCATGGGGGCCGAGAGGGCCAAGGTGATGTACCCCCTCCCCGCCTACTGGAGGGGTTCACTCATGGGCAGAGGACCCCAGTGACGCCGCAGTTTCTCGCCTCTCGCGCCCCAGCCGAGCCTCACCGGGCCTCCTGCAGCCCGCTCAGGCCTGCGGGAACCATGGCCCGATGCGAGGCCACTTCTTTGCCCTGGAGCTTTATGAAGCGCTCTGGCCTTGCCCTATAAATACAAAAATAAATGCGGAACTCAGCCTGGGCCTGCGGTCAGAGGAAACGGGGTCCTTCGTCCACTTTTAGACAGGGGCCTGCAGCGGACGGCACCGTACTCATATCTGTGGCCGACCCCCGCCTCTGAGCCCTGCCACCTGGGGCTCGCCCCCAGGTTTTACAGAACTAGGTTTGTAAGAGAAAAGGGCCAGGCAAGGCCCTCTGCACCGGGCAGGTCTAGGGCAGCGCCAGAGTGCAAGGGAGGGGAGGGGAGACTGTGGAAGCGCCGCCTGGGCCTGGTCTGGGGAGGTGGGGGGTGTGGAGGAGTTGGCCCCGGAGGGGCCGGGAGCGGGCGCCGCGGGCAGCCGGGTGTGCGGCGGGAGGGGCGTCGAGTGGCGCGGGCCGCCGTCTCCAGCTGTCCCGGGCGCAGGGAACAATGGCCAGGCGGTGGGAGAGGGGGGCCTAGGAGGGGGCCGCTGGGGTTTCCAGAAAAGGAGAAACTAAAGAGCCCTCCGCAGACTGTCATCTGCGTGTGACAAGATCTGCGCCCCCCTCTTCCTTTCTTCTCCTTGTTCCTGCAGCTGTGGGCCTCGGTGAGCGCATTGTACACACAGATGTTGGGTTTCAGCTCTCCGGCTCTCGCCAGCTCCGCAGGGGCGCCGCGCACCGGGGTGCCCCAACCTGTGGCTGTGGCCCGGGGTCCAGGGCCTGGGGAGAGAGAGCATGGGCGGGAGGCGGGGGGGCGGGGGGTGCCCAGTGGTCCTAGTCGCCCCGAGACCCTAGCTCATCTCGCGCGCTGCGGGCCTGACTGCGCCAGGGGCCGGGAGGTATGTGGGCAGGCTCGAAAGACTGGGAGCGTGGCCTGTGATTCTGCTCCACTCCTTTCGCCCGCAGAGCGGTGGTCTAGGCCAGACCATTGACCTGGGGAGGGGGAAAGGCAAGGACGCAGCTCGCCCGCCTGGGTTTTCACCGCCGTCTCCCTTCGGCGTTTTGGGCTGGCGGCCGACATTGGCCTGGACCAAATGGTGGCAAAGTCTCACCAGTTCCGCGTCTGGCAAGACACTTTCTACGCGCATCGGGACCTAAACACTCGGGAGGACCCTGGTAAAGTGAGCAGAGGGGCTCTCGTCTCCTTGCCCTTAATCATTGGCCTGCTTCCATTTGGAAAGGGAGCAAAAAGGCCCGAACGGCAACACTGGAAAAAGTAACTGAAAAGAACGATGTGCAGTGAAATTTTCTCTTACCAAGAGTGGCGACGCACCCCACCCACCCCTCCCAGGACAAAGGTCACAAAAGAGCCGCGCGCCTTGACTTTTCTGGCTGAGGTCTCTCTCCCCTCTGTGCTACCCTGAACTTGCCCAGTATGAACGATGAAAGGGAGAAACACTGAAAAGAAAGAAAAGGCGAAGGCCCTGGCTTCGGCGTTGTACCAATGACTGACAAAGCTGATGTCCATTCATAGTCTCGGGCGGGAGAGGGTGTTTGGAGAGCCGCGGCCCCTTAGCCAATTGCTGTCAGCAACATGTGGGGGGGGGGGACATCGCTATAGCAACCGGTGGCTGGGCCGCGAGCCGCGCCGCCGCCGGCCGGGTGCGCGCCGGGCCGGATATAAGGCGGGGCGCGGCGGCCGCGCTGGTTGGTGCTACGCGCGCGGCCGGCGGCCTTACGGGGACCGTCCGGAGCCCGCCCTGAGCCCGCCCGCGCCGCGCCCCGGCCCAGCGTGCCTAGCCCGGGGGCCGGGCTGGGGCGGAGCACGCGGAGCTGGGCCGAGCGGCCGCGCAGAGCTCCGGCGCCTGCGGGCTCCGAGCCCGTGCCGCCGCGCAGCCGCTGCTGCTGGAGCAGCGACGCGCGGCACCTTTGTCTCCACCGGCCGCCCTAGAAGTTTGTGGTCAGAAGCGAATGACCCCGCTAGTCTGTGGCTCTAGCGCAGGGAAGCAGCTGGCTGTGATGATGGCGCTGCCGCTACCCGCAGCTGCTGCGCCCCGAGGCCGCTCGGCCCGGCGCACGCCCCCACCTCCTCCCGCGCGAGCGCTGGGCGCCGGCCCAGCTGCAGGTAACCAGGGGTGCCGGGCGGGGCGCGGGCGCTCGTAGTGCGGTTGGGTGGGCCCTGGAAGAGGCGAGAGAGGCTGGGATGGGGGCGGAGGGAGCAGGAAGGGCCCACGAGGGCATCACCAGGCGCGTAGGTGGTGGGGCGAGGAAGAGAGCTTTCGAAGGCTGGAGGGCGCGCATGGGGGCTCTAATGAGCAACTAGGGCGTCGGAGAGCTCAGTGCAGGGGGTCTCTGCCTCGCCCCAGGACTCCTGTCAAAGGCTTGGGCCGGCAGGGGAAAGCTGCGCCTGGGATCATCCCCAAGTGGGTTTAGGGTGGGCATGTGAGGACGAGCGGGCGAAGGGCAGCTCCTTCTGAGCGCACAGATTGGGAGGGTTGGCAGCTGTACTGGCCCAGCGCCCCGCAGAGACCGCCCCAAGGAGGCTAGGACCTCCTGGACTTCTCCCCAGCGCTCTTCTTTCGGCCTTTCGCGTTGCTCCCCACTCCCTGCAGTTCCGACCATTGCAGGGGGCGGGGGGTGAAGGCACGGAGATGGGAGGCGTGTGGGAAAGGAGGAGGGAAGGGGCGAGCAGCCAGGATGGAGAGGCGCCAGTGTGGGCGCATTTTCCTCCCAGCCCATTTTGGGGCGCTCTTCGCCCTCCTCACCAGGGTCCGGGAGCGCGCCTCCGAGCCATGGGAGTATCCCAGCGGGCGGCGAATTGGAGGGAGCTAAGGGGGCCTGCAGGGAGAGGCGTTCCAGAGGCAGGTGGGGACACCTCGGAGAGGCCATCTCTCCTCCCCCAAAGAGAACTGCGCTTTCCCAGCGCCTCCCCCAACCCTGGTGAGGCGGCCGCGTGCTCGCCAGAGAGAAACTTCTGACTGGACCCGAAGCTGTTGGAACGAGGGACTTCATTTCCTTCCTTCGTAACTACCTGTGCAGTTCCGAACACTGGCCTGCCCCGTGGTTTTAGAGAAGCGTTGCTCCAGGGAATCGGGCGAAACCCCAAGTTAGAGTTAAAATCTCAGCACAATTGTCTTTTAGGGCCGGAGAGAGTCTCCCGCCCTTTTTGGTCCTCAGTGCGCTGAGCTGGGCGCTGCAGGCTGGACAGCTGGGAGAGGGGCCCCGCCACAGCCCTGAGGACGACGCGGTTCAAGTCACCGACCTCCGTCCTGGGACGGCGGCCCCGGGGTCCCGGGCGTGGTCCCGCCTCCCGAGCTGCGCGTCCCGGCCGGCACCGTGGAGCCACCCGCCTGGAGTCCGGGGCGCAGCGTGTCCGAGGGGTCTTCGCCAAACCAGGCTGTCCTTGCGTCGCCGATCCCAGATTTTAGGACGCGATCGAACAGGAGAGGAAGTGAAGGTTTGTGCGGAGGAGGGAGCTGGAAGCTCTTCCTTTCACCGACACAGAGGAAAGTGCCCTCCCGCCCCCTCCCAAGCACACCCCTGTGCGCTCCGGAGAAGACGGCGGCGGTGGCGGCTGCGCGGCCCGGGGGCTGCGAGCGCCGGGATTCACGGGTGGACGCGGGCGTGGTTGGGGACCTTGGTCCTCCCCGGCGGCCGGCGCGCTCTGTGGCCAGGAGGCTGGGCCGCAGCACCCTCCGCGCCGGGACCCCTCTCCTGGCTCTGAATACCCGCGGCTCCCGGGAACCCTTGGCCTTTGTGTCCGGCGCTGGGGCCTGATCTTTACGACTCCTGTGGGGATGCTGTGAACCGGAGAGCGGGGAGGGACGGGGAAGCGGGGGAGAAAGCCGAGGCCGGGGACTGGGCCGAACGCTGACCCTCCCTTCCCTCGCCCTCTGCTCAAAGTCGTGCCACAGAGGAGTCCTGACAAGCGACGCTAGGCGGGTCTTGGGTTGGGGCTTCTGAGTCCGGGTAGAGGAGGCGAAGCGGAAACCCCCCCAGTCCTGAAAAGGGTCTGGTTCTTGCGGGGTGGGGAGGCCAGGCGCCGTCCGGGGAAGCACCTGGTGTGGAAGGCGCGCGTGCGTCCAGGCAGGCCTGGGGACCAGGCGGGCGGGCCAAAAATAGGGGTCAGGAGCCGGTGCCTTAAGTGTAATCCGCTGAGTCTGAGTTTGGGTGTCATGAAAACGCCAGCGGAGAGTCTGAAAGAGGCTGGGGGCGGCTTTCTCAGGGGCATCCTTCCCCTGCTATCTGGGTCCCTCTCTCCCACCGGAGACAATCTACTGGTTAAAAATTAGTTTGCACAAGGGTGCTTCCCCCTTTGAACATCAGTATCATAAATCTTCCCTGATGTCTTAAAACACAGTATTTCTTTAAAACTGATGTTTCAGGAGTGCTTAAAGATGGCAAATAGACAATTTATTACCTTTCTTGTATATTCACTTTTAAGTGTATGCCTGGAAAAACTCAGCAAATGGCCCATTTTAAAACAGTATATCCCAACTTATTTTCATTAAAGTTTACATTTAAGAATAATTTTTTTCTTGAAGATTCTTTTCTTTTGCTTTTTTGGGTTTTTTGGCCACTTGAATGGTAGATTTGCAAGTACAATTTCATCTGCACAGAGGACAATAGCTTTCAGTTGCACAAAGGGCTTCTCCCACCCTGAATTCAGACCGCAGTGCCTCTTGCTCTGATAATAGCTTCTGAAAAGATTTTGTAATGCAGAGAATTAATACATGATTATTTCCGCCTGACTTCTCTCATTTATTAGAATTCTGTGGCAAATTCCAAATTAAAAATAGTTCAGTTAACAGCTTTAAAAAATACTTCTAAAATATTTTAAGATACCCCTTCCCCCGTGTTTTTAAGTTGGATCACTTGCTGTGGCCTGAAAACTGAAAATGTTGATCAGCCCTAAAGTGAGAATTATTGTATTTTAGTAATACGTTTTAATAAATTTAGAATGAAATTTCCTAATAGTTCTCAGAGGATTCATCCAGCAAACCAAAGATAAACTTGTTACAGCAACTCATTAATGGTCTCTAAAACTGACTTCTAAGTTTTAAGAGAAAAAGGTATTTATAATTTAGTAATTTAAATGTGCACAAACATAGGATGAGGCTGGGACTGAAATGATTCCTTAGAAATGATACAAATGACAGCATCAACAATGTTAGAAGTTTAATATTAACTGGCACTGAGCACCTGTGTCCCTACGTCTTTATGATGCAAGCATATTTTAATACTGCACATCGGTGACTCACAAAATGAACTGCTCCTGTTAACTGGTTACATCACACAACCTTGGAAAAGGGCTAAATCTGGCTACCTGTCAACACATATTTACCATAAAGTTTTGTATTTGTGTGGCTGTATCAGCTCTCACAATTGAGTTTAGGCATAAAATGTCCTTTTTTCTTTTCTCTTCTTTTAAGCTTACCACATGGACAGCTAAAAAAGTTCTGAAGGCATTTTCCCATAAATGGCTCACAAGGGCATGTGGTGGAAGCCTCATGCACCTCCACTCACTGGCACGATCAGAATAATTTAAATTGGTCAGGACAGTGTCTGCAGATGCTAATTTCTAAGACAGCTCCACAAATTGTCTCTGTGGTCATACACTTATTTTGAATGACAACTTTTGCAATACTGTATATTCTAAATTTGAGGAGTTGCAGGTGCAGATGGTTGAGAGGAAGAAATATGCGATATTGTACTTCATCTTATTCTCAAGATAGATCTAACCTGGGATAAAATTAACTTAATCATTCCTGATTATTTTTTTAAATTATACTATTCCTGCATCTGAGAACTTAGCACTGAAGTGTGCCTATCTGTACATCTCCCCCACCCGGGACGCACCCCTGCAGCTGTGTTACCAGGCCTCCTTCTCCCTCCTCCTCCTCCTCACTTCTCCTCTGTTCCAAACTTTCAGTCATTGAGCTGCCGCTGTACAGAAGGGGGTGTTCTGCTTTTAAAAGACGCCTGACTGTAAATGTCAAAGTCATAAATATTTAAACATAATTTTCTTTCAATTTCAAGTCAAGACTGATAAGATGCCTCTAATTAGTCTGGGCTCTCTTCGGGGTCCACCCGCCGTGGTTCAGCCTTGGGGGGTCGGTGCCCATGGGGAAGAAGGCGCTGAGGACTACCAAAGCCACACCTGGGTCAAGACTGTGCCTCAAACTCACTTTTAAACTCATTTCTTTCTCTTAAAGGCCATGGCTAGCAGGAGTTTTAAGATTCTTTTTAACTCCACAAAAAGGAAGGGAGTCATTGTAAAGTTATTGGAACTCAGTCACTTAAAAAAAATTCTTTAAATCTTCGTTTCTTCCGGGATTCCTAAGACCTGACTTGCAGCCAACAGTTTTTCCCTCCGCATCACCCTCCTGCTCCGCGCTGGGTGGGACACTTGAAACCGTCCTGGGCGTGGAGGGAAGACCTCTTTCTTCGGTTTCTTCTGCGGCGCCCGCGGCGGGTAGGAGGCGGGTTTCCCAGCCGGGCCCTGGGATCCAGCGACTTCTATGTCAGGCCGGTGGACCCCAGTCGGTCCCTGTGTCCAGCGTCCCGCCCTCCCCCGCAGTCAGACCCTCCTCGCCCTCAGCCCCGGCGCTGCCCGCGGTCACGACTCCCCGGCTGTCCAGGTCCCGCGGCCCCGCGCTGTCGCCCTCCGGGCCTCTCCCGGGTTGCAGGAGGGGCCTCCTTGTGGACCGGCCGGGGGAGGCGGGCCTGGGACGGTTCCCACCCCTCCTCTGCTGGGACAGCGCGGCCCCAGGCAGCAGGGAGCCGGGCGAGGTTGGTGGAGACAGGACTCCAGGGGACTGGGGCTCCTTCCTTCCCCTCCAGGGGCGCCTGGGACCCAGCGGGGACCCGGGAGGAGAGCCAGGAGCTCTCCGGGCAATCGCTGTCCTTGACATTTCTCTTTGACCTTTGAGTAAATCCAAGCGCGCCAAGGGAGGCCTCGAAAGCAGGCCCGGTTCCGCTCCCGCGCATGCGGAGCGCGTCGAGGGTCCCAGCGACAGCAGATGTCTGCCTCGCTGGGAACAGCCTCGGCTGGCCCGGGGTCCCCCCTGCCGCCCGCAGGCCAGGCCTCCTCCTCCGGCCCCCACGCGTCCCCTGCCCTCACCTAGCCCGAGTGACCGCGGGCAGCGCCTGTGCCCCTTCCTCGGGGAGCCGGAGCCAGCGGCCGCCCTGCGCCTCGGAACCCCACACACCCGCGTGCACAGTCTGGGTGCCACTGCCGGGTCCACCACACGCCGTGGCCCCGCCGCCCCTTCAGAGCCAGGGTGGTCACCGCGCGCATGTGGGCCTCACGACGCCGGGCAGGAAGGTTCGGGAAGTCCCTGTTCCCGGGCGCAGTCGTCCACGTGAGCGCGCGGTGTCCACCCGACGTCGGGGCAGCGGGGCCGGGGTCGCCTCCGCGCTGGGGCGGGTGGAGGCGCGCGGAGGCCGTCGGCCCGGCCGGGATGACGGGTGGGAGGACGGCGGGCGCCCCCTCCGCCGGTCGTGCCGTTTCCTTTGTTGTTGTTGTTCCGTCGGCCAAGGCTAGGCGGGACCCGCGGGAGGCGAGGGGCGAGGGGCTGCGAGGGGCGCGGGGCTGCGAGGGGCGCGGGCGAGGCCCCGGGGAAAAGCCCTCCCGCCCAGGTGTGGCTCCGGGGGACGCGGCCCCGCAGGCGAACATGGACCCTGGGGTGGGCAGAGGACCCGGCCCCTGTCCCGGCGCCGCTTGGACCCCCACGCCGCTCGCATCCGGGGTCGTGGCCGCTCCTCCCCGCCTAGGTCCCCCCGCGCGCTCTGGAGTCCCTCGCGCCGGCCCGGGAGGGCACAAGGCGGAGCTGCCGCCCACTCGAGAGAACCAGCGCCCGCGCGGGGACCGAGGAGACCCCGGCCCAGGGGAGGCGGCGCGTGGCCGGCGCCTTAGGTTTCGTGAACGGGCTGTGCCCGGGAAGGGGCGGGGAGGGGCGCTCAGGGGACCCGGTGGGCGGATCCCGGCGGACTCGGGCTGGGTCGCGCGGCTCTAGAGTGACTTCTTTCTGGAAGAGGCTGTGTGGGCCGGAGGGAGGGGGAGGGGAGGGGAGGAGACCGAGGAGGGGAGACTGGGGAGGGGGCGCGAACGGGATCTCCACGAGAAGGGCTACCGTGCGCGGCGAGACCCAGTGGCGGCTGCGGGGTGCAGACCAAGCGGGGTTCGGGCCGCTTCTCTGGCTGCCGCCCCGCCTCACCCTCCCGGGTGCCTCCCCACTCCCCTCCCCCCACCCCGCACCTCCTCCCCCTCTCCCCCCTTTCCCCCTCCCTCCCCCTTTGCTTCCCTCCCTCTCCAAAGCCTCCCTCCCTCTCCAAAGCCTCCCTCCCTCTCCGCGGCGGCTCCACCGCCTCCTGCCGCTGGAGAACCTCCTGGTCCTCCTCCGAGCCGCGCATCCAGGCAGGAAAATCCGGGCGTCTTTTCTCATTTAACCCGCGTTTCCATTAACTCAGTCCCAGCACCAGCTAATCCGCTGCACCGAAGGCAAAAGGAGGCTAATTAATGACCAGCTTTTCCAGTCAAGACCGGCGATAATTGCTTTGGTGGCCTTTATGATTACAAGATAAAAACGGGCCCGGCCTGACATAAGAGGCACTGTGTACGCTGGGAGACGGGAGGAAATGAAGAGTTGGGAGGCTGAATACGGAGCAGAAAATTACTAATAGAAGAGAGATAATGAATAGGCCGGCCAGGCATTCATGGGGAAAAATCCATTTTGTTACCACGCGAAATTAGGTGGTGGAAAGGGGTTAGCTAATTGTTCTCATCTTGTAGCAGCCAGGACCGAGGCCGGGCGTGCTCCCCCATTCACTCCCCGAGTCATTGTGCAGGGCGCGCGGTCTGCGGGGCGGCCTTCCCATTTTCCTGTAGCGTCCTTAATTGTTGCTAATATACCTTCTAATGAAGCTAATGAGGGGAGAGCCGTGCAACTATTCGCACGTGGAGACAAGTGAAATGCACCAAAAGGGCTTTCTCATATTTTCACCAGCACTACCCCCGCCCCCCAAGAAGCAGTGAGAATCTGAAGGGGTTTCCTCGCTGAGAAGTGAAGTTCCAAAGGCTCTGCAGCTCCTTTCAAGGGAAAATACGTAGGTGCGAAGTGTTGTGGTCTGCACCAGGCCACTCCTGGAGAGTGACTGGAGTCAGGTGGGATTCCACCAGTGCTCGCCTTTCAAGACAGGTGGATCCAAATCCCCTGACCTGGGAGGGAGAATGTTCTGTGAAGATGTACAGAGCCAGTCCCACGTTCCTTTGTTGCTGGAGATGTGCTGGACTTGGTGGCTACTTGAAGCTGCAGAAGGCTCCAGGCCTGCCCACCCTCCTCCACCGCCAAGCCTGGCCTCCCCCCAGCACCCCCAACAATCATCGTGCAAGCTCTGGATAAACTGCTGTGCCCCGTTAGAAGAAGGGATGGATACTTTACTTAAGGCGGCAAATTAGCTGCCAAATACTTTACATAAATTTGAAAAACAGCCACCACTGAGGGAAAAGTGATGCCTCCGGCTGTCCTCTTGAGCACGCTGCAATCTGCGATGTGCTATTTTCAAATGACTTCTGCTTCTCCTTTGACGAGGGTTGTTCCGCAGGGCCCTCCCGTTGTGGTTCCAGGGCCAGCACAGCGTCCTGTGGGGCTGAGCTTTCTACTTTCAAGTTGCATTTGGAGACGTGTGTTTTTAGGAGGTCATGCTTTGTCAGGAGCTAACACACCCCTCTCTCCTTGTTCTGCAGAAAAGCAAACTGAAGTTCCTGCCTCCTCAGGCGGAGCAAGAAGACTCCACCAAGTTCATCGCGCTCACCCTGGTCTCCCTCGCCTGCATCCTGGGCGTCCTCCTGGCCTCTGGCCTCATCTACTGCCTCCGCCATAGCTCTCAGCACAGGCTGAAGGAGAAGCTCTCGGGACTAGGGGGCGACCCGGGTGCAGATGCCACTGCCGCCTACCAGGTAAGAGGAGACTTTTTAAAAAGTGCTATATCGGGTTTATCTGTTGAGCAGGCAGATGATCGCATTCCTCTCTGGCCCCTCCTCCATTCCCAGCAGTTGTTCCTGTATCATAGTTTGGGGTCTTTTATGATGACAGTTTGGAACTTCTCATCAGCATTCATGCAAATACCTTGTGGCCACAGTTGTACAGCTCTGTATTTGTCTGCTCTTCTTGGATAGTCTCATGTTAACTCTGGAAGTATGTTGTTAATTAGAAGTGTGGAAAAAGTACAGTACATGAATGGTGTATTATCTGTTTTCTTAGTTTGGCCACTACTAATGAAAAGTGCCAGAGTTGCGGTATCGGTTGGTGTGTAGGTGTTTGAAGATGTCTCAAAAATCGGCTTCCTCAGGGTCTTCTACGAAAAGATCCTTTGACCTGCCCAGTTGCCACCCTGTGCTGTTGTCCGGTGCAGTGAAACCTAATGCTGACCAGGGGAAGGTGACCCACACGTGTCCCCATGAGGGACACCTTCTCTAGAGCCACCACAGACACCCCTGGAAATGAGCTGGAAACCAGGGAGGATGTGAGGAAGGCAAGTTCAGACCAAGTAGGGCATTTTTAAAAAACCACAGAGTTTTTGGAAGTTCTGTAGCACACATTTCGTATTTAGTATTGTCCTGTAATGAACACAGGCCTTCAGTTTTAACAGCGGTACAAGCCTAGAATACTTACACCAGTCAGGGAATTTGATTCCTTTGCAT
Organism: Nomascus leucogenys; assembly: GCF_006542625.1. Lineage (NCBI taxonomy): Eukaryota > Metazoa > Chordata > Mammalia > Primates > Hylobatidae > Nomascus > Nomascus leucogenys. The sequence continues at coordinate 105,904,004 of NC_044393.1, read as the reverse complement.
ATAAAATATCATTTAATTCCAAGAAGATATTCCCATTCGGGAAGGTAGGATGACTCCTTAAGCACTGCTTTAAAAGTTGGTCAGTACATATGTAAGATTTCCTCATTGGACTGGATCCTTTGTTTTCTCTAGTCACATGATTACAGTGTGCAATACGTCTTGTAAATAATTCATCATTTTTACAGTCGTATGTAAAGTAAATATTATTATTCCATCATCAGAGTTACATGGGTGGGCTCTCAAGCTCTCTCCACAAAGCGCCCTCCAGCACGGTACCCTCCTGCTGCCTGAGCCCCTTGGAGCTAGCTTTCCTATACTCTGTGAGCTCTCAGGACCCTCCCCCACGTAAGGAATTTACACAATCTCTATGCCGAAAAGAGACTGACCACAAGACAGCTTTTCCTCCCGTTTCAAAATTCCTGGTATTGCCATTGAATGGAGGAAGCCTCCAATTTTCTGGAGAGGGTCACCAGCCTGGTCAGGATGATCTTTTTCTTATAAAGAAATGGCAACTTCAAATGTGTTGAGGATGGCATTTCAGTTGCAGTGCGTAGCTTTGCTTCAAAGCAAAAGGAAAATCACATTTGAAGAAGCAGCCTGAAAAAAATGTCACATAAACTAGTAAGAATTTATCCAGAAATTCCATTGAGCAAGACCTTCAATGTAGGATGCCAGGTCTTCAGGCCAAGTCTGTGTCGGTACATAAATAAATTATCACACCAGTTCTGTTCCATGCGTGAGAGACGGAAGATCATACAGGCAGAGATTTTTAGAAAGCGTGGCACCCTTTGATATACTTTGAAATTCAAATATAAAATATTGATAGAATGGAAAGGTTGGACTTGCATGCAGAAATGACTAATTTGAAAAAAAAAACTGCAGGTTGAAAATGCATACTTAGGACTGAGTTTGTGATAATTAACAGAAAAAAAAAAAAGCCTTCCCAGTGACAGCTCTAATTAATAGTATCTGTAATTAAAATCATGCCCTTCCAGCAGGAAAATTGTTTGAATTTCTTGGAGTGACCTTTTTGCTGTTCCTCCTGAGGGCATGGTGGTTAAGTTGATATTGATTTTATAATGAGCTCCGGTTTGTTTAATAAGAATCTGTAATCCAGACAATAAATGAAATGTGTGCTTTTCTTCAATCCAGATTAATAAAAAGGGAAAAACAACTTTTTTTCTTTAAAAATGTGATCTAGGAAAATTTGGAAATGAAATGAGTGTAAAGACTTTCTGGTTGGTTTAGCTTTGAAATCACTACAAAATACCCTTTAGGGAAGTACTTTGATTAAAGTGGGGGTTTGCCCCATCACAGTGGATTGTTTCCTGGTGAGAAGGTTCTAGGTGTTGAACCGTTGTGTTGCTGTGATTTGTGTTTTGGCAGAGCAGGACTCAGTAATGAGGATGGGGACTGTATGATTGTTCACTTTGAATTTAGCTGAGTAATGTGTCAACGACTCAGACAATTGCAGTTACAAGGAGAGGATATTTACTCTGGTAAATGAAGCAGGTATTAATTCATTAATGTATCCAGATCTCACTTGGGTTTTCTATCACAGCCATGAGTCCCCCGTGAAGTGTAAAAATCTGTTTGAAAAGTTTTTTTAAAATATTGCAAACATAAAACAAATTTCAGGAAAGGTGTCTTCTTGCATTAATGTATTTATTTCTGGCTCACTGAACCTGTGTACTTTGCTGATTCTATAATCACAGTGAGGTTGTGGATGATAATTCTCATCACTGGGTTACAAGGAAAATGGAACAATTTGATCTTATGCTTTATTTTATGGGGACATGATGGAACTACTCAATTCATTTTCTTAAAGCTTCTGAAAAATAAAAAGATTATTGTGCAAGTTAGGTTAGAAGTAAGTAACCTAGGAGAGAGAGAATGGTAGGTGGCAATATCATAAGTTTTATTAATATCAGAATATGAAGTTACTCTTTAAACAAAAGAACTTGTGTTCTTACCTGGGGAAAGGAAGGTCAGGAGCAGAGACGTTCTGATGGATGGAGGAGACGGGTGTGTGGAGGTGGTATCCTGGGGGCACTGGTGGCCTCAGGTTGTAGAGCTCCTTCCTCCCTGCGGTTCCAAAAGGTGAATCCTCATGTCCTCTGTGAAACAGCAGCCGGGTTAGTGTCCTGGCAAGGCACTTCCGGCATGACCTGGGAGACCCTCATGTTGCCAGCCTCTGATAAAGCATTTGTCTGCCTCAGCCCTGATAATGCACGCGCATCCCCGTTAGTGCCTCGCAGCCCCCCCTGCCCCCCATGTGTGTGAGTCAGAGCCTGGGCTTGGGGCCACAGGGGGCCCACTGTGTGCTCCTGGGGAGTAAGAGAGCTTTTCTTAAAATAGTTTTGAAGCAGTAAGGAGATTGAATTATTAGCTTCTAATGCAAACACCTTTAAACATGTTTACCTGTTTTTCCTCAAAAAAGAACTATTTCATGGACAGGGTCAGGATTTTAGAGCTTTCTTCGTTTACATGAGTGTGTGATATTTTTGTTTGCCTTACCTATTGGAAAAGCAAATCTTTTTTGACAGACTCTTATATTTTTGACACTTACCAAGATATCAACCCCATCAGATAATCCAGCCAAGTTTAATTTGCTCAGACTGGAGCAAAAATTGGGTATATTAACTTTCAGAATAACTGAAATATATTCTTAAAGGTCATTTGTTTAACAGACTACTCGCACCAAACGTCTCCCCGTTGTTTTAGTAAATGTTGTTTTTTCTTCTAAATAGATAAAACATGATATATTTGGATTAATTCTGTACTTCATGATCTAAAAAACCAATGTATTGACTTTTATTCTTTTTTTTCAAATTGGCATAGCCTGTCATATATGCATATATGTGTGTATATGAATATTTATACACACGTGTACACACACACACACACGCACACACACTAAGGATAAGGTGAAGACATGGAAGAATTGTGATTTTTGGTACCAGTATACTTTATGCATTTTCTTTTTCATGTAGGTGTCCTATTTCTATGGAAGGTGATTGGGTAAAAACTGTGCCAAAAATAAGTCGTTAGATGATTAGAAGACATTCTCCTCCTTTTCTCTGAGTCTCTTTGAATGTTGCATCCATTTCCTTGAGGCTTTGATCATCTTTGAGCAGCAAGTTTAGTATTCTGCCAGCCCACTCTCCCTTCCCCGACATGAGGGCAGAGACTCCTGCAGAATTTTCAGCAAGTTCTCTTTTGATGGTTTATTTCACAATACCCAGCAGGTTTCCTTGTGTACTTGGAGGCCTTTGGAACCAAACCCAGAGGAAAGCATGCATCCGGGCCACGGGGCCCTCCTGTAAACACAGCGGCTAAGTGCACATTTCGGTTGCTGCTGCTGCTCCCATTAGCAAGTGATTACAAATGCAGTGACAGTGTGGTGGCAGTTGCGATCTGAGGGTGCTCAGTTGACTGGATCTGGCGTGTCTGCAAGTCCCAAAGGCACCCTGACTTCTTACCCCCGGTGCAGAAAGCTGAGTTCTGACAAAGAGCAAGGTCACGCCTTGGCTCATTCTGTGGGGCTTTAAGAGACCCTTCTTTCTCTAGGTGAGTTTAATCTTCAGGCATTGGTGTAATCATGAGTAATAGAAGTGGGATGTTCACAATTAAATTGGAAAACAGTGACTTTTCTTGAGGTTTACTTGACCCCACCACAAGTTTTAACAAAGCCTTTTCAATCAGCTCTGTATCTTAGAATGGCTTTCCTCACTATATACTTAAATTTCCAGGTCAAAATAATATATTTTTTGCAAATATCAAATAAGCAAAACCTAAGCTGCTTCAAAAGTGAAAGGCACCCTGTGAAAACTGTGCCAAATAGTTTACAATTATAAAAATGCAACATTAAAGAACATTTGTTATGAAATAATTATTATTAGAGAACATTTTTTTATAACAGTCCAGCCTGAGAATGGACATTTTTCTAATTGTATAATACCTTTGCAAACGTAGCTGATAGTACGGATGTCTACGGTAGAATTCTCTTGAAACTTTCGAGACCTGGATTCGGTTTTGCAGATTGTCCTGGAACACACTCCAGGTCCCTGGAGAACGAGGCCCTGCCACCCTCCTCCCATGCTCCATGGCGCACAGAACATCCCTGGACCAACTAGGAATCGGCAAATGCTAAATGGTTGTCACGCTGGTGCCAAATCCCGTGGTTCCTGATGTAAAGGAAATTTGAAGGAAACCTGCAGAATTTTGCCGGGATGATGAGGGTAAAGGGTACATGTCGTCCCCAGTGTGAGAAGAACCTGTTTTTGTTTGCCTGTGTGTTCAGTATCAGATCATCAGTATGTGGGGTCAGCCAGCTTGGTTTCTGCAGGCTCCATGGAATCTTCTAGATACCTCTTCACCATGAGTCTGAACGTTTTTCTGTAAGGCACCCCTTTGAAGTGCATTTTTCTCATAAATCTGAAGCGTTCACAGATGCAGTTTCCAAAAGCAGTGTGTATTGTGCTGTTTTGCCCAAAATGCTTCCCATCTGGGAAGCTCCTGAGAGATAGAGCTCGGTCTTCAGAGAACAATGAAGTCTCGAAAGGTGGCCAGAGAAACCTCTCAACGTAAAACAGAAGCATGTTGCTCGTTGGGATACAGCAGGCCACTCCCCGCATCAGACAGTAGTCATTAGATCAGACTTAATTAAAAATCACAGAGACCACTCAGTGAGATATTTGGAAAATTTAAAAAAATTGGAAAGTCTAAGACATAAAATTTGGAGGGCTGAATTCTGTGGCTTCTTTTTGGCACTGGGCTATTCCTATTTTTGCTTTGACCTTGGTAGCTTTTCACACCTGGGTATTACTCGAATAACTGCTTCCTAAGGAAGCCACTTCCTGCTGCACACAAGGAGGGGTGTGGGAAAGGAGGTGGGGGTTGCAGGCTTCTTCCAGACGTGCTCACCCTGCACTCCAGCAGCCAAGGAAGAGGGCAGGCCCCGGGAGGAGGACGGGTGCTCGCACAGCACCAGGGAGGGGCGGCGTGCGTGGTGTCTGTGGAGCGGGCGCTGCTTCCCTTGGGCCTGTGTTGTGCTCCAGTCCGCCTCACCCATTACTCTGCCAGAACCAGAGAACACTTCCTTCTCGCCAAAGCCAGGGTCGCTCCTGGGGTGACCCCTGCATGCACAGCAGGTCCTTCCGAGCCCCTGTTCCTTGGCACCCCCTGTCCTCATCAGTCACCCACCCCATGGAAAGGGACCCAGGACACCTTCCCCAGGCATCTCATTATCTCCCGACCCTGTTTTACAAGGGGGCAAAGTCAGCAGCAGACAAACTGAGAGGTGCCCCAGCCCGCAGAGCCAGTGGCAGAGCTGCACTGGGCGGTCCCCGGCTGCGCTGTCCCCACTCCAGGGTGTTGAGGGGCTGGCCCGGGCTTCTCCATCCCGTGGGTCTGGACAGCTCCTCCGCCACCTTCCCTCTGTAGTGTGAGGCACTGTGGGAGATTCGGGAAAAGGTGACATCCTTTCTTTTCTCGGTTGATGATTTCTTGGAGATGAGGAGTTTGCAATGAAACAGTGAACGGGCGGTAAACAGCATTAGTCCACGCGTCGCTAGGAGGTGATTTGTGTGAAACTGAAATCAAATCCTTGGAGATGACAGAGGAGGGGCTGAGCCAGGTGGTGGGTGGAGCTCTTGGCGGCTGGCGGGAGATGGAGGCGTGGCTGGGGCAGGTGCTGGGGCCATCTGCAGGGTAGGGACAGACCCAAGAAGGTGGGCATTTGCAGGGCTGTGAGGAGGAACTGGGCTAGAGGGGAGAGGTCCTCCTAGTTGGGCCAAGAGTTTAGACAGGGAGCAGGGGTGTCATGGAAGGGACTCGGCTGCAGGTTGCATGCGGGCCCAGAGAGGTCAGCTCTTTGAGTTCATGACAAGGACAAACCCTGTACTCTGTGGTGCTCCGAGGGATGGTCCATGGCTCGGTGTGGCTGAGTGACCCCAGGAGGATCAGAAGAGGCACATTCTGCCCGCTTTCATCCCCCTCCGTTTCTTCCTTCTTATCTTATTCCCCTCTTGCCACACTTTTCATCATTTAACTTTCTTTCTCCTCTAATAATGAAATTCATGGAAGAAAGGCGCCATCGCCCTTCCATTCCCTGGGGTGCGAGGCCCAGCCCCTCCCTCCTGAAGCCCGCCTTCCTCATCTGTGAACTGGGGCCTCCTCTTGGGTCGCCATGCGGCTGAGGGCAGCCCTGTGGGTGCGGGTGCCACGTCAGCTCTAAAGCGCTGCCTGAGGGTGACTTGCCCGGCCTGCAGCGACTGTCAGTGCCCGCAGGGCTGGGATGGGTGTTGGATTCCTGCCTGCACCTCTCGTTTCCAGGGTACCCGTTTCCGCACACGTCCTGCTCGGCATGAGCTGCTCCCCTCCCTTAGACCTGATTAGAGAGGCGGGACACATTTTCTGAACTAAAACTGAGGATATGGCGTCTGCAAAGCATGCACTTCCAGAGAAGAAAACAGGAGCAAAGCCCTGAAACCTGGGCTGCTCTGCAGAATTCAAGACACCTGATGGAAGGTGTTCGGAGAAGGCGCCCGGGTGAGCGAACACCCGGGTGAGCCCCTGTGTGGTCCGGGGCCCTGGGGGGTAAGGTCAGGCCTTGGTGCAGGTGCAGCCTCGGGTATCTGTGCTCTGAACACCTCACCTCCCAGCCCAAGGGGCTTCAGGGCTCACATCGAGGTGAGGGCTCGGCAGGAGGGAAGCCCTGGTCGGGTGGGCTCAGCTCAGCGGGACCCCTGCTGCCCATGGCGGGAGGCAGGCTCTCCGAAGGATATGAGCCGCTGTGAAATAAAGTGGGTGTTGGGAGGAGACACTTGAGGGAGTAAAGGGAAGTGTAAAAAAGTGGATTAAACTGGGATTTCAAAAGAAATGGTAGGCGGTAGGGAGGAGATTCCAGCAGGCGGGTACCAGGAGGTAGGAGTGGGTGTGAGCGAGAGGCAAGTTCCACCCAAGGGGCACTGTGCCCACAGCACGGCTGTGCTTGAAGGCTGGGTCTCCCCTTTCCCCGCCTGTAGCCTCTGCTCTCCCGGCTCCCCGTGGGGCCGCCGTCCCTCGGGAGAAGAGGCCTTGGGTGGCTCCTGGAGCCTCCCCCAACCAGAGCTGTGCAGACTCCCCCAGCAAGAGGAGCCCAGTGTGGGAGGAGACACCCGGCAGGGCCAGAATCTCCTCCAGGTGACAGCCTCGTGCGCACGACAGGGTGGGACTCCACAGGCATGCACAGAGGTACCTGCGCGGGGCCTCACCTTGGGGCCAAGGGTCCTCAGGCCGTTGCTGTAAAGCAGACCTTCTTCTCAGCCTCTGCCTTGATGGGCACGAGAGAGAATGCACCTCTGTGGTGAATGGCATTTCTGTGGTGAAATGCATTAGCCTGTCAAAAATGGCAAAGCCCAGCTCTTAACACAACATGCACACCGGCATAAAAGGAGGCAAGACACTGCGCGGGGTGGTGGGATGAGGAATGATGGCTGGAGCCGCCACGGCATGCAGGAGCTGGGTGTTACAAAAGGAGAAAGCTTTGGGAAAAGCAATTGCACATCAAACCAAGGAGGACCCGGTAGATGAAAGTCATTTCCAAATGTCAAACGGGGATCACTTCAAGGACGTGAATAAGGAAGGCTGATCTGCTGGCCACCTCCAGCAGGAGTCCCCCCACCCTCGCCTCCTGGGGAGGCCTCCACAGGACAAGTCCCTTGCCGCCTGGCTGTCTCTTCTCTCCTAGGCCCAAGGTCCCTTAGGCCGGGAGCTCTCCATGGCTCTCGGCTCTGTGAGCCCCCCCTCCTCCTTCCCTCCCCTGCTGTGTTGGGGGCTCATTTTGCCACGGCTATGACTGGTGTTGGCCCGAGGGTCACCCCTAAGGATTGGACGCCTTGGGTCTGGGGGGCAGACAGCCTTGGAACCTCAGGATAGCTGAACTTGGAGCTGACCCAGAAAGCATTTTCTCAGAAAGCTTATTGCTTCTAAGGGTAGAATCTCATTTTCTGGAACAACAGGGACAGCAGAGAACTTGATCTTACATCAGAGTCGGCCCAGTCTGCCTTTGTGAAGGACTCCCCAGTATGAACCCGGAAACAGACAACACTGTGAGCCTAGGCGAGCCCTGGGTGCCGGGTGGGGCAGGCATGGGGCTCAGAGAACGTGGGGAACCCTGGGTGCTGGGTGGGGTTCAGAGAACATGAGGCCGGAACATGGGGGAGGAAGAAAAACACAACAGCAGAGGGGGCCTCTGTGGGGTGGGAGAGGAGCATGGAAGGGCCTGAGCTCAGAGAGAGAGGGGCCCGGATGCACAAGGGAAATGGAGGGGCTTCCAGGGGCAGACAGCTGCTCCTCTCCCATTTTTTCAGGTTTATGTGGCCATGAGGTGGGCAGAGTCAGGCGTTTCTGCAGGTGTCTGAACAGTGGCTTTTCCTGTTCCATGGGGGCTGCAGAATAGTGCTCCCTTCTTCAGCCAGCCAGCTGTTCTGAAACTTTGTTGCTCAAAATGTAACGTCTCCATGGCTTTTCTGCTTTGGGAGAATTACTGACGGTTAAGAATGGAATCTTGGCACTGGCACGGGGGCTCACCTGTAATCCCAGCACTTTGGGAGGCCGAGGTGGGCAGATCACCTGAGGTCAGGAGTTTGAGACCAGCCTGGCCAACGTGGCGAAACTCCATCTATACTAAAAATACAAAAAATTAGCCAGGTATGGTGGCGTGCACCTGTCATCCCAGCTACTCGGGAGGCTGAGGCAGGAGAATTGCTTGAACCTGGGAGGCAGACGTTGCAGTGAGCCGAAATCAAAACTTCATCTCAAAAAAAAAAAAAAGGATGGAACCTGGGTATGTTATTTCTCTATTAGCAAGTACAAGAGACTCACTAGAAAGGTGGCAGGTGTGGACAAGCACCCTTTCAAGATGTTTTAATGTACAGGATAATAATGCAGCCAGCAGAATTGAGTGTCTGGGTCTGTGCTGGTGTGTGCCTCCAGGTACAGTGACTTGAAGAACAGACAGGGGAAGATTCGCAGATGATTACATTAGCCAGTAAAGCTACATGTTTTAAAATACATAATTCTGTACAGAGTTTGTGAAATGTGGATTCAATATACAGGTTTAAACTTGGATTGATCTTATGCCATTTTAATAGCAAATCAATTAAAAGAATCTACAAGTGGTAAGTGCTGGGACTATTCTCACATTGATGTGTAACTGGACTGAGCACCTCTGAGGAGAGCGGAAGCTGGATTAGCCCTCTGGGTAGGCATTCGTCGCTTTCAGTTTTTTTGGTGAAGATGACGATGCAGGAGAGTGGACAATAACGGAATCTTCCTAGAATCGCCTTTTCCTGACCTGGAATCACCTTTCCTGGCCTGTAAAACGCACCCTGAAACCAGAGATCGGACGTTCCTGAGTGGGAGGAAATAAAATGCAGATTTTTTTGCAAAACAAAATACTAAATGGGATGGAAGCTGGAGCTGGTGTGTGAGTTTCCAAATTATTCCTGTCCCATCCCAGGGGTTTCTTATTCTCTACCAGATTCAAGGAGAACAAACATACGAATTGTAAAGTGAGCCCCAAACGTGAAGCTGAAATGTGAAGGGGAAAAGTCTAGAAAACACATCTGATTCTTCTGAGGGTGGCTTTCCAGTCTCCCCTTCCTCGCCCTGAGCATGCATCTGTCTCGCTCAGGCCTTCCCATTCCCAGCGGGCCCCTCGCTTCTCCAGGTGGGTTTTTTTTTTCAGGCACATCTTGAGATTTCAAATCAACTCCAAGTGAGGCGGCAGAGCTGACACCCCACGTGCGACCCATGGCCCCCGTCCCCCAGTCAGCGGTGTCCTCAGGGGCCAGCTGCTCCCAGCACCCCCTGCAAAGTTCACTCCCCAGAAACCCTCACACTCCCTCCACGACTCACTCACGGGTTTTCCTCCAGGGCTGCTGCCCCACCCGTCCCCTTCCTGTCCCCTTCTTGGGGTAGAGCGTAGACTTCTAGAAACTCCCCATACAGACCTTGGGGCTCAGCACCCTTAGGTCAGAGCTGAGACATCTGAGACCGGGATTCCCAGCAGGCCCCCAGACCCTGGCCTTCGGGGGTCTGGTAGGAAGAAGCTCTTCAGGGTGTCCTTCAGGCCTTTTGCAGTTAGGGTGTCACTCAGATCAGTTTTAGGTGGAATAATTGGGCCCCAGAATGACGTGCAATTCCGAAAATGGAGAAGCAGCTGCTCCAGTAGCTGCTCCACCCCCAGCCCGCATGCCCCTGCCCTTTGGCTTAATTAAGCGGTGGCCACCGAATGGAAGGATGTGAATACCTTTTGTGTCCCTGGGCTGGGCTCCTCTGCTTCTGAGCCTTTGTTTGCCCGGCACCCTCCCTTGCACCGCCCGCCCCCCACCCCCCGCCACTTTATCCCTGCAGACCTTCCCATCTGTCAAGCCCTGTGCAGACCCCAGTCCCCTGATTTTCCCTCTCAGCCCGGGGTGGCCCGTCCCATCCCGAACACCAGGGCCCTATTCATCCCTACCTCCCCTTTATCCCTTCTGCCGCCTCTGGGGTGACGTCTTGTCACCATCCCTCTGGTGTAGGGTGACTTCCTCATTGTGTTGGACGGAGGCAGGCCTGGGTGCAGAGTGGGCCTTGTTCCCCACACCAGGCCAGCCCGTGTGGGGACAGCCTTGGCTTCCCAAAGGCCAGGTCTGTTCAATAGACCCACAGCACCCACCGGGGACCTTTAGGTGCTCAATAAGAACGAATCGATACATTGAACTAAGATATTGACGTGGTTAAGAGCAGGTCTGTGGGCAGGGGGCGGGGGGCATCTAAATCCTCTTGGAAACCATCCCATGCAATTCTCGGGTCCAGAGTCCTGCCCGCCCATGGGGAGTCCTCCCTACTTGCTGTGTGCTGAAGATGCAGATGATGACAGGGATGGCGCATGACTATCAGTCTTTATTCTGAGGAAAAAGAAAATTAGGAAGGTGCAAAAGTTTCTTGTAAAAAACAGCTGCCCGTTCTCTACTTCCACGTCAGGCCTGGGCTGCTCTGAAGGCGGATGCCTTGTTTCTTATTGACTGGCTATTTTAAATTGTCTGACTATGAAACTGAAAAGCAAGGTTCAGCCTGTGGGGCCTCTCAAGGCTGGCTTTGCTCACCGAGGTCGTGTTGGATCTGTGAACTTTGAAGGCTCCACTGACTTTTTCGGAAGCCCTTAGAACTTAATTGCCCAGTGAGTCATCCTCTGTGGGAGCCGGGAAGGAAGGGATTTGTGTTCCATGTTGGATTTGTCTCACCAACCGCAGTCTGGCTGGAGGGGCTTTGCTGCGGTGTGACCGGGGTCTCCCATGACAACGGGAAAGGTTGAAGGTTGCAGGCATCGTGGGTTAAATGTGCTCCCTCTCACAGCTAAGATGCCACCTTTATGGAAGCGTTAAAGACCATCACAGAAGCCCGTCTTAGACATGGGCTATTCCAGAGAGAAGATGCTCATTAAATTCTGTGTTTCCTTCCAATGTCTTTATTTTCACAACTGTTTCCTGGTTTCAATCTGACGTTATCAGGAGCAGAGCAAATGAAGAAAATGAGTGTCCTTAGTCTTAGGGGAGAGGCAGTCCCTAAGAAAAAGGGAGGCAGGAGGTCGGGTTTCAGCACGTCGGTCACTCTTGGATGCAGCTGACCGCGGGTCCCACGAGCCCGTACATGCCTTCTGTGCTTCACGTGGAGCAACTGCGTTTCCCAGCCACCCACCAGGGGCTTCAGGAGATTCAAACACAGCCCTCACCTCCCCAGAGCAGGAAGCTGCAGCTGTCGGCCGGGGGGGCTCGATGCAGCTGCTCCAGCCGTGCCCCGCGCTGCTCCCCCTGGGCTGCCTTGGTGTGGGACACTCGGTCCCTGAGCGAGTCATGACCCGGAGGCCAGGGATGCTGACCAGTGTGCAGGGGCTCAGCGAGGGCCCCTCTGCGCCACGTAGACGCTGCGGGTACAGATAGCAGACAGAAGGACTTCTGCTCTTGAGTGTGGGAGGCAGGGGTATGGACGTGAAAATAACTAGGAAACAGCACACACCTGGATGCCCGGAGCCCGGCCGCGAGGTTGTGCGGGGACTCGAGAAAGGGCTGGTGCTCTGGGTGCTGCAGGGATGGGGGCTGAGCGAGGGGAGAGGCCGCTTTTTTCCTACTGATCTCAGGCTGTTCCAAGACTGTTCCGCATTTAGAAGAGTGTTGAAAATTATTTTTCACTTACATGAAACATGTCTGTATCTTTAATTTTTGTTTTGAGAAAACATCTTGCAAAACGGGAAAAACTCACTCCATATTGCTTGGCCAACATCGCTCATCGTGGGCTGACTCGGCTCGTTTGCGTGTGTGGAACCCCTTCCTGCAGGAGCTGTGCCTACAGCCCCCGACTGGGTGTCGTGTGTCAGGAGCGGGGAGGGGCCTGCAGAGCTCTGTGGCCCTGGCTTGGGCGCTGCTGTCGGGCGTCCTCCCCTTAGTGTGTGTGTGTGTGTGTGTGTGTGTGCAAACACGTGTGTGCGTTGTTCTCGGTCCAAGTGTAAAAGTTACCCGGGCACCAAGGAGAAGCCACTGGAGGCGGTGGGACTGCATCACCAGAGCAGCGTTGGCCACGTGGGCCATGAGCTGAGGATGCCCCGGCTTAGATCACAGACAGGCTCAGCTGCTGGGGCCCTGACTCCATGAGTGCCACCCCGGCTTAAATCACGGACAGGCTCAGCTACCAGGGCCCTGACTCCGTGGGAGAAGAAGGGAGGCTCCCCTGGCATTCGGGGCGGCCATGGGCCATTTCCTCTCCAGAAGGGAGTGTGGCCCTGTGTTCCCTGAGGTCTCACAGGGATGCCCTGGATGCACCCAGAACCCGGAGCATCCTGTAGTGGTGCCGATCAGAGATGCTAGCGTGGTGGGAGTGTCTGTGTAAAGTCGCTCTCCTGAACGAAATCATTGGTTACTGCTCCTCTGCTCCCAGCTGGCCTTGCTGGCCTAGAATGTGAGGCCGTTCCTTCTGAGTCCCTCTGAGTTTTATGATGAAATAAAATCAAGTAAAACTGTGTCATGATCGGGGAGAGGTGATTATACAAGAAACCTTTTTTTCGTTTTTTCCCACTATGACACATGACTCCATTTAACAATCTGGAATATTTTTCCCCGGCCTTTTCCCCACACACACTTTCTAAACATTTCACCTTCCTGTTTAGATTTCCTGTCATCACGTGCCCTACAGCCACCGTGTCAAACTGACAGAGCGCAGGCTTTTTCCTTAACCGTTTTACATTCGAGCCACCTGTGGTTGCACCGGGCCCTGCGGCTTCTGCTGTGTGTTGGATTCTGCGTTGCCCTCTGAGCTGAAGGCCAGGGCCCTCCCCAAAGAGAGCCGGTTCCCATTCACCACGTTCTCTTGGTGCCATGTCCAGTCTGGAGAGTGGCCTTTATTCCTCCCCAGCAGAGCCCAGTGAACCCACTTTTTCCTGCCCGGCTTTGTACGTTTAATTCCTGAGTGTTGTCCTGTTACTAGTGATTACACCCTCAAAATAACCCTAAAAACCCAAGGCTCTCTGTGCGCACACTCGGGCAGCACGGCTTCATTCAGATGGCTCCCCGAAGTGTGCAGAGGAGTTTTCCTGAAGCCTTTGTTGTCTTGGTCTTCTTTCGGCAGAATTCGAGAATGACAGGTCTCTTCTCTGAGTGATTTCCACTCTAATTTTCCCCATCAACTGCTGAGTTAAGAGATGAGACATTTGCCTTGTGATGTGTATGGATGAATTTCTGCCCCCAGAATCCTCTACCGCTTATTTTGCACATTGTGTTATAAAGAAGTGTAAGATACTTTGAGGACTCTGCGGACACGCCCAGGGCCCCGGCTTGGGCACAGCAGATGAGCAGGCGGCTCTGCGGTGAGCGAGGACTGTGGTGTCCAAATGTGCCGTGCTGACCATGTGTGCTCACACCTGAGGAGCTGCTCGGAGCACAGGAAGCTTTTAGGATGGGGACTCTGGGTGCAGCACGTGGGATGGTCCCACGTGACTCTGCCCAGGGTAGGGTGCTGGTGTGGGCACTTGTGGTGCCACTGGGCTCACACTCACAGTTCCAGTTGGCTCTGGATGTGTTGGAGGCAGCACCGAGCTGCAAAAAGATCAATTTTTCACATTTCCCTGATGGAGAGTTTTTGCGCCTGGGTGCAGACGCACTGGGTTTACCGTTCCTGACAAACACTGCCCCATGGGGAGGGTGTTAGGTCGTGAGGCACAAGCATCACATTGCGTTTTGCAGTGGAGCATTTCCATTTAGGGCAACAGTGGAAGACGCCGCTGTCTTCTTTAAAAATGCCCAGTTACTCTAGTTTCACCTGAGAGGGAGGAGGCAGGGAGAGGGTCGCATCAGCAGGATAGAGTGGCCAGAGGGTCATTCAGCGGGGACAGCCCTGGGGGTCTGACCTCCTTGGTATTGTGTCCTGGAAGGAGGCCCTGCCAGAGACCCCCAGCTCCCCTGAGGCTGTGTGGCTTCTCTGTGCCCAAATGTAGATGCAGGCACTGGTAGGGGGATGCCCACACCCGTGTGAGATCAGTGCTGCACGGGCCGAGTGTACAAGGGGGCTGTGTACTCATTGCACTCCCCTGAGATCAGTGTCCCATGGGCCGAGTGTGCAAGCCGGCTCGTACTCATCACACACCCCAGAGATCAGTGTCACACAGGTCAAGTGTGCAAGCCAGGCTGTGTACTCATCACACACCCGAGATCAGTGTCCCACAGGCCGAGTGTGCAAGCCGGCTGTGTACTCATCGCACCCACCAGAGATCAGTGTCACACAGGCCGAGTGTGCAAGCCAGGCTGTGTACTCATCGCACCCACCGGAGATCAGTGTCACACAGGCCGAGTGTGCAAGCCGGGCTGTGTAGTCATTGTACCCACTGGAGATCAGTGTCACACAGGCCGAGTGTGCAAGCCAGGTGTGTACTCATCGCACCCACCTGAGATCAGTGTCCCACGGGCTGAGTGTGCAAACCGGGCTGTGTAGTCATTGCACCCACCTGAGATGAGTGTCACACGGGCCGAGTGTGCAAGCCAGGCTGTGTAGTCATTGCATCCACTGAGATGAGTGTCACATGGGCCGAGTGTGCAAGCCAGGCTGTGTACTCATTGCACTCACCTGAGATCAGTGTCACATGGGCTGAGTGTGCAAGCCGGGCTGTGTAGTCATTGCACCCACCTGAGATGAGTGTCACATGGGCCGAGTGTGCAAGCCAGGCTGTGTACTCATCGCACCCACCTGAGATCAGTGTCCCACGGGCTGAGTGTGCAAACCGGGCTGTGTAGTCATTGCACCCACCTGAGATGAGTGTCACACGGGCCGAGTGTGCAAGCCAGGCTGTGTAGTCATTGCATCCACTGAGATGAGTGTCACATGGGCCGAGTGTGCAAGCCAGGCTGTGTAGTCATTGCACCCACCTGAGATGAGTGTCACATGGGCCGAGTGTGCAAGCCGGGCTGTGTACTCATTGCACTCACCTGAGATCAGTGTCACACAGGCCGAGTGTGCAAGCCGGGCTGTGTAGTCATTGCACCCACCTGAGATGAGTGTCACATGGGCCGAGTGTGCAAGCCAGGCTGTGTAGTCATCGCACCCACCAGAGATCAGTGTCACACAGGCCGAGTGTGCAAGCCAGGCCTTGTACTCTGTGCTCCGCACACATTCATCCTCCAACAAATCTGTGGAGCTGCTCTGCCTTCATCCCCATTTCACAGATTAAAAACACGCACGCAGCTTTCAGCAGCCTGTCCAGTGGCACACAGCCCCGGGTGATCTGGACCCAGAGTCCAGGTCCTCAGCCTGTGCCTTACACAGCCACACTGTGCAGATCTCAGCTCTGTCTTGGCTTGCTTTCTTTGCCAATGATGGATTTCATTTTCTACTATGGGATTTTTTTTTCTAACACACTAATGGCTCTGGAATACTTTCTTCTCAAGAATAGCGGCACATTATAATCATTGATATTTTACTATAGAGATGACCTGCAAAACCATGCCGTTTTTCCATTATTGCAAATGCATCCTTCTCACTGGGTGCTTGACAAGCTATCCTTAATAACTTTCTTAATAACTTTCTCAACACCTAAGAGGGGCCCGACAGCTGAAAAGCTACAGAGCAGCTATACTGAGACGCGGGGACCTTCAGAGCTTTCTGGAAAGACGTGAGCTCCATCTCCAGGGACAGACATTCCAAAAATGCAAAGCAGCATGGCACAAAAATAAATGACTTCCCCTTTGTACCTGGAATTTTTTTTCCTTTTTTTTTAAATTATACTTTAAGTTCTAGGGTACATGTGCACAACGTGCAGGTTTGTTACATAAGTATACGTGTGCCATGTTGCATTGCTGCACCCACCAACTCGTCATTTACATTAGGTATTTCTCCTAATGCTTTGCCTCCCCCTGGCCCCCAGCCCCTGACAGGCTGAGGTGTGTGATGGTCCCTGCCCTGTGTCCAAGTGTTCTCATTGTTCACTTCCCACCAATGAGTGAGAACATGTGGTGTTTGATTTTCTGTCTTTGTGATATTTTGCTGAGAATGATGGTTTCCAGCTTCATCCATGTCCCTGCAAAGGACATGAACTCATCCTTTTTTATGGCTGCATAGTATTCCGTGGTGTATATGTGCCACATTTTCCTAATCCAGTCTATCATTGATGGACATTTGGGTTGGTTCCAAGTCTTTTTTTTTTTTTTTGGAAAATAAAAGTATTTTTACTGGTATTTTCTGATTTGTAATAAGTTTCTTAGGTCTTCTTCATTATGGGTATTAAATAGTATTATTTTTACTGAATCTTATTTAAAATTTTTTTCCAAGTCTTTACTATTATGAATAGTGCTGCAATAAACATACGTGTGCATGTGTCTTTATGGTAGCATGATTTATAGTCCTTTTTTTTAGTTCACATATACATTGCTTTTTCTTCGCTGCTAAAGAGTATGAATTGGGAAGAGAAAAGAAAACAGGTTTCATCCATGCCCTGGTGGGAGTGGCCCCATGGGTGCCTTCAGGGCCAGGCAGGCCCATGCCCAGCCCTCAGTGGGATGGAGCCTCCGTCCAGCTCCTCACAGAGCGGGGAGGGAATTCGCAAGTGCCACCGACATTGCAGCTAAATCTAGAATCAAAAGAGTTATGTGGTTACCTCTACCTTTCTTCTTCATTCTTATTTAATTACCTGTTGGTTATTGAGTCACGCAAATGCCACAAGGTCTTACTTGTCCTTACAAACTCAAGGTCGCCAAGCTGCACACACTGGGCCGCTGTGGCTGAAGGCGCATCGTCCCAGATCATAAACAGAGCCATCTTCATGATTGTTAGGCTGAGTCTGGATCTTAAATAGAAGATTTTTCTTTAAGTGAAGTGGCTGGAAGGATTGGACCTTCTGTCCGGCCAAGATCTGTTTGCCAAAAATGTGTCCGTGCCCCCAGGCCAGGCTGTGCGGGGGAGGCCCTTGGGCCTCTGGAAGCAGGCGCTGTGGAGGGGCGGGTCTCGGGGCTTCCTGCTTGGCACCACTGCCAGTTAACACCTTCAGCAGGCTCGTGTGGCCTGCAGGCCTCGCCCTGGGGTGTTCACTGTCTCACCAGGAGAGTTTTGTTCGGGGTGAGGATGCACCCTTTGTGTTTACTGAGGATTATAAATCAGGGAAATTTCAAAACATGATGGGGCTGGCCTCCAGCTTTCTCTCAGAGGAGGCTCATGTTGTTGATTTTGCTTCATAAATTATCTTTTGCTCAAATAAAATGCTCTCAAGATCATAGCTCTGTATTTTTGGGGGGTGTAGGGGGACAGGGTCTTGCTCTGTCACCAGGGTTGGAGTGCATTGGTGCAATCATAGCTCACTGCGGCCTCATCCTCCTGGGCTCAAGTGATCCTCC
The DNA here is from genome assembly GCF_006542625.1 of Nomascus leucogenys. NCBI lineage: Eukaryota > Metazoa > Chordata > Mammalia > Primates > Hylobatidae > Nomascus > Nomascus leucogenys. The sequence continues at coordinate 105,886,110 of NC_044393.1, read as the reverse complement.
CACCTCAGCCTCTCAAGTAGCTGGGAGTACAGGTGCACGCCACCACACCTAGCTAATTATATTTTTAGAGATGGGGTCTCAGTATGTTGCCCAGGCTACTCTCAAACTCCTGGGCTCGAGGGATCCTCCCACCTCAACTTCCCAAAGCACTGGGATTACAGGCGTGAGCCACCGCGCCCGACTACAGTTCTGTATTTTAAACTCACTGCACAGAATGGTACTTACAGTGTTTGCAGTGGCGATGGCCGTTTCTGTCGCTGGCTGACAGGAGCCCCCGCTCTGTGCCCTGGGCCCCCACAGAAGTCTGATAATGAACTCAGGTGATACGGGCAGCGGCTGCTCTCGTCTGATGGCAGTTCTGGTGTGATGGCAGCTGATGCTGTAACCTTCAACTGAGGTTTTAAAGAAGTATATGTGCCATGCCGTCCATTCAGGCATCGCCTCAGCGGTCAGCAAGCTCACGCCTCCGTTCAGCACCGTGGATGCGACCGCCTTTTCAGGTGTGGATGCTACTTTTCAATGAAGAGTGAGGAGTGTGGCCCCCTCCACCGCTGTAGCCAGTCATTTTCTAGTCTTGGGAGGGGAAAAACAGCTCCCAGCGGTATCTCCAGTGAGCCCGTGCTGGCGGCCTTGCTTAGAGGGTTAGAGTCACCTCATGCAGGGTGGAAATGTCCCAAATTATAACCTAGAGTGATTTCAAATGCCATGAGGTTTGTCTCGTTGGCACTGGCTACACCATTACTAAGTCAAGTAGCATTCTACATTTTTTATTCCATTCTAGTAAGAAGTGTGTTTCTCCTTAGAAAATTTTTAAATTTTAAGGTAAAGGACTGAGAATGGACAGACTATAGAATTTCCATTATGAATTTGGAAACTATAATCAGCCTAAAGGACCAGTGAATGAGACCACATGAGATGCCCCTCAGTGCTTTCTCCAGCAAGCCACGAGGCAGAATCCAGGCTCCTTCCCGGCTTCCCCCACGTCTGGAGATTCCCAAGAGTGTCCAGGGAAGGGTGGAGAGGGAGGGGCCAGTCCCCGCTGTGAGGAGCTCTGGCAGGTGGCCCAGAAAGGGGCCGCACAGCAAGGGGAAGGGACGCTGGCAGAGGCAGGCCACAGTGAGTGGGAGAGGCAGCGGCCAAACGCCCCAGCCCCCGTCCTTGGAGGAAGCTGGCCCGACCCCGTTCCCTGTGAGCGCAGCAGACTGGCGCATTTCCAGCTCACTTGTGAGGAATTTCTGTTTCTGTCTCCAGTAGATAGATGCGGCTTTCTTGTGTTTATCGCCAAGGGAGACACCAGGAGTTGGGCCTGCAGCCACGTCTTCCCGGGGGCACGTGCAGGACGGCTGACAGCCAGTGCCGCTGGGACTCCAGGGTTTCACTTATCAGTGTGATGTCATCACAGTTTCCACGCGCACAGCCCTTGCTCGGTGACCTCCTCACGGGGCTGGTGCGCTGCTCACCCCCTGCCACCCCTGCCATACCTGCAGGGAGTCGCCGATGCCCAGGGAACTTCTTCCCAGCCTGGGTTATGGTCGGGGGTGGAGCTCAGGCTGCAGAAAGTGGCTTCACGGCCGAGCAGAATGTGGCAAAAGCAATGCTTTGTGGATGTCCTGAGATGCAGCGTGAGGCAGCACACCCTTCAGTTGGTCCCATGACAGCCACACTGACTTAGCAGCAGCTGGGTTGAGTGAGGTGTGAACTTCTGACTGAATCGTGCTGCGTGGACGTGGCTGAGCCGTGAGGTTAGGTGGGCGGTGGATGCAACACCTTCCCTTCAGACCCTGTATGCACAAGAAGCACACGGTCGGCAATGTTACTTCCAACTTGGAGACATCAGGTACATCCCATGTCCAAAAAGAAGGCTCTCCCTGGAAAAGCACATTCCGAGAGCAGTTGCGGTGCAGATGCAGAGCGCTGTGCCCGCAGCGCTGCCCACCCAGGAGGCCGTAGGGAGGGGCAGCCCCTCCTCTCTCCTCCTCCTCCTTGCTCGCCCCGTGGAAGCTCTTCTGCACCTCCAGGCCCCATGCTTGCTCTCACCTCCCCGTCTCTGCAGGTGCCATTGCGGCCTAGCCTTGGGGCCTGAGCCTCTCCTGCCTAAAGCTTTCTTTGACCTCAAGTTCGGGGAGGGTCCCCTCCTCCCGGCCCCACGGCACCCCTTCCCACGAACGCCCAACACATGCTGTCGCTGTCATTCCCGTCGCTTCTTGCGGTCACTCGTGCCCAGCTCCGGGTGGCCTGGGAGTGCTTGGGGGTCAGGGCCCAGCGAGTCTGACCCAGCCTGGCTCAGCCTCGTGTTCCTGGCACCCTGTGCAGTGCTGACTCGGCAAGGGACCATAGCAAACCTGATTTTGAATAAACTGGTAATCATCGTAGTAGGAACAGCAAATAATCACCTGGTGTGTGCCAGGCACAGGCCCAAAGCCTCACTCTAACCATGTTATCTTATTTAATCCTCCCAACGGTGAAGTCAGTACCATTATCACCACTTCACAGATGGGGAAACTGAGGCACACAGAGATTAGGGTTTTCCCAAGGCCACACAGTGAGTAAGACCTGAAGCCCAGATTCAAAATCAGGCCCTCTGACTGCAGGTGCTATGAGTGAATGAGTCAATGACTGCCCTGGACGTCAAGGAAAAGAACCATAGTTAGGTCTGTTTTTGCAGTTCCCATCCTGTTCCTCTGAAGACATACATGTTTTCTGGGTCCTGGTTTCTAGGAGGCGTCCATCGTGACACCATGGTGGCCCCGTTGCCTGTGTCTTGGGGCAGCTTTGTGGAGGTGCAGAGACTCTACCAAGTGGCAGGTTCCCCTGGAGCCTTCAGAAAGGCCTGCGCTGGTGATGTGAGGGAAACGTGGCTGGTGCCTCCGGGGAGCCGCGTCCGGCCCATCGTAGTGTCCAGGGAAGTAGGACGCGTCTCTCACCTGCCCCCAGGCTCAGGGGCAGCACGAGGGGGCTTCAGCCCCAGCAACCTCCCCCGCCCAGGACCCGGCTTCCCCACCACCCCGTTCCTCCCTGCAGGCCATTCCCGGCCTTACCGCTGCTCAGATGTTTGCCTGAGCCACTTGCTGCATAGAAACTTGGTAGTGGTCGGTGCAGAGCGGAGCAGCGCCCGGCTAGAGCGCCCGCTCCCATTCGTAGGCGGAAGCCCGCAGGGAGGGGACCTTCGTCCACGAGCGGCGTCCCCGGCTGTGCTTTGCCTTGCTGTGGGGACGCCCTTCTCCCACGGCAGCCTCTCCCTCTGCACAGGTGAAGAGCTGCCGCCACGGGTCTCCAGCCTTCTGGCCAAGTTTTCGGGGGCTTCCTCTCTGCCAGGGACATTTTTTTTGGATCTTTATCGCAGTTTCCCTCCTTTGAAAAAGTGAAGACCTTCAAGAAGACCCTGCACCGCGCAGTGACGCGAGCCCACTGGTGAGAGCCGCAGGTCCCCGCCGACAGGCACCGAACCCTGGGTCTCCCTCGCTGTGCGCCAGCGCTGAGCCACTCGGCACTGAGCCACCCGCCGGAGGAGGCGATGTCAGCTTGTCCAGCTCTAAATTCTGTGGCTTTGGCCCGGCACAGTGGCTCACGCCTGTAATCCCAGCACTTTGCAAGGCCAAGGTGGGTGGATCACCTGAGGTCAGGAGTTCAAGACCAGCTTGGCCAATGTGGTAAAGCCCGTCTCTACAAAAAATACAAAAATTAGCTGGCCGTGGTGGTGCACACCTGTAATTCCAGCTACTCAGGAGGCTGAGGCAGCAGAATCGCTTGAACCCGGGAGGCGAGGTTGCAGTGAGCTGAAATTACACCACTGCACTCCAGCCTGGGCGACAGAGCGAGACTCTGTCTCAAAATAATAGTAATAATAAATTCTGTAACTTCTTCAGAAATATCTTTACATTTGCCAAGCTGTCAAGAGTTTGGCTCCAGCTTAGAGAACGGCCTTAACTTTTATCACGAATATTTCTCTGTTACTCATTAATGCTTGAGGCTTTCTCTGTAGCCCCCTCCATGCTAAGCACTGAATATACAGGAAACCATTTTAATCTTCACAGTAACTATAGGATTACCTCCATTTATAAAGTGAAAAAAATAGGCTTAGAGACCTTACGAGGTTTTCCCAAGGTCACATGAAAAGTTTGTGGTTGTTTGCTATTGTTGACTTGGGGAGAAAAAGAAATACAATAAAAATGGAAGTTTGTGGTGGAACAGGGACCTCAGTCCTGTGGGGCCTCTTGGTGGCTTCACCCTCCGTGGCACTCAGCAAAGAACAGAGCTCAGACCTCACTGTAGCTCTCCCATGGGTGGCAAATGGCAGCATGGGCATGGAACTAGCTTGATTTTTTATGTTTATGTGAGTAAATCTCCAGCGTTTCAAATCCTCTTCCCCAGAGGGTCGCATTCTCGGACCCTCTGGGTTCCCTGAGCCGTAGCTGTTCTCATGCTTTGGTTAGACGTTATTTTTCTGGAGAAATTGTGTGAAGAGATAGAAGTTACTTCAGAAACATTTCTCAGTGTGCTTTTCCCCTACGTCAAGCAAAATTCATGTGCACAATTGAGAAATAAATGAGATGTGTACTCAGGTTGGTTACTGGTATCATCTACCTTATTAAAATCATCCCTCGTCAGGTGGATCACCTCAGGTCAGGAGTTCGAGACCAGCCTGGCCAATATGGTGAAACCCCATCTCTACTAAAAATAGAAAAATTAGCGGGGCGTGGTGGCAGGCGCCTGTAATCAGGAGGGTGAGGCAGGAGAATCGCTTGAACCCAGGAGGTGGAGGTTGCAGTGAGCTGAGATCGTGCCTCTCCACTCCAGCCTGGGAGACAGAGTGAGGCTCCGTATCAAAAAAACAAAAAATAAAATAAATAAAAAATAAAAAAAAAATAAAAAAGTATCCTTTGTGGGGATTTTTTTGTTGTTTATTTTGCTTTGTTTCTGAGATTCTGAGAAAACTTGGGTGGATTTTTTAAAACACACTCACTATTTTAAAACTGTCTATAAACTAACAAGTACTTGAAGGTGTATGGGAAAGAAGGAACCAGAACTCTTCCTTTTCTTAGAGACCCCTTTTACCCTCACCAGAGGCTCTTGGTAAAGTCCACCTTCCCCTGTGCGTCTCTGCCTGGGTCCCCGCGGTCATCCCCCCCATCCCACCCCTGTCCCTGTGGCTATCCGCCTCCCGCCCAGTCCCCCCAGCCATCCCCCCCATCCCCGCAGCCATCCCCTGCCTTCCCGTCGGTCGTTCCCCCTGTCCCTGCGGTCATCCTCCCTGTCCCCATCTGCTCTCACAGGGGCTGCAGGCTCATGGAGAGTGGGGGCCACAGGGCCCCTTCCCACGGCACCTGTATCTCACTACAAGTCCGAAGCAGAGAGCCCAGGACCATGAATTGCTCATCCCAGAGAGCCAGGTGGAGGGAAATGTCTTCTAGATGGTGTGGTGTCGTCGGGCTTGGCAGACATCTTTAAAGCCAAGGAAGCCGGCAGCCTGGGGTGAAGGGAGAATGGACGCAAGGAAGCCGGCAGCCAGGGGTGAAGGGAGAATGGACGCAAGGAAGCCAGCAGCCAGGGGTGAAGGAGAAGGGACACATGGAGTGTTTCCTGAGCTTTGGCGGTTGCCTTGGGGAGAGCAAGGCCTTTGACGCACATGGCTGGGGGGAGCGAGTGGGTGGCTCGGCCTCCCCCAGACGCCACCAAAATGAAACCAAGGCAGCAGCAGCCCACGAGGTTCCCCGGAGCCTTTCTTTTTCTCACGAATGCATTTTCACTTCTTCTGTTGAGCTCCAGTTCTCTTATAAACTTTTTCTGGTTATCATTTCATTTTGCAGACTCAGGGTACAGGTATATTTTCACCAGGCAAAAGGATGGGCTATCCTAACACAGTGGTTAGAACACTTTCAAAACGAGATTGTTGGTCAGACGTCAGGGGGGCACCCAGGCTGCACCCTGAAGGTGAGCGGCAGCAGCGGGGTCCTGGCGTGTCCTGAGCACCTGAGGCTGCGTGATGTCCTGGCTGCAGGCGGGTCCCGCACGGCCGGGCAGGTGCTCGGGATGCCCGCCGCGTGTGTGGTTGAGCTTTGCCTGGGGAAGGAGGGTCGAAGACCCTGCGCTGATCCCTCGGAAGCTGTCTTGAGGTGTAATGTTGAGAGTTTCCTTTAAATCCAGGAACTTCTGCTTTGGTGTCTACTCAGCAGCACAGGCCTTTCTCCCTCCCCCGTGTCTTCCGTCTCCCGCGTGGCATCATTTGCCTTCTCTTGCATGGGCCCTTGGACATTGCTTTGGAAAGAGAAAGAAACGTCAGAATGAGGTTCTTTTTTTTCCTGCAAACTCTTTGATCGTGGTACCAGTTTCTGTATCTCAGTCCACAGTGCAAAACCCCCCTGGCCTCTCCTGTGGCTTATATTGTGATAGAATGAGAAGCCACCCAATGAAGGCTACCATGGCGTTATTCCAGAATATTCCATGTTGATGACAGAGGAGGATCCAATGGATGCTTTCTTGAACCTATAGGGGTGTGTGTTTGTGGTGTGTGCAGTGTGTGTGTTTCTGTGATGTGTGTATGTGTGTGTGTCTGTGACATATGTTTGTGGTGTGTGTGTGTGGTGTGTGTGTCTGTGATGTGTGTCTGTGATGTGTGTGTCTGTGATGTGTGTGGTAAGTGCGTGTCTGTGATGTGTGTGTCTGTGATGTGTGTGGTGTGTGTGTGTGTCTGATGTGTGTATGTGTGTGTGTGTATGTGTGTTTGTATTCTCAGATTTTGAGAGCAAGGCCTCTATCTCTTTTCCTGCACAAGCCTGAAGCCTTCTCGGGGCACCATGCTGGGTGCGTGCTTTGGGGTGCGTTGACCGTCATGTTGCGCTGGCCCGCCCGGGGGTAAACTCTCACCTGCCTGAACCTTGGATCTTAGCAGGAGAAGGGGTTGGTGCCACGTGGCTGCCGTGGCCCTCATCCTGCTGGGTGTCCCCAGTGCCACTAACCCCCTGCTCTGCCTCCCCCTGTCCTGCAGGAGCTGTGCCGCCAGCGTATGGCCACACGGCCACCAGACCGACCCGAGGGCCCGCACACGTCACGCATCAGCAGCGTCTCTTCCCAGTTCAGCGACGGGCCGATGCCCAGCCCCTCCGCGCGCAGCAGCGCCTCATCCTGGTCCGAGGAGCCCGTGCAGTCAAACATGGACATCTCCACCGGCCACATGATCCTGGTAAGCCCAGTCTTTGCACTTCCTGCCACACAAACACCAGGGCCCTCCTTCCTCGGCCCTTGCACCACCCAGCATCTGCGCCCGCCGACCCTCGGGGATGGGGTGATCATGGCTGCAGCCTGCCCGCTGCAGAGGCTGACAGGCAGGGCTCTTTCTGCAGGGAGTCCTCTTAATTTAGATAAACAAGAGTATTTACTTCCTGAGATCTTTGCTATGCTTCTGCCTGGAACGTGCAGCCCCCATTCACACTCCCTGGTGCGTAAGAGTGAGCACCCACTATTTAGTTTTCAGTGGAATACATGTCTGTTAGTGCCTACCATGTGCGCTGCCATTTTGGGCCTCTGACTTGGAAGCAGCGGCTGTCTCCTTGGCGCTCAAGGCCAGCAAGCGTCATTTGGGTAAATAAATGTCACCGCTGTGACAGTGAGGCAGGAGGAGGTGTGGGCTGGGTGTTCAGCTCTTCATAGGAGCCTTCCTGGTGGCACCGGCACAGAAGCTTACGGTGATGTGGCTTCAGCGGCCTTTTCCAGGGTCCTCGCTGGAGTGATCACACATGGAGTGGCCGTGCATTGCCACTCCATACATAACAAATGTCCAGATGTTATTAGGAGAGCTGTCAATAGCTCAGCATGTCCTGCTGGCTGCCTCCTGGATCTCCAGGCCACAGGCGTCATCCCGGTGGGTGACCATGCCTGGCTGTGCTGTTTCCCACACTGGAGACAGAGCCTCTGGGGTGAAAGGGCAGAGCCCGTTTTGCTGCTTGGCTGAAGCAGCGGCTACACTTACGGGCCTGTGCTGTTTCCCGCACTGGAGACGGAGCCTCTGGGGTGAAAGGGCAGAGCCTGTTTCACTGCTTGGCCGAAGCAGTGGCTGCACTTCTGAGTCAGGGAAACATTCTTCACCATACCGTTAAGTTCCCAGGTTGCAGGATGGACCCTGTAAGTTGCTGTTAAATGCTTACGTTTTTTAAAAATTATTTTTGCCTAATGAGTTGATAATAGTATAGACTGGTGGATCTGGACCACAAAAAACCAGAAAACCATGTTTTCACTAAAAAGCCTCATTGCAGAGCTTGGAGATCAAGGCTGGAGGCTTCCCAACCCAGCTGACACTCCAGGGACAGACAGCTCTGACGGCGGGTGGGAAACACACAGTTCTAGACCCTCTTGGACCAGACGTTTGGGGAAACTGAGGAACTCAGCAGCCTTCTTCCTGGATAACTTAAAATGAGGAGAAGCAACAGTCAAGAAGCCTGGCTTTCCCGATCAGTGAGCTGAGCAGGGCACATCCTTTCCCATCACTCCCTGGGGCAAGCCCACGAAGCCGGACCACCCACCGGAAATTGAGCCCGATGTATTCACACCCGGGAGCAGACAGCTCATGGAGTTCACTCGGCAGACCTGTCATCGACTTTGGCAGAACCTCCTCCCTTGATGGATTGTGGTTTTGTTACTTTAGATCTGACTTTTCCGAGGCTGTTTTGACATTTGTCCCTTTTAGAAAAGGAGCAGAGACCAGGAGTTCATATTTGTGATGAGATTTGGTATTGGGGTCAAACACATCAGCCAAAGACATTCATCTGACAGGTTAGCCAAGAGGAGAGCCAAGAGCTCGCTTAGCGAGCTCTCGTTGTGTTCTGATATTTCCACATTTCAAGGTGCTTGAGTAACAATTTGACGATATCTCAAGCTCTGTTGGTACCTGGAAATACTATATTTCTCAGAGAATTGTGTTTGGCATTCACATATGTAATGGCAGACCTGACAGCAAGCTCGAGGGTTCATTGCCGCCGGAATGCCTAAACCGCAAGGACAGACTCAGCCTCCACCTAGCGGAAACCCTGCAAAGCCTGACTCCAGACACCCTGCTGGGGGGTCATCGAGGGCCACACACCGTGACGTGGGCCTGTTTGTGAGCGCGCCTCACCACCGCCCACAGCTGCAGGGCCGAAACCAGAAACACACTCAGGCCAAGTGTGAGTGCGGCTGGCTTAGACTCTGTGCGTACAGATTGTGAACTCGGGGAAACTGGATCTTCCTCATCAACCAATGCTGTTTCGAAAATGAATGTTCCTGAGATACTCCCCTGACTCCATGATGCCAGCAGGTGCTGGTGGGAGTCAGGGTGGGTATGGGGAGTGGCGGGCATCATGTGGAATTGGGGTGGGTGTGAGGAGTGGCGGGCATCGTGCGGAATTGGGGTGGGTATGGGGAGTGGTGGGCATCGTGTGGAATTGGGGTGGGTATGGGGAGTGGCGGGCATCATGTGGAATTGGGGTGGGTGTGGGGAGCAGCGGGCATCATGTGGAATTGGGGTGGGTGTGAGGAGTGGTGGGCATCGTGTGGAATTGGGGTGGGTGTGGGGAGTGGTGGGCATCATGTGGAATTGGGGTAGGTGTGGGGAGTGGCGGGCATCATGTGGAATTGGGGTGGGTATGAGGAGTGGCGGGCATCGTGTGGAATTGGGGTGGGTGTGGGGAGTGGTGGGCATCGTGTGGAATTGGGGTGGGTATGGGGAGTGGCGGGCATCGTGTGGAATTGGGGTGGGTGTGGGGAGTGGCGGGCATCATGTGGAATTGGGGTGGGTATGAGGAGTGGCGGGCATCGTGTGGAATTGGGGTGGGTGTGGGGAGTGGCGGGCATCATGTGGAATTGGGGTGGGTATGGGGAGTGGCGGGCATCATGTGGAATTGGGGTGGGTATGGGGAGTGGCGGGCATTGTGTGAAGTCCAGCAACCAAGTGGGCCTCGGATCGTGGCGTCTCCTCTCACCCAGCAGTTCTGATTTTCCCTCCTCTGAGCTACCTTTACAAGTGCATTCCTGTGCCCTCTCAGCCACGCGGGGTCTCCTGGTGGGCATGTCCCCGGTACAGGAGCAGAGAGGAACAGACTCACGCCACAGGTGAGCCCCAGGTAGACCTCTTCCCAGGACTCACACAGGTGGCCTTTTAGGCTCGGAAGCTACAGCCAATCTTGGGGGCACTGACCGCCACCCTCTCTGGCACACGCAGGCTGTAGAAAGCACACGCAGGCTGGTGCCACAGGAACGCATCAGAGTCGCCGACCTTCCTACTCATCACAGCTACAAGGCAGACAATTCTGTGGTGACCCAGCAGCCCAGCCCTCTGTGCGCAAAGGCTCGTTTCCGCCAGACACGCAACACAGCGACCTCACTGCCCCACACCTGAGGATGGCAGGACGGTCAGATAAGCCACACAGAGTCCCGGCGACATGTTCCCGACATGCAGCTGCTCCCAGGGCACGTTGGACAAAATGTGGCATCTGAACCCCACAACCCGATGAAATAAACATCAGAGGTTGATGATGTTTAATCAACTGGAGGCCAGGCTGGACATGAGGAACCCCCCAGTGGTGGATGATGTTCGGAGGCCAGGCTGGACGTGAGGAGCCCCAGCAGGTGGGAGGGGCTGGCCGCGCCATCTGGGGGGCAGGCTCAGCGCCAAGAGTGGAGCCTTTCTGTGACAAAGGACACATGTGGGAGGGTGGAGGCTGCACACTGCCCTGGAGCCCAGACCTTCAGGTGGGGCTGGCCTGGCTGTGGCCCCACAGGAAGGGCCTCCGGGCCCCGAGAGCCCCCTCCCGCCCTGGGACACTCCACCCACTGGAGCTCACGCTGCTGCTTTCTGCACAGAGGCTGGGATTCCGTGCTGGAGACCCGGAGTACCAGAACTCTAGAAATGAGCACTCCATCTAGAGAGGGGAGCACACAACGCTCTTATAAAGGAGACGGGCCAGGGTATGAGAAGGAGGCCTCCCTGGGAGACAGGAGACCACAGGTGCCTGCCCCAGTGGTGGGATCCATGGGGCTGTGCAGCCACTGGGTGTCACCAGGAAGAGGCTGGTGTCTCAGGCCTGCAGGGAGGGACTTAGTTACCTGGTCAAGGTGTCCCAGCAGGTGGAACAAGAGGGAGAGCACATGTCTCAGGGACCCCCGGGGAAGGGGCCACATGAGAGCCTGATGGGAAGGGGCAGGGGTGGGCAGGTCGTCGGGGCAGCCACTGGGTCCCCCACTCTGCCATGACAGCAGGTGGTCGAGTCTAGACGTGCAGTACAGATTCTGGGCTCCATCAACGAGGTGTCAGAGCTGAGACGCTTTGCTGTTGCAGGTACTGTGTCCCAGGACAGACCTCCAACCTCTGTCTTCTCCCCTGTGAGACGGGCTTAATGGCAATGCCTTTCCCCTGGGGTTCCTGTGAGGATAAAACCGGGTGAGCATTTGAGATGCCGCCCATCCCGAGACCTCGCCTGTGCCGCAGGTGCGTCGGGCTGCAGAGGAAGGGGTTGTGCTGAAGGAACAGAGCCCAGCAGGGCCTTTGCTTGCTGGGGTTTGGGCCTCTGAGCCTGCATTCTCTACGCCCTGCCTGATCCCTATCTCTGGGCTTTGATTCTGGTTTTTGTGTCACTTTGCCTTCATTTTCTTAGAAAGGTCCTTTAAAAATTCCAGTTTTCTTCTGGGATGAACTAAGGAGAAAGGGCCTTATCTGCAGGGAAAACCCACCCCAGAATGTCACCCGTTCCTGGAAAATGGGCCTCCCAGGTGCAGGGAAGGTAGAGACTGGAGGAGGGGGCCGTGCCCCTGCCTTGGACTGTCTGGAAGAAGCTGAGTCGAGGCTCACCTGCGGGTGAATGCAGCGCTCGGAGGAGGGAGAGGCAGGAAGGAAACACTTCTGTCAAGAGACCGGTACATTTCTCTGGAAACGGCCGAAAGGGGACGTAGAGATGCTCACTCAGAGCAAGGCTCGGGACTCTGAAAGCAAGGACGTGATGAAGGCGACTTCACAGGACAGTTATGAAAGTGGCTGCGTGTTAATCATTTGCAGGGATGACCTGGCTTCTCAAGAAATCCTGGCCCATCCTTTCGTAAGATAAAGAATCATCGAGTTTTTTCAAGATCTGTTTCCCTATCACTTTGCTTTCAGAAGGGTGACATTTCTGCCTGGCTGGCTCTGAGTGAGGAGGTGGAGAAGAGTGTCACCGTCCCGATGTGACTAATTACGCCTCAGTTGGCCGAGAGCCACCACATCCACCTTTAAAGGCTAGAGAATGTTCTTTGGAGAGTGGGGATGTTAAGAAAAAAAGATGGCTTCATACTTCTCCATTCGACTTAAATAATATAGAACTTAATTTGGGAAAGCCATGCTGAGTAAGGGCTTTTCAGAATCCATCCTCTTGAGTGTTGAAGATGAGGATATGGACTATGGTCTTTGAGTTCGCTCATCCTTGGAGAGTGCGGTGCTGCTAACAGCAGCACCACTGTCCTGAGGCATTGAGGGCACAGGAGCTGTGAATAGGCCCATTTCACAGACGACGACATTAAAACCAAGCACAGTGACGGAGACGTGAAAAACGAAGTTACGGCATTGCAGGAAGTGACCAAAGATTTCCCATGATCACAGAAGGCAGGAAAGTTCATGAATTTCACCGAGGAGGGACGGGGTGCTGCCAGCCTGTGGGGTCATGCTGCGCCTTCCGCAGATTTGCCTGTGGGGTGTCTGAACTCCCAGCGTGGGACGCGTGATGTGTGTCTGTGCTGGCGACCGACAGGTGCCGGCACAAGCTGTGACCTCCTCAGACCCGCACGGCTCACGGCCTCTGACCCTTGGCCCTCCTGCCTGCCTGGAGTCTTCCCTTGGCCCGTCGTGTCTCTGCCTGTGCACCTTGAGAGATCTCTGTCTCTCACTGTTTGATCCTGTCAGGCTCCAGGCTTCTTAGTTCTTAGCGATAAGTCACCGAACCAGGAGGGCCTCACAAAACCATGCCGGGTGTCCCTGCCCAAGGCTGCGAGTCACCAGCTGTAGCAGAAAGGGGCTGGGGTCCCCTGCACCCCACGCCACCAGTGCAGGGGCCTTGGCAGGCGCTCCCCTGGCCCCAGTCCCTCCACCTTCAGACCCAGTGCCCTGTATTTCTGGAAGGTTCCGTTCCGTCGTTCCCACGTGGTTGATGGGCGCAGATGGCCGTTCTCCCAGGATGAAGGGCACTGGGCCGCCGAGAATTTCACTCTGGGGCCACGCGGCTGGGCTGGCCGTTCTCGCTCTGGCTCGGGTGCTGGTGAGGCCTGATGAGTAAACCAGGCCGCAGGGTGAACTTGCCAGCTTTGTGGGGCCTGCGTTCACAGACAGAGCAGGCTGTTGCTGCTGTCTGGATGATGCCGGCTTCGTGGCTCACATTTGGAGGAGCCTATTTTTGCAGGAAAGCTGTTTCTCACCATTGAGGGCTGCCTGGCATAGGCAAGGCCTGTACATGGAGGGGCACAGTCCCCATTCCCAACACGGCGGGTGGGGGTGTGCCCTGCCCTGATGGGGAGCCCCTGCCGGGGATGTCTGTCTCCAGCATGCAGGTTTGGGAAGCCTTCACGCCACACAGGACCGGGCACGGAGCCCCATGACCAGAGATGGCATTAAACCAGCAGGGGAGGGGGGAGCTGGGGCAAGAGGCAGAGCCAGGAGAGGAGGAGCATCCAGGTGCCATAGTAGCCGGCTCTGAAGACCCTGAGACTTCCCAGCCTCACTCCTGTGGGCCTGGGGAGCTCCTTTGAGAGCCATTTACGCGTCCACCGAGTTCAGTGCACAGTGAATGGGCCCAACCTACCGAGTTCAGTGCATGCTGGATGGGTCTGACCTCCCAGTGGCTGCCATGGCCTTTGGGCCCAGTGCAGACCCAAGTGTCCGTCCTCACACTCTAACTTGCTTGAGGCGACGTTCTAGAGCCTCCCGTGTCCATGCAGTCACCCAAGCCACAGCTCCTGCTTGACACTCCTGGGCCTCTGTTCTGTACCTGAGACTCTCACAGGGCCTGGTACCAGTGGGACCCGGCCTCCCCTGTGCAAGGGCCTCCCCTGGGCGGGAGGACACGGGCTGGGAACCAGGAGACCCGGGTTAATTAAACAGGTGTGTTAGGCCGTTGTCACACTGCTATACAGAAATACCTGAGGCTGGGTAATTCATAAAAGAGGTTGAATTGGCTCAGGGCTCCGCAGGCTGTACGGTAAGCATGGCGGCTTCTGCTTCTGGGGAGGCCTCAGGGAGCTTCCAGCCATGGCGGAAGGCAAAGGGGAGCCAGGACTCACATGGCAGGTGCAGGAGCGAGAGAACAGACAGGGAGTGCCACACACTTTTAACAATGCCATCTCAGGAGGCCCTGCTCACTGTCGTGAGGATAGCGCCAAGGGGTGGTCTAAACCACCCACGAGAAACCACCCTGTGATCCAGCCACCTCCCACCAGGCCCCACCTCCAGCCCTGGGGCTACATTTCAACAGGAGATTGGCTGGGACACAGATCCAAACCACATCACAAGGCCATGCGGAGGCAGCGCCTACTGTGTGCCTGGCAAACAGCTGGTGTTCAGTGATCAGCAGCATCCCTGGTTCTGCCACTTTGGGGTTTTGGGGTACAGGCTCCACTCTCTTCCCTGAAAGGAGGCCCTTCATCTGCTAATCTCCAAACTGAGAGCAGATTTCAGCCCTCACATCTTGCACCTTTTTCAAAAGCAGCTTTATAGTGACCTAAACTCTAAACTTGTGGTTTTCTTTGTCATATTGTACCGAGGGGAGGGGCTGTGTCCCAGCAAGCGAGTCCCGGGCTGGCGTTTGGTCTGGGACGTGCTGCATGAAGACATTACAGCCACTCGGCACCATTGTGGGGAAGGTAACCACAGCAGGGGTGCCCACCCACACTGGGACTCTGGGGCCCAGCCCCCTCCCCAGGTCCAGCCGGTGCTGCTGCGGTCATGTGATGCATAAACAGCAGCTCCTCACTCGACACCGCTCTCAGGAGAGGGCCCTGCGTGAGTGTGTACAGCCCGGCCCCACCCTCCTAGCAGCCATATGTTGTCCTGTTATTGGGCGCACAGAAGTTTATCGTCTCCTAATAAGGGCAATGTAGGCAATTTTCAAACTTTTGCCGCTCCAGACTACACGGACCATGTGAAATGGGAGTTTTTAGGAGCCAGATCCTGCGTCATCACGGATGCTTATTGTTTATTTTGATAGATACTGCCACGTTCCCTGCCATAATCTTTGCCCAGATGGCGTCCCCCTAGTGACATAGACATGGTACCTCTGTCCCAGGTCTCCCAGCCTCGGGTATCAGCGAAACTTTGAGCTTTGCCACTGGCGAGTGGGAAAGGCTGCAGGCTGCATCAAAGTGGTTTTCACTTCTGTTTCTCTGGCTTGTGTGAGACTGAGTGTACTTTCTGATGTTTGGGAGCCGTTTATCGTTCCTTCCAAAAGTGGTTTTGGACACAGTCCTCATGGCAGCAAGGCCAGCAGCCTCCAAAGCCTGCCGAGCGCAAGTGTGGCACGTCCACGCAACGCCGATCACAGGTGCCGTCACAGAAATGGACGTGGCAGTGAAACTGTTCTGCTCCTGTTCATCTCCTCCGTGTCCGTCATCACAGCCACGGTCACCTCTGAGAGAGGCAGTGATATCGATTAATTAGGGCAAAGTTTAGGACGACCAAGAAGAAAGAGAAAGCCCTCTGAGAGTTCCTGTCCTGTCCAGATGTGCGTGACCAGGTGAGAAAGGAGCCGGCTGGGTGGCTGCTCGGGCCCGTGTGGTTCCCACGGGTGGAAATTGTGCATAGGATTGTAGCTCAGAGCAGACAGTGCTGCTTTTGTTTTGTTTTGTTTGTTTTTTGTTTTTTGGTTGTGATGGAGTTTCACTCTTGTTGCCCAGGCTGAAGTGCAATGGCGTGATCTCAGCTCACTGCAACCTCTGCCTCCCGGGTTCAAGTGATTCTCCTACCTCAGCCTTCTGAGTAACTGGAATTACAGGCGTGAGCCACCACGCCTGGCTAATTTTGTATTTTCAGTAGAGACGGAGTTTTTCCGTGTTGGTCAGGCTTATCTCAAACTCCTGACCTCAGGTGATCCACCCACCTCGGCCTCCCAAAGTGCTGGGATTATAGGCGTGAGCCACCGCACCCAGCCAGAGTGCTGCTTTAATTGATGAAGGGCTCCTGGGAGAGGCGTATGCTGGCTATGTGGGGTCTGTGGACCTCCAGGGGCCTGCCCTGGCCTGCTGGGGCTGCCATGATGATGTCCTTCAGGCTGGGCAGCTGAAACCATAGCAGTGTCTTCCTCACGGTTTCGGAGGCAGAAGTCTACAGTGCAGGCAGGGCAGGCCTTGTTCCTCCTGAGGCCTCTCCCCGTGGCTGGCAGGTGACGTCTTTGTCCTGTGTCCTCCCAGAACCTTTCCCCTGTGGGAGTACATCCTGCTCTGTCTTCTCAGGACCTCACTCAGATTGGTCTGGGGCCCACCCCAGTGGCCTCATTTTAACTCCATTATCTCTGTAAAGGCCCCACCTGCAAATGAGGTTATGTTGTGGGGTAACCTGGAGGGGGTTAGGGACACAGCACATGGATTCTAGGGGACGGTTCAGCCGGTAACAGGGACCAACGCCTGATCCACACCAGTGTTTTCTGGTAGCTTGTAGTGCATGAGAGGCCCCTGGTCTTCCAGCCACAGCCCCATGGGGGAAGCTCCAGTCTCCCCACACTGGTGAGCTGAGCGTGTGGTGAGCACTATGAGGCTGGCTGATGTCTGGGCCCTGGGCCGTCACCTGCCACGTCCGGGCTGCCGTCCATCTGCTGCACGAGCTGGTGACGGACCTTGGAGGCCTGACGAGAGGCTGGCGAGCCACTTTAGACACCACCACTTTCTAGAGCTCAGCTCACACTTCCTGGCTGGAGCCTGGCCTCCTGCTCCCACCTCCTTTACTGTGGGTGCAGGTGTGTCTGCAGGGGGTCCTTGGGAAGGGCGCAGAGAGAGACTGGAGGCAGCAGCGGCTGTGCAAGGAATAGGAGCTCTGTCGGGGGAGCAGTCACAGCCACTGGTTCTGGATTTCCCTGGGACGCCTGGGCCGTGGGTGTGCCCATCTAGCAGCAGCTGTGCCTTGGTCAGCGGCCATCACGGCCATCCCCTGAGGCTCCCACGCCTCCGCCACAGTGCCCCTTGCGATGCTCTGTGGATAGTTGGGTTGTGACACAGGCAGAGAGTGTCCCTTCCATCACCCGCCTTTATTGAGGGTGTGGAACTCTATTTTTTTGTGGGAGGGGGAGTGATTTGACTGTTTATTTTTTAAAAATCTGATTTGCTGCTTAAAATGCTAGAGCCATGCTAGTGCTTTATTTTTCAGTCTCTCCAAGGTTTCAATGTGTTGTCTTTTCTGCCTTGAGCATTTAATGTTTAAAGGAAAAATTCTCTGACCCAAATCTGACCAGTCCCTGCTGCCATGCTGGCCCCAGCGAGACAAGTGGCTGAGTCTATAGGAAGAGTTTATACTATCTTTAGTATGACAGACGGTAGGTTATGTCCCAGCAAACCCATTGTAAGTTGAAAGTGCATTTTTGACTTAATGATATTTTCAACTCAAAAGAGGTTTATCCTGCCATAGCCCCGTCGTAAGTGGGGACTACCTGTAGATTTACGACCTGGTTTGATTGGATGTTTGGGCTCCAGAGAAGGTGGGTGATGGTCCAGAGAGTCTGTGGGAGAAAGAGGTAACCTGCTGTGACGCAGCTTGGCCTTCGGCTGCCGGGGCGATTGGCTTAGGTAAGCGGCACCCTGTCCCGCAGCCCTGCTTTTTAGCTGCTTTTTTTGCTGTTTCTTGGCTTGGTAGACCCTTCTTATAGTGTGTGAATGGGGCACAATAGAAGAAGTGGAGTCAAGCATCCAACTCATACTTGTCGAATTAAATTGGGTAACCAAACACTAAACTTGGTAAAAGTTAACAGGTCCATGAATTAACAGTTGTGAGAGGAAGCGCTTGAAGCTGGTGCATAAAGTCAGGTCTGGAAAGTGCTCATTCGTGCAGCGTTTTCTGAGTGCCCAGTGGTGGACGGAGACGTCCACAGGCTGCTCAGGAACTCATGGAAACTTCTTGGAGAAACCTGAGGTGAGGAGGCGAGACCAGAGGCCACCTCCATCTGGCCTGTCCAGTGACTCCTGCATCTGCAGGTTTACAGACAGCATCGGAGGAATTGAATCACAGCAGTTCAGGGCCTGGATAGAGTTATCTGATTGTTCATGTAAATGTGTAAACCTAACACGAGTTTAATAAAATGCAGCTTTTGAAATTCCACAAGCAGTTCAGAAACGAGCTGGCGTCAGGTGGGCTTTGCTTACCTTTGTGTCCTTAGCATGGCTCCTGGGCAGAGGACCGTGGGGATGCTGGGTGTGAAGGAGGCCAGCAGTCTGGCTCCAAAGAGGCTTACAGCCAATTTGGGGCAAAAAGGGGTGAAGGGCTGGAGAAACACTAGACATTGCCACATGCCAAGCTGCGTTCTTTTGCTAGAAGATGTCTCTGTCCTTGACGGGGGTGTTGGGTGTGACAGGGGGGCTGCAGGGGGGACTCGAGGTGGACATTTGAGGCGAGGTCTTGGTTGGTGAGGACAGCTGTGTTGGGCAGGTGGCATGCAGAGGAGGGAACAGCACAGCTCCATCAGGAAGCAGAGGGTAGTTCACAGGATTGGAGTTCACGGTGGAAGGAGCAGAAGGTTAGCTCAGCCTGAACTTGGGTGAGCACCTTGAGCCAGACGTCGGGCAGCCTCGTGCGTCCACATGTGGAGTGGTGCTTGACTCCATATGTGATTGTTGTGGCTTCTTGAACCTGAAAAGTCGACATTATTCACTTATTTGTGTACGTGTGCAGAAGGTGGGAGCACTTAGGATGCACAAGTCAGGGACTGAGCAGGTCCTGACTTGTCACTAGTGTTTTCTCTTCTGGAGCAAGAGGGCAGTGATCTTGGAAAGACAGGAAGATTTGGTGCTGCAGTGAAAAGATGGTGCCACATCCAGAGTCTGGCTTCCCAGTGTGACATCTGGGCCAGCATTACACCCCGTGAACTCTGGCTTCCCTTTCCACAAAATATGGCTGGTTACAAAACTCATGCAACCGTACTGCCGTAAAGAAAAATAATGACGCCCACTGTGGGAAAATCTCCTAAAATACTGCAGAGTATTGCAGTGACGTTTCTAAAATTATAGATGCTAGAAGTTAAATGTTATGGAAAATAAAATGGTTATAACCATGTTGCCAAGTAAGTTTTTCTTTAAAAAAGCTAATCTCTCAGTCACTCAGTGTTTGGCCTGTGTACATCTCATTCTTTGCCTTACATATACCCTGCATTTTCTGAGTTGTATTGTATTTTGTTGCAGCATCCTCTCCTGCCTTCTATGGGAATGAATGGGTTTTCTTTATTCCCTCTGTCTTCCTTGGCTAGTTCAGCAGTTATACTTTAGTAATTATCCTGATACTTTTAATAACCATGCTTGATGTAACAAGATCTGGAGTTCACACTTCTGCCCTCCTCACAAATAAACCCAGGACCTGAGACACAGACTTCAGCTACCTCCCTCTGACACACACAGTATTGCTCAGTATTTCAGTCGTACCTTGTCTTTGTATCCTGAAATCAACCGTTTGTTTTACTAGCTTTCATAGTCAGCATTTGTTCAGACTGACTCTCATTTTATGAGGTTCCGCTCTCCCGCCATCACCATTCCTTTTACTCCTCAATTCTTCATTTTGGGTAAAATTACCTTTTTTTTTCGAAAGATACCCTTCTTTCAGTCTTTTATTGGGAAAGTTTCCTTCTCTTTGTCTGAAAATGTCTTTGATCCTCACACTTGCATAACAGATTAGCCAAGGGT
This sequence comes from Nomascus leucogenys, assembly GCF_006542625.1. Lineage (NCBI taxonomy): Eukaryota > Metazoa > Chordata > Mammalia > Primates > Hylobatidae > Nomascus > Nomascus leucogenys. Next base: position 105,866,259 of record NC_044393.1, on the reverse strand, counting down.
CAAGTTCTATTTCTTTTTCTTTTATTACCTTGAAACCCTGTTCTCTTGTCTCTGGTGCCCCTGCACTTGAGAAGACTGTCTGTTGCTGGTCGGATGGTGGTTCCTTTGTGTGCGAGCTCTAGCTCCTTCCTGATCACTATGTCTGATGATGGTTCCTTTGTGGGCCGCTCCTTTCTGATTAATCTTTACTGTTTTGGAGTTTCCTTGTGTCCTGTCTTGGTAAGGACTTATTTTATTTTTAATTTTTGCTCCAAACTTACTGTGATTCCTGAATCTGAGAATTCCTTTCTCTGGCTAATTCTAAAAAATTATAAACCACATATAATTTACATTTGACTCTCTTCCATTCTCCCCTCTAATGGAAATAAGTTGGACCTTCTTATTCCCCTGTCTCTTAAATCCCTTTCCTATTTTCTCTCTTTATCCTTCTGTCCTGCATTCCAGGGAATTTCCTCAGATCTGTCTTCCAATATACAGTGTTTCTCTTCAGCAGCATCTAACCTGTAATCCATCCATTGTAGTTATAATGTTAAAGAGTATGGTTTTCACTTGCAGTTCTATTTTGTTGTTTTTCAGATCAACCTGCTGGGTTGTTGTTTTCTTACATTGTTGATTTCTACTTTAACACCTTCAATCATGATCAATCCATTATCCGATGGTTTCTAACATGTTTATTAAGGTCTCATGGGTCTAAGCCTGCTCTTTGATGTTTGCTGATTTGCTCATGGTAGTTTGTTGTCTGGTGGGTTTTATAATTCCAGATTATAAGCTCCTCATTGGTGGGGCTTTAGTTTTAGTTTTGTATGGCCCTGTTCTGAGAGTATTAACCTCAAGAGAGCTTTTGCCAGACACACTAGGCTGTCATTAAACCGAGACTATCTTCCTATCAATTCCTCACCTTAAGGATTTCCAGATCAATCATGTATTTGAGCCTCAATTCTGGATTAGGCCCATGTTTCAAGCATCTTCCCATTTTGAGTCCATGTGGTGACAGACGAGCTTCCTGTGGTGTGAGCACACCCATTTACTAAGGGTGTGATTGTTGAGGGTCCTGCGTTATGTGGGGGGCTCAGGTCCAGCTATCTCTAGCAGGGCAGGGTTTTCCCTGATGGCCCCACATGGGCAGCAAAGTCCAAGACCCTGATTTTAGATGTAGGGAATCCTGTCTCCTGCCTTCCACCCAGGGCTTGAGCGGCTTCAGGCCATGCATCCCTCATTCCAGTTTCACCTTCTTCTTCTTCTTCTTGGATTCCTGGGGATTTCCCTGAATTCTGTGAAAGGCTGACTGTGCCATTTGTCCAGCATTCTACGTGTCTATGGAGGAAGACACTTTAGGTTATCTCCTTCTTCATATCACTAGAAACACACATGTCATGCAAATTACACAACGGAAAACAGTGCAGAGGCCACACTGTGCTTCATCTCACATCACATTGACAATTGCCTCCAAGAACCAACTGTGTGTTCTGCCTAATAAAGAAAGATGGCTGGGCACGGTGGCTTACACCTGTAATCCCAACACTTCGGGAGGCCAAGGCGGGCAGATCACTTGAGGTCAGGAGTTCAAGACCAGCCTGGGCAATATGGCGAAACCACATCTCTACTAGAAATACAAAACTTAGCTAGATGTGGTGGTGCACACCTATAATCCCAGCTACTCAGGAGGCTGAGGCAGGAGAATCGCTTGAACCCAGGAGGGGGAGGTTGCAGTGAGCTGAGATCATACCACTGCGCTCCAGCCTGGGCCACAGAGCAAGACTCTGTCAAAAAAAAAAAAAGAAAGAAGGAAAGAAAGACATCCTACCAATGGCTGTCTAGAGTCAAAGATGAGCAGGCAGTGATCACATTCTGCCTGGTTTCCACACTCACCTTTCTGTAAGCAGTCAAAGGGATCGCAGTGTCCAGAATGCGCTGCCTCTGGGAGTGCTGATGGGCCAAGGTCTGCAGCAGGTGAGCAGTGAGTGGGCCCTGACGGCGAATGCTGGTGGCCTCAGGGAAGTCCAGGTGGTCCACATGGCTGAGTGATGACAGAGGCAGCTGCAGGGAGGGACAGATGAGAAGTCCCAGCAAGAAGAGTGACCCTGATCATCCACTCCCACCTCACCTTCCAAACCCTGGGAATGCGAGCGGGCATGTCATTTGGTCCCCATGCCATGTGACTGGCACCGAGCTGGGAAAAGATGTAAAATATCTCTGATAGTCTCACCTCTAACTCTTCACCCTAAAAAGTGAAAACACTCTTTGACATATCAACTCTCTGTTCTCTTCTCCTCTAAACTCCTCGTTTCAAAGCAATTGGAAGAGGAGTGGTGGCCAGCCAACACTTGGTAATTGTGGTTGACTGTGGAAGCCTGAACGTTCTCTTCCCTTTACCAACACTTTAGAAATTTCACTGCTCACAGGAAGGTCTGGAAGGTGGAGGAGGTAGACTGACCCCTCCAGGCTCTGTTCCTTGTGAGCACATTTGGTTGGTGAAGAGCTGGATATTAACTTTTTCTCGCACATAGACTGACCCCTCCAGGCTCTGTTCCTTGTGAGCACGTTTGGTTGGTGAAGAGCTGGATATCAACTTTGTCTCAGACAAGCAAGTCTTTCTGGTATTTTTAGTGCCATCGCCTTGTCAGTTGTTTTGTTCCCCTTTTCTTGTATTATTGCTCGTGTGCATATAGCCTGTGGGTTTTAGGAAGTGAAGCATCAAAACATTCTACTTTCAGTGAGCACCTTTAGAACTTCGGCAAATATTTTCAAATAAGTTGCTATAGAATTCAGTGTTTCTCCTTTGCTTATGGAAGAAGACATGCATGTCTCCGTCACTGTCCTAGGTAACCTTTATAGCACTTGCTGGAACTCTTTATTCTTCTTAAAAACTTCATCAGAAAATCGTAATGAGTACATCATTGGCACAGAATAAAGAACGCTGCTGCTAAGAAAAGACCTGCTACTTTGGAGCGGGAGAAGCTGTCTGTGCGTTGCCTGGCAACCGCCCCTCCTCATCCTTCTTCTGAAAGGTCTCCCTGTTAAACCACTGTCGTCATCAGTGGAGTAAAAATGGTCCCCTCTGGGCTGCTTCTCCTGGGTGGGGTGCCAGCAAAGGAGTCTGGTCTCTGAGAGAATCTGATCATGCCGCTTTGGCCGTATGGGCTTTGTAGGTGACCATCAGGGTGGGGAGGTGCATGACCACTTAAACAAATGGGTCTGCTGCCACACAAAGCATAGAAATCATGATACGAAACGGCTTTTGAAGGGATCTTATGGAAACTGCCACTCCCCAGGCTGCTGGAGGCCAGTGTGGATGTGGCCGCTGAACCGCCCCGATTCCCCCACCCAGGGCTGCTTGTCACAGAGCTGGGATGACAGGGGCTGCTGTTGACTTTAGAGATTCTGCTTTTCTCCTAGAATGTGTTAGTGTGGTAGGAGACCTCTTCAGGGCTTGGTTACATAAAGGTTGCATTTCATGAACTGTTTCCTTTCTCTTGCACCCTCTTTTCCTACGATCTGTTTAGAATCCAAGGTTGGTTTTCAGCTGAATTTTGCACACTAATGGAATTTGTAAGTAACTCATGGCTTAAACTATATTTAATATGTCAAAGGGATATGTTTGAAGCTGGAGTCAAATTCTTTTTTCATTGAATAAGGAACGTGTATTGATTTGTATTAATAAAAAATGTTGTAGAACAAATATTTGCAAATACATTTTTTCATATTGTTCAAATAAGTTATAAAAAGTAAACAGAAATATAGTTTTTTCCAACTTCCTCTTTCTGGTTATAATATTCCGATTTCTCTTCCTCATCAAAGGCTTAGAAGATATTTACTTTCTTTGTAAAGGTTAGCATTGGTTTCTGTGTTAAACTATCTATAGTTAAACTTTGATTATCCAAATGGAATGAGAGGATTTAATTATTGCAAAGCAGGGAGGTTTAAAATGGACAGGAAAAGAATTAGGGGAGTTTAATCTGTTTAGAATGATTGAGCGTTATCTCTTCATCTTCCATGCCATTTCTTCAAAGTTCTCCAGTGTTTTCCATTCAACTATAAAGGTGACAACTGCAGATCCTGGTATAAAGAAGACACCTGAATAGAAAACTTTGTGTTTGATAAAGAGCCATTTCAGGAATTTGAAATACCATGGGTAAATATTTTAAACATGGGTAGATATTTTAAACTTCTAAAAGGCAGAAATCAGTAGAAATATATGGGTAGACATTTTAAACTTCTAAAAGGCAGAAATCAGTAGAAATATTATAAGACTGAATTAATTTTTCATTGTTTTAATCGAAGTAGCTGCAGTCTGGTATTAAAATCATCACACTGTCAATTGTTGTTGTTTTTTTTTTTTTTAACTGTCTGTAGACCAAAATTACAAGAAGAGAAACACAAAAGATATTTGGTAAAGGCAGGTGGTCTTGATGAATAATGTTCCTTTCATTAACATATTTCCCTTATTAACTGTGTAATTAATTGTACATAGCCAAGGGAAGCTATGGAAATTGCATTTTGAGATGTATCAAAGCTGACTTATGCTTCAGACTTCCATGCAATTTACCATTAATGAAGCCAGAGATGGAAGCCTCAAATCTATAATTATTACTTACTATTTGAATGACAAGCAGAGAATTTTATCAGCAGAGTTTTAAATGAAAGGGGATTAGCAGCTAATGTTGAAATTGTTAATCTTTCTTATGAAAATAATTTTGAAGAAAATGTTTTAGTGGAAAGAGAGGGTTGGGGAAGTATTTGCCATTAAAATAGCGATTTCCTGATACTTCATGTGACTTTGTCTACATTTGACAGCAGGGTGCAAATATTTTTGAAAGTGAATGAATATTTTATAGGGTCCAGAGCTGCTCATGCATTCTGGGAATGGATTATGCAATAGTTCCAAATGTCCTGGCTGGGGCGAGAGACAGTAAGCTAGCCAGAGGAAAGAGCTGAGGCTAAGACAATAAAATATAGGAGAAAATTCTAGGAAATCCAGATATCCTGGCTGGGGTGAGAGTCTGTAAGCTAGCCAGAGAAAACAGCTGAGGCTAAGAAAATAAAATATAGGAGAAAATTCTAGAAAAATGAAAATTGGTGTATTGTCCCAGATCTCTACCCTTCTCCCCCTCTGATTGTTCATTTGATTTTAGATGAGGAATGACAAATATTGGTGAAGAAAATCATTCCATGAAACACTGGTAACCATTTGTCCAAAATGCCTTCATGGCAGCACCACCGTGGCTCTGTGCATCACACCTGCACTTCCAAAGTGAAGGTGACTGTTACCTGAAACCCATGTGCCTGGCACACATGACCAGACTTGGACCACAAGAGGCCTCTGATCAGAAACTGGGAGGCACTCCCATGTTCCCACAATGAAATTCCGTGGGTGCCTGTACCCTGAGTTCATCCAACACATGGTTACTGATCATGTAGGGTGTACCAGGCTATGTCAGACGTTAGAGACACCATGAAGAGCAAACAGTTAGCTTGTGGGGAGTGCCTAATGCACACCTGCCATTTACGTCTTTGTCCTCATGATTCTTCCCACTGAACCGATGGCGCTGACACAATATGTGTGGCATTGCCTGGTTAGAGCCCGGTGTCGCTGTGAACAGGAGAAAGGACGTCCAGGGAGATGGACCAGTGCGCCATCCTTCACGTGTGTTCTGGACTTAACGTCACACTCGAGACATGCTGGCTGGTCGGAACATCTGGGACCTGGAGGCCTGTTGGGTTCTTTAGAAAGTTCTGGGCTCCTCCCACACGCGGTGTCCAAGGAGAACAGGCAGGTGACCACATCCACTGCAGATGTGCAGTTTTCATCTCTTAAAAATTCTGGTTTTCTCGAACTTGCTGTCTCCCTGGTTTCAGTTTGAAATGGATTTAATGGGCTAGAACCCCCGTCAGCCTACGTCAGCCTGTGAATCTTTCACAGAATTGTTTTGTGTTGTCTGGAAAGCAGTTCATGATTGCAGGAGTCATTTAATAACTGGAGCCCAGGGGGTCTGGAAGAGGTCATACGGCCCCTCTGACCTGTGGGGGATAACTCACTCACTAGGACCATCCCTGGTCGCTGTGCATTGGCAATGCAGCCCTGTGTGCACACATGCACCCAGATGCCTTGGTCTGTGTTTCAGGAATCACCTCATCTGTGGACAAGCACATCACGGCCTCCCAGGTTAGGTTAGTGATTCAGTTGTTTTAACATTTGAAATTTGGGGTTAAGCTATGGGCTGTTAGTTTTCTATGGTACTTTGAGCAAAGTTACCTTCGACGAAAGCTGAATAGTGCCATCCGATATCTGAATGTCTTGCCCATGTAACAAAAGCATGAAGGCTATTGGAAATATCAGAGTTGTGGATAGAATTTTTCAGATTTTCATCCAGACTTTTAACTTCAGGTAACTTAAGGCTAGATATGACCTGGCTTCTCAGATCAAATCATTAGGTTCTTTCCTTGCTGTGGTTCTGTGAGGGGTGAAGAGTTTAAACAATTACAAAATATTTTGCAAGCTAAAGCGCTGAAGACATCTTAGGTGTGTGAGGAAGGGCAGGTCAGATGAGCAGACGGGAATCCTAGGACGTGTTGCCTGCAGGACGCGGTGCACCCTGCCCAGTTCTCTCGTTCGCCCACCTCCACTTCTGTTCCCCACACGCTGTTCCCCATGCGCTGTTCCCCATGCCACGGCCACTGCCTGCCCTTCCGTGGTGGGCTGCAGCAGTCCTGACTTGCATCCTGCGCTGCCACCTGGGAACCAGGGTGGTCTTTCAAAAGCACCATCATCACAAGCATCTTTGGCTTAAAACTCTTGAAGGCTTACCATGGCTCTTAAAATAAACTGCTGAGTCCTTGCAGCCAACAGCTCCTGGTCTGCTGGGCACCGTTGCCCTCACATTCATTCCTTCTCTGCAGCCCCGACCTTCCCTCCTCCCGGAGTGGCCACGCCCTCCCGCTCGGGGCTCCAGCCTTCGCTGCCCTTCCCTGTAGAACCCCCACCCCCACTCAGGCCCTGCCCAGGTCCTTTGCATTAGGGACTTGGCCCATGGCTCTGAGAGTTTACCCTTCAGAGGGGCCCCCTCAGTGCCATCCCAGATGCACCCCGTCCCCACACCCAGGCTCTGCATCGTGACTCTTGTCCGCATTTATTACTACTCACCATTGTCTGAAATCACTTTTTAAAGCTGTGTTTATCTATTTGTAGATGGTCTGCCCTCCAGCTAAAGAAATTAATGAGACCAGGCATTGTAGCTCATGCCTATAATCCCAGTACTGTGGGAGGCCAAGGCAGGCAGATCACCTGAGGTCAGGAGTTCGAGCCTAGCCTGGCCAACATGGTAAAACCCTGCCTCTACTAAAAATACAAACATTTTATTTTTGTATGATGGTTCGCACCTGTAGTCCTAGCTACTTGGGAGGCTGAGGCAGAATTGCTTGAACCCAGGAGGTGGAAGTTACAGTGAGCTGAGATCATACCACTGCACTCCAGCCTGGGCAACAGAGTGAGACTCTGTCTCAAAAAAAAAAAAAAAAAAAAAAAAAAAAAAAAAAAAGAGAAAGAAAAGAAAAGAAAAGAAATTAAAGAAATGAGCCACATGAGGACAGGGTCTTTGGCCAGCTAACTACTGTGCCCCCAAACCTAGGCCATCCCTGGCTTATAGGATGTGCTTAATCAAACTGGGTGACTGAAGGGACAGATGACTAGACCACCACAACTTCGGCAGGAATCTGACAGAAATGACAGCAGCTCTTAGCCCTCTGTCCCAAAACCAGATGAGGCATTCACATTTCACTTAGAATGCCAAGCAGACCTCTTTTGCCCTAAATTTAAATATTAATAGCTGTACATTTATGGAAAACATAGTATAATTCTCTGAATTATTTTCCATTGCTTATAAGCATTCATCTTTGTATTTTACCTATGTTCACATAACCTTAATTTTTAAGATGTTAAATAAGATAATAAGATTCATAAAATTGTTCATTTAAAATTCTTTGCGCTTCTCTGAGAATGACAGCTTGAAATACAAAGTGGTGCCTCTGTCATCATCCCCATTATTAAACAGCTTCTTTCTTAGTCTTTCTGCAGGTGACCCCTGTCACCCCCTCCTACGCACACTCCCTAATATGATATCTTGCTAAAAAATGCCCAGCATAAAACAATCCATCAATCGTATGAAAGAACAAGACTTTCCCCTACTTAGTAAGAGTAGGTGGTAAGGAAAAAATCACTTATCTTTTTAAGTTTATTAATTAGAACATTTCTAGAACAGAATGTGTTCACTATTAACATCTTCTATTGGGGTTTTTGTTGTTAGGTCTTTATCAAATTGTCATATTTTTCTGTAAATGTGTAACAGAAGTTTACTGGAAGTCATAAACTTAAATCGAGGATCACTGGGCGTTGGTGCACCAGGTCACCTTTCCATGCATCGCAGGTCTTCGTGCAGTCCTTCTAGAGGTGACGCAGAGCCTGGGCCGGCTGTGGACTCTGGGAAGTGCCCTGCAGGTCCCCCGGGCATTGTGTAAGATCTCCTTCGTCAGTGTGATTTCTTACGGCTCTGGACTTTGTTATCGATTTGGAACACCAAAAGCCAAATTATAATAAAAATACACCAATTAAAGTTTCTACTCAATCGAGATGGAGCCAGTTTTCATGTCCTCTTAACACACCACTTTGCAAAGAGTCAACCTTCCCTTCCCTTTGCTCTTCTGAAAGTACGTAAGGTCGTGATCATGTCCCAGTGCCTCTATTAGAGGGAAGGAATCTGTTCTCTTACAGTGTTTTTCTAACAGGACTTTGAAAAAAGCATGTCATTTTCTTGAGAGCCTTATCTGAAGGGCATCCTTAATTTTTTTTTTTTTTTTTTTTTTTGAGACAGAGTCTCGCTCTGTCACCCAGGCTGGAGTGCAGTGGCGCAATCTCGGCTCACTGCAAGCTCTGCCTGCCGGGTTCACACCATTCTCCTGCCTCAGCCTCCTGAGTAGCTGGGACCACAGGTACCCGCCACCACGCCCGGCTAATTTTTTGTATTTTTAGTAGAGATGGGGTTTCGCCGTGTTAGCAAGGATAGTCTCGATCTCCTGACCCCGTGATCCGCCTGCCTCGGCCTCCCAAAGTGAGGGCATTCTTAATTCTCAGTGAGTGTATCTCATTTTTCAATGATGAAAAAGTTTTAAATGAAGCAGATAATTCCGTAGCGTTCCCGGTCTCAAAACCAACACGCACCACACATTGTTTCCCTTCTATGCTTTGTTCCTGCGGCTGCTACTTCACCTTCTCCACCCGAACTGCATGCCAACTGGGGACTTTCTCCGGAAAATTCCGTTTTGAAGTATTTGAACTTTTCTCCACTACCTTAATGGTTTATAATTTTATATTACTCCACGGTTTGATTGGTAACAAGGCAAAGAATGGAAATGGATTTCTAAGTCACATTAAGATGCAGGGAGAACCGTTTTCAAGGGTCTCTGGGCTTGCCAGAGATTCTAGGTGGTCCTCAGAATAGGCCAGCTGGAGATAAAACTCCCAGAGAAAGAGCTTGGAATAAATGGCATTAATTCACATCCATCAGGGAAGCCAGTTGTGGTGCCCACAGGAGGAGGCTTTTGCCAGTTTCGTCTGTGTTGACCACTTTCCAGTTACTTGGGGTAAGGGAAGCATATGACTTACTGCAGATACGTGTGGGAATGCTTCCTCCTTACAAACAAGTTGTCACAAAAGCAATTTTTGTCACAAAAGCAATTTTTAAAATGTGATCAAAAGCGAGAAGACCCCATGAATGGTCTTTCACACCCTCTTGTTAATTCCTTGGGTCCCATTTCTACTTCTTTTTGGCTTTGTACAGATAACCCAGAGGCTGAATTCCAAAACCATGTGTTTGCTTCTCCCGAGCAAACTCCACCTTGGCACACAGGCACACTTCGAGTTGGCTGCCGTGCGCCTGTGCCCTTTGGTAAAGTGTGCATATCTGCCCTGCATCTCAAGTTGCTTGTTTGAAGAGCCGGAACGATGCCTGTTACAGCTGTTGAGTAAGACCTGTAATTCCATGGCGAGTCAAAGCTGCTGCCGTGACAGGCAAACGGCGTGTTAGAGGAGCGGGATGGTGAAGAAGCCCGTTCACTCCCTGCCATGACGGGCACATGGCATGTTAGAGGAGCGGGATGGTGAAGAAGCCGGTTCACTCCCTGCCACCTCATGTTGTGGGCATTGCTTTCTAAGAGTCAGATGGCAAGTTGAATATGGTCATATGGTTCGGGATTCCTGTTTCAAGAAGAGCTTTCTTAAACTAAGAAATAGTGAAACTATCTTCTGATCCTTTAACCATTATCTGTTCTTCTTTGTGTTTACATGTACTACTTTGAATTTCTAATTTTAAATATTTTAACATTCCTGCTGCATAATATTAACAAATAATATTTAAAATATGCCAGATGCAGCAATCTACAGACAATAAAATACCTCCTCATCAAGCGTTTGCTGCTCTGGAAGCCCCCGTAGCTGTGTGTGCTGAGCCAGGACAATCAACCTCATCGAACTTCTCCTTTCGTCTTTTCACAGTTTTGCTCGGAATTCAAATGTCCTACTTTTGGAATTCAAAAATTTAACATGAGCATTTCCCGTTCATGTATTAATGAAGACAGGTGACCATGTTTATTTTTAAAGAAAGAAAAGGTCATCATTTCGCCAAGTGGCAGTGGAAGCAGCTTAGTCCTTGCTTTTAAAAGCATTATTCTAGCTTGTGACTTCAAAACACAAACCTGTGGTCTCGTCACAAGGAAGGAAAATGTAAAGGGATTCTATTCTTCATTTTAACAAAAGGTTTGATTGTAATGTTCAGTAAATTAAAGGGTATTGTGCTGCAACAGGCGCCATTGTAGAAAAGAGAAGAGAGGTACAACCTTCCCAGTAATGACTGGGTTCCCCAAAGCCCAGCTTTCTTTAACACACCTTGTCTACAGTGGGAAGAAGTCTCCACTGCTGGCAGCATCGTTGTAGGAACGAAGTTTCACCAGGACAGTTTCCACTCGTCCCATATCCGAAGACCCACGGAGTGATGATGGGCGTCTCCAGTCATCCGTGGGGACTCATTTCCCACTGCACGAGTGGTTTGATTGATGTGAAATAATGCCAGATGGACCGGCTTTTGCTCATTTTTAAATAGTCCACCATCCTTAAGAGTTTTAATATTGCATGGTGGGAGTTTATTCTCATTATTATTTTTAATAATAATAATAAATCATCTTGCACCTCTCAGTATCTCACTTCTTCATTGTTACAGCCAACAGATAGATACCAAAATAACCTAATTTCTGTAACTCTGAATGGAGCTGAAATAGCACTGGCCTGCTGCAGCCTTTCTTCTGCCTCCCCATGGGTTCTGCGGGTGTCTTTGGCAGCAGGGTCTGCAGGAACAGGTGAGTCAGCGTTGGCTGACCCAGGATCCCAGTGCCTGTGGACGGGATTCACATGGAACCACATCTGGACCCTTTACAAGTCTCCAGATGCACTACCCCAGTACTCAGAGGTGGCAGCTGCACTTCCTCCTGGTGCCAACAGGAAGACGAGCATGGCTTGTGTGAGCAGGTCCTGCATCAGATGCACACGGGATGCTGGTGTGCTCTTCCCACCGGAGAAATTGTCCTTGTTAACTAGCAGTTTAGTTTCACGTAGTCTGTTAAACAGGCATTTCCTAGTATTTCCTCTCCTGAAGACAGCACAGGATGCCATGTGCTTTCCCCGTGAAGGCCTCAGTTGAACGCCTGTTCCCACCCCGTGCTGGCTTGCTGCATGTGGTGAAATATAATTCTTATTTTCAGTAAATGGGATGATTAACTGAGTGATCCTGGAAACCAACCCTCAGTGTCGACACCAGTAAGGTGGTGCCATAAAACAGGCTCAGGATATGATGTGAGCGCCGGGTCCTGCGTCAGACGCACACGGGATGCTGGTGTGCTTTTCCCACCAGAGAAATTGTCCTTGTTAACTAGCAGTTTAGTTTCCACGTAGTCTCTTAAACAGGCATTTCCTAGTATTTCCTCTCCTGAAGACAGGCCATGAAATATTTCCCTCTTCAAAAAAGAAATGAACAGAAGAGAGCGGACATGTTGTATTTCCTTAAACAAAAGGATAAGAGTGTCCCCAGAACCGCAGTGGAGCCACAGAGCGTGGGAGGGAACTCAAGAGTCTTTCCAATACTCTCTTCCTCTACTGAAACACTGAGACCCTCCAGCACCCCATCCCTGGGGCACACACCTTCTACTGTGTCTCCCATATTCACTCATCACCCCTCAAAACCTCCTTGGGAACACAGACTCTGGCTCTGCCCTGTGAGCTGTGATTACCAGGTTACGAAGGGGTGCACCCGTGGGGCTCAGTGAGATGGCCCGACTTGCCAGAAGGCTCCACGCCAAAAAGTAGCTGTGGGAGGGACCCACACCGTTCTGTGTATCAGACTGTTAAAAATTCTATCAACACAAAGTCCAGTGCCTTCCCACTGTGTTCATGTGTGTTCCTGTTCCACAGAAGCTTCTTTCCATGTTCATCTTTGCGAGTGACAGGGGCGGTTCCTCTCCTGAAGGGAAGGTGCTCTTGCAATCGTTAACAGACACTGTTGTGTTCTGGACTTTCTGTGCTCCATGTTCCTAGAAATCACCCCCTTGACCTCAAGGTGTTGATCATTTGACCAGAAAACGGTACCGACGACATTTGGGCTATGTAATACATTGTGAACACATTCTCCATCAAAGTGTTCGTGGCAATCAAACTTTTGTTACACAAATTTTGGGATTCTGTGTAAAATGATTCCATTAAATGTGGAAGCCAGTTGGTTTGCCTGACACATGGAGACTGTTTCCTCCAAAACCCATCTAGCAGCACCCGATCTTGTGACCCAGTGACTGTCCTCAATGCTCCAACTCTAAATGATCTTATAGGGTGAGCTAGAAAACAATATGAGACAGGGACTGGCAGGATGGATTCAGAAACGGGAGAAGGATGACAGAGGAAACCTTCGATTGAGTTAATATCTCTAACAAAGTAGATTGTGTGAGCGCTGATGGTGTCCTTCTCAAAGGGTGAGAACGTGAAGAAGAATGCAGCCACATCTTCGGCTGCTGCGGTGTAGACGTCATGTGCTCTGGGATCTACGTCAGACAGTGAATGCTGGCAACACCCTTGGGAAACCCACTTCCTGAGTCCCCGTGGCTTTCTCCATGAATGGTTTGATCTAGGAATTCACCCTTCCGCAAGCACATCATGCCTAGGCCCTCAGGAAGTATGAGAATTTGAGAAGGTTGGAGACACCTTTTCACTCAGGGCTCATCTAGAAACAGCTTAAGTAAAATTCCCTTAATGGAATTTAAAAATATGAAAATGTCAGACTGAGTTCTCCCAGCCAAGAGCCCTTCAAAACCCCAAATTATACAGCAAGCAGCTCTAAAACGAAAGACGCACCTCCAAATGCTCCCTAAGAATCAGGGAACGACAGCAAATCCAACTTCCGTAAGCACTTCAGCTTGTATCGAATGAGATTCAGCACCAATTCTTCGCTCCCTATTTTCACTCTTCATGGATTTCCTGATGTGAGCACACATTGTGGTGCAGTCCTGCCTTTGCTGGCTCACTCCGCCTGGTACTGTCAGCCTCAGTCGGCTCATTCTAGAGCTTTCTTCATAAAGCTTCAACTCAGAGGCACTGACGGAGAGCCCAGAGCAAGGAGCTGTGTGAAGTGGGACGCGGTGTGAGAAGGGGTCCCTGACCACCAGGAGCTCACACCCCAGAGGAGACCCAGCTGCAGGTGCGGTGCACACTGGTGCCTGGAGGCCACTGAGAAGGTTCCAGGGGAGATGGAGCACCCCACCTGGGACCTGGACCATGGAGAATGAGGGAGATGTAAAAAAAGGAGAAGAGTTGTGGAGAAGACTTGTAGAGAAGAGCTCTCTGAACTGCTGCCCTTCCAAATTTATACAACTGCTGTTAGCTTCAGGTTGTTACAGGAACACTCAATGAGCTGACACCTGTCTGTCATGAGTTACAGTGATGTTTGCTGGGCAACCCCAGAAAGGAAGATGGCAGCAAGGCCATGTATAGTAAAACATTCCAAGTTCCTTATGCTCCTTTTTGGAGAAGTTCTTCCAAGTTTCAGAAGATTCAAAGGCAGTGTTTTGGATGCCCATCATCAAAATAAAATGTTTACCTATAATACAAATCACTTGTAGAGATTTCCAGGTTATGCATTATTATTCCACAGATATTGGCTGAGTGCTTGCTGCCTGTGCTGAGCAGCTGAAACACAGTCCCTGCCCTAAAAAAATTAATCTCATGAGAAGAATCAGAGCTTGAAACCCACAGTTAAAGCACCAGGCAGAATGTGACGAATGCCATAGAGACATATGTTTGAAGTAGTAAGTGTTTGATGAGGGGGTGAGTTGTAGGGAAGAAAGATCACGAGGTGGGGTAGGTAATGGGCATGTCCTGACCGGACTCCTGGAGGAGGAAGTGGTGTCTGAGCTGCACCTTGAAGTCTGGGTTGGTTCATTACAGAAAAATCAGCACAAAATGTAGAGAAGGATGGCGGTGGGGAGGGGGCAAAGGCTGAGAAGCAGTCTTATGGGATAGAAAGTATCAGATTAGTAAAAGGAAATTCAGACAAAGAACAATGCCAGTCTAGGCACCCTTGGTAATTTTTTAAATAGGTTATATTTTGCACCAGAAACGCCAACCTGGTCGTTCAGTGAAAAAGCAACTGGAAAGGGGAGGTGATGAGAAGAAGATCAGCGAGAAGGCTGTGGTGACGAGCCAGGAGAAAATCCGCAGGGCATTTCAGAGGCCACGCCCAGGCTTTGATGCTGCCACTGGCTGCTGGGGTCTGTGAACCAATTGCTTACCTTCTCTAGGCCTTGGTTTCCTTATCTGTAAGATGTGAGCCTCATCTCAGCATTTTTTCACTTTAAAGAAGTAAATTCTATTCTGCTGAGGATGTCCAAAGTTGAAATGAAGGTACTCAGCACTGGGGGAAAAGGTTGCCTTACATTTTGCTGTGGGCTCTGGGGTTATTCATTGCCATTCTGCTTATCTTCATTTTCTGTTCTTTTCTACATGTGCTATTTATGTAACAAAAGTTGCAGTGCCTTAAGAAACTAAGCCATCCTACCACCACACTCTCTCACACATGCATTCATCTATAAAATAAAAGAATTTAAATGTGAAGGTTTTTTTTCTGAGCTAACTTTTTTTATGATTTTTTTCCATTTATTGGGGTGCAGGTGGTATTTAGTTACATGAATAAGTTCTTTAGTGGTAATTTGTGAGATTTGGGTAACATATCACCTGAGCAGTATACACTGCACCATATTTGTTATCTTTTATCCCTCGCCCCCCTCCTTCCCCTCCCCTCAAGTCCCCAAAGTCCATTGTATCATTCTTATGCCTCTGCATCCTCATAGCTTAGCTCCCACATAGCAGTGAGAACATACGATGTTTGGTTTTCCATTCCTGAGTTACTTAACTTGGAAGAATAGTCTCCAGTCTCATCCAGGTCATGGCAAATGCTGTTAATTCATTCCTTTTTGTGGCTGTGTAGTATTCCATCATATGTATGTACCACAGTTTCTTTATCCTCTCATTAATTGATAAGCATTTGGGTTTTTTCCACAATTTTGTAATTGTGAATTGTGCTGCTATAAACATGCATGTGCAAGTATATTTTTCATATAATGACATCTTTTCCTATGGGTAGATACCCAGTAGTGGGATTTCTGGATCAAATGGTAGTTCTACTTTTAGTTCTTTAAGGAATCTCCACACTGTTTTCCATAATGGCTGTACTAGTTTACATTCCCACCAGCAGCAAAGAAGTGTTCCCTGTTCACTGCATCCACACCAACATCTACTGTTTATTGATTTTTTGATTATATCCATTCTTGCAAGAGTAAGGTGGTATCACATTGTGGTTTTGATATGCATTTCCCTGATCATTAGTGATGTTGAGCATTTTTTCATATGTCTGTTGGCCATTTGTATATCTTCTTTTGAGAATTGTCTATTCATGTCCTTATCCCACTTTTTGATAGGATTGTGTTTTTTTTTCTTACTGATTTGTTTGCTTAAATGTCAGTTTTAAAAACACCTATAGCTAAATGCCCACTATCAGGGAAAAGCCACGAATACTGTTTAAGTTACATGTTAATTTCCTAATAATTCCAGAAGACGTCTGAGTAGAGTTGCTATACTTGTCCAAGTTCACATGCAGGACGACCACAGTATAGATGGCCCCCAACTTATCATGGTTTGACTTTACAGTGGTGCAGAAGCAACATGCATTAAATAGAAACTGAACTTCAAGTACCCATGCAACCATTCTGTTACTCACTTTCAGTTCAGTGTTCAATGAATCACGTAAGATATTCAACACTTTATCCTCAGTAGGCTTTGTGTGAGATGGGTTTGCCCAGCTGCAGAGGAAGGTAGGTATTCTAGCATGTGTAAGGCAGGGTAGGCTCAGCTGTGACACTCAGTAGGTTACCTGTGTTCAATGCACTTTTTTTTTTTTTTTTTTGAGACAGAGTTTCACTCTTGTCACCCAGGCTGGAGTGCAATGATGCAATCTCGGTTCACTGCAACATCCGCTTCCCAGGTTCAAGTGATTCTTCTGTCTCAGTCTCCCGAGTAGCTGGGCTTAGAGGCGCCCAGCACCATGCCCAGCTAATTTTTGTATTTTTAGTAGAGACAAGGTTTCACCATGTTGGCCAGGCTGGTCTCGAACTCCTGGCCTCAGGTGATCCACCCACCTTAGCCTCCCAAAGTGCTAGGATTACAGACGTGAGCCACCGAGCCCGGCCTCAATGCACTTTCGACTTAAGAAACTCTTGGGCCATAACCCATCATAAGTAGGGGAGCATCTGTACTAAGCTCCCGTGGTACCTTTTGGTTTTGCTTTCATTGTTTAAAACATTACTTTGCTATGAAGGCCTAGCTTCCCCACAGACTCACAGATGAAAGGCAACTTATCTACAAGCCATGAAAGAGGAAAAAGACTCCTAAGATGTAGTTGGGGGATATTTCATCAGTTTAATATCACAAAGGATGTTTCATAAAAAATATTGATAGAAGAATACGGAACAGATCAAATTGAAATGAGCAGAACGGGACAAACACAGCCCACTGGAGTGGCGTGTGCAAAGAGATGTCAGTTCTATCTCAGTTTTAATAGAGTCAAGTGCCTCTGCAGATGGCTTCATTCTCCGTGAAAAAACATCGCGTCAGTATCTACCTCTTCCTCCCTCCTACCACCCAACCTTGCGCCACACAGGCTTAGTTTATATTTTTGCCATAAATGTAGAAATTCAAGAGAACTGAGAGTATAATTTTGCTTCCCATAGTTAAGATAAATGTGAGAATTTAAATAGCTGCAGTTTATATGAATTAAGATAATATCCAATGCCTCTTTTGCAGACAATATTTTCGATTGAATTAAACCTGCTAGGGTTCATCATTTTAGAACCCATCATGTTTTATTGAAGGAAGCCCATTTGTTTGTGATGGATTTTATGAAAAGAGCATTTTCCAAAGAAAAGCTGGGACCCAGAATCATTTTGCCAGGAACCATTTTCTACCTACCTATTTGTAGAACTCTACATAAGCCCAACTTGAGAAAAGTAGCTACAGAAACAGACTGGGACTATTCTTTCACCATAACTATCCACCTCCCAGGTTCCCTCACACACCAGATTTGGGCTAGATGAGCTGGTCAGTATTTTCACAAAACTTAAATATTATATCATCCAAAAATGTTTTTCCTATTAGGGTAACTTTGGTACAAAAATATGAATTTGATGTTCCATAATGATGTCTCAAAAGAAAGAATGTGTAGTTCGCATTTCCTAGATTGAGCCATTTGAATTTTGCCTAATTTCATAACTCGAGACATCTCTCTGGGGTGCTTCTTCCATGCACAAGGAAACCCCGAGGCTTCCTGGGTGTTGGGGCTGGTGACGGGAGTGGATGAACTCGTTCGCTTTGGCTCAGAGCAGCCCCGATGTTTCTGTTCCTGGCGCGGGTGTGCTCCCAAGGCTCAAGGCGTGGCATGGGAAAAGCGTTCACTGTGTGGAACGGGCAGTCGGTGCGTCTTCTCATCGACACTGGAGTCCCTCTGCTGTTCCCAACTAGCTCAAGCAGGGCCATGGTGGGGGTGACAGTGACAACCTGGGACCTCCCAACAGACGGCCTCAGAGTGCCCACCCTGAGCCAGGCGATTGTCCCTCACCACCATGCCCACCCAGATGCAGGGGTGTCACGCAAACAGCACACGTGGCTGATGCACCTGCTCTCGTGTGAGCCAGGCCAGCACAGCAGGGTGTGTGTTTGCTGCATGGGTTCAGGTTGGCTGTGATCAAAAACTTCCACTAGACAGCACGATGAGCTGAGATTCCCGCCTCGCCATGTCCAGCCCTCCCTCCCTGCGTGTCTCTTTCTCCACCTGTCTCCTGGAACGGGCCCCAGTGGGCAGGGAGGGACCATCCCAGCTCCTCGGATCAATCAAAGGGGATGTCAGGGGGTGGGCAGAAGGTGAGAGGGGCCTGGCCCCCAGGCCTGACATTGGAATGCGTGGCCGCTTTGCAGCAAAGGACCATGTGTGCACATGCATGCTTTATTTTCTCGTGTGGACACACTTGGAACCTGGGTCTACACATGACACACAGCACCTTGCAAATCCACAAGCAGAGTGACATCAGACGAGGCCGTCACTTCCTGTGGTGCCATAGTGCAGCTGGGTTTGGTCCTTTGAAATGCTCCTTCTTAAAATCAGGGCGAGTTCTCAACCGTACGGATGAATAAGAACCGACTGGACTGTGCTGGCGGCATGGGGGTCTTTGTGGAGGGGAATTTTCAGGAGGCCTTTGTTTCCTTGTCTACTCATAGTAATGTTCACCGACAAGCGCCAGAAAAATTAAGATTGGAACAGCCAAGGCTTAAAATATTTGCTTCCATCCATTTGTGTTTGTTTCATGCTAGAAGCTGTTCTGCATTTTGCACAGATCAGAGCAGCCCAGTCTCTGAACTGCATCACACCCAGTGGGTTCAGAAAAGTGTGCTGGTTTTAAGAAAAATGACTCTATGCAAGCAGAAATGGGCACGCGAAGCAGCCCCACCAAGAGCATGGTCTGAGCTCCCTGGCCCTGTAATTAAAAGGTGTGATAATTGTTGTCATCTCAGCGGTAAACTGATTCCCAAACACATACCTAACACCTGAGTTTATATTTACATATGTAAAATGTGTGTTAACAATGCACATATTTCACTTAACAGTCGCATGGTATTATATGCATTGTGCACCGTAGCACAATGTCACACCAAAGCCCAGGCTTATGCACATCGCAGGCACGGCCCAGGCTTGTGAGCAAGGTGGGCATGACCCACGTGGTGCGTGCAAAGTCCTCTGCTGCCTTTTGTGCATCTGCCGGCTGGGCTTACCACCTAGGCGCACTCCTGACCCTGTGTTTCCCTTTCAGTCCTACATGGAGGACCACCTGAAGAACAAGAACCGGCTGGAGAAGGAGTGGGAAGCGCTGTGCGCCTACCAGGCAGAGCCCAACAGCTCGTTCGTGGCCCAGAGGGAGGAGAACGTGCCCAAGAACCGTTCCCTGGCCGTGCTGACCTGTACGTACCAGCCCCGGGGGCGGGAGGCCTGGGTTACAGGTGGGGGAAACTGGCTGTGCTGACCTGTACATACCAGCCCCGGGGGCTGGAGGCCTGGGTTACGGGTGGGGGAAACTGGCTGTGCTGACCTGTATGTACCAGCCCCGGGGGCTGGAGGCCAGAGTTACAGGTGGGGGAAGCAGCCCCATCCTCAGGGTCTGCAAAGCCCTCCCCTCCTCCTTCCCGGTGCCCCCTCCTCTACAGCAGACTTGCCCCCTCTGGGAAGGCCCTCCTGGGAATCTCCCCTCTGCGATGCCATCCCCAGCCCAACCAACAAGGAACCACTGTCTTCCTTTCCTCCAGCACGGGCTTGGGGACATCTGCACCCCGGTGAGCGTCAGTTCTATTGTTCTCTGTCACCGTGTGACTTGAGACACGTTCCTGAACCTCTTGGAGGCTCCACGTCACATCTGTAATTGGGGTCACGCGGACGTCCTTGAAATATTACTGCTGTGAGGATTAGATGAGGTCATTAGCATAGCACCAGCACATCGCAGGCACAGAATGAACAGTGGTCGCCTTTACAGCATCTTTAACTTTACAATTATTTCCACAAACTGAGCACCTACTACCTAGCTAGGGATCATTGCCAGGAAATGGAAATACAAGGCAGTAGTTCTCCGAGTGGCTGGCATGGAGTGGAAGAGACACCGTCTCGTGTTCCCGCAGCGTGGGATGCACTAAGCTGCGTACGGGATGAGGAGGGCAAGGGCCGCCTGGTGCTGGCATCCACCTCGCTCATCCTCTATGTGTACAGCAGGTTCCAAGGAAGATCCTACACTTTGCTTGTTAATAAACCCACCCGCCAGGAGGAAGGGGGTCCTAGTTATGTTCCTGACCAGAGTTTCAGAGGGAAGTAGATACTCGCATCGTTGATTCATGAATGATAAATGACAGTGTGGGCAGAGTTTCTTAGTTACTCTCCTGAGGACCCTAAGACAAGGCCCTTGCACATGTCTCTGATGCAACAGAGGGAGCTTCGTCAGCTCACACTTCGAGAGCACCACTCGGCCACACTCACTTTCAGCTCAGCATCAGGCGGGACCAGTGTCCCCCGTGGCCGAGGCCATCTCTCCGTCACTGTGTCCCTGCCTCAGCCCTTCGGAGCCGGTCAAGGGATCAGACTGGTGTCCCTGAGACACCGCCTGTCCCTGTACCAGCAGCACAGACCCCCACGGCAGCCCTGGTGCAGGCCAGGGAGAGGCGCTGCCCTTGCCCTCCTTCCAGCCCACAGGAAGTGTTACAGGTCAGAACAGGGAGAAGCTGGAATCTCGTTTTGCTTCAGAAACTAACCTGGGGCATTGCAGACCTGTGTAAAATCCCATTCACCCACCTGGGTGCACGCTTCTTGCTACTCATTTAGTGTTCAGACCAGTTTCTATGAGGTCTGAGGGTTTTAACCCTAAAGAGATCTAAAAACAGAAGCTGTTGTGATTTATAAATTTTATATTTAGAAGAAAAGCAAAATACAATAGATCCCATTAGCCAACTAACAGATATTTACTAAGCACCTACCGTGTGTCAGGGGCTACTAACAGGCTCTGGGGGCCTGGCCACTGTCCTCGGAGAGGAGCAGCCTGGGGGAGGAGAGGGCGGGGAGCGAAGCCGGTGTGGTAGGACAAGTGAGGGTGGTGGTAAGGGGGTGTCCTGCTGAGTCCTGAGTGGAGACATGGTTCATGGTAAACAGCCATGCAGCAAGCGTGCATTACGTGTCTCTGTGTGTCTGGTCGTTTACTCGGATTGTGAGGTGTTTCATGGTAAATATTCGTCTGACAGCACGCCCTCCCCAGAGACAGCCCGGAGCGTGGCAGAAATGACCTGGCGATGGGGTTTTCCCCCTGTGTGCCCTGCAGCCACCTGGGATCTGTCTGTGCAGTGTGGATGGGGGGTTGGGGGCGAGGGACCTAGTGATGGTGAAGTGGTCCGTGCTCAGATGGGACACAGGCAGCCTCTCCAGGTAGCAGCCGGCGCCAACAGGGTGGCCACACATGGATGGGACACAGGCAGCCTCTCCAGGTAGCAGCCAGCGCCAACAGGGTGGCCACACATGGATGGGACACAGGCAGCCTCTCCAGGTAGCAGCCGGTGCCAACAGGGCGGCCGCACGAGATGGGATACAGGCAGCCTCTCCAGGTAGCAGCTGGCGCCAACAGGGCGGCCACACATGGATGGGCGCCCGATGTTCTCATGGGGATCAGGACAGCCCTGCCCATTCTGAGCCAGGTCACGGGTGAGGGGGGAAGCACCTCCCTCCCGAGACTTACGCTGGAGCCAGAAAGAAGCTGCCTGCACCTCCTCCCAGGGTTCTCCCGACCCATGTGCCAGGGTGTGAAGACACAGCGCTGCCCTTCGGGCTTGAGAGGCCACCAGGGAAGACACAGAAGGGCAAGTTCACCTCCTGGGAGAACCCTAGATAGAAATATTTTCATGAACACATAGGTTTATTCTGAGCAGACTTGTATTACCTACTTTCTTCTCCATACTCTTGGCCATCTTGCCTCTGGGAAGGAGGTCTTGTCCTCAGGGAGACAGTGGCTTGGCTAAAGCTCTCGCTGTTGCCAGGCCCCAAGAGATGGCCGCCTCCTCTGCTTCACTCCTGCCTCACCTGCGGCCGCTGCGCTCTTCACAGGACACAACTGGCTCCAAAACAGCCACACACGGCCCAGGAGGACCGGCTTCCCCGTGGCTCTGTGGCTTGGAAGGCCCGTGCTGCGCTGTCATGGTGGGTGGACGGCACTCGAGCTGGGCTCCACACTGTCCTCCGTGTTGCGATGGAAGCGAGTCCGCATGCTGGGCACACACTATCCTCTGTGCGGGGATGGAAGCACAAGTACTCGGCCACGCTGTCCTCTGTTCGGGATGGAACCTTCGAGTCCTCCGTCTGCACCTGCCTCTCCCACTGTGTCCTTTCTACACGTTCACTGGGCACTCCCAGGTCTATGGAAAGGGTCCTCGGGACCACCCCTCCCTTCTTTTCTGCCCCGCCTTCCCCATGGAGCACTTCCCTGGGCCATTCTTCCACCCAGGAGATGGACACGGTCGCCCGACTTCCCGGATGCAACCTGATCGGAATGAGCCCCCAAAGGAGAAGGAAACACACATTATGAGATGCTTAGCTGGCACCATGCTAGGTCTAGTTGTATTATCTCAGAAGTTTAAAGAACTTAACATGCATTTTCTGTTTTTTGAATGTTTAAAAAAGAATTATGCAGCATTTCGCTTGTCTGCATTTCAGATTAAGAACAGGGATATGATACTATTTTGGTGCCTTATCCTAAACAAACAAGTATTTTTGGCTCTATATTGTAATAACGAGAGAGAGAGAGAGAGAAACAAGACAATGCAGAGAGACAAGACAGAGACAATGAAGCGCTGAAGGCTCAGGTACAGGAAGACAGCGAGGGGGACAGTCATGTGGGGTTCGCATCTCCCAGCTTCTGGGGGCATTGCTGCTGGAGGATCATAGCTGCCTCACAGCCAGAGGCGCGGCTGTGGGCATCTCCCAGGCCCTTGCCTTGCAGCGTGGTCCAGTGAGGCAGAGGCCCAGCTGATCACCGTTCCCAGGAGTAAGGGTCACCACGCTGGCCCTGAGCTGCAGCTGCGTGAGCGGCGTCCTAACCACGGCATCACTGGGGCGTCGTGAGCCAGCATCCCCCGTGCCTGTGGATGTGCCACCTCTGGTCCTCACAAGAAACCCCCCAC
This sequence comes from Nomascus leucogenys, assembly GCF_006542625.1. Lineage (NCBI taxonomy): Eukaryota > Metazoa > Chordata > Mammalia > Primates > Hylobatidae > Nomascus > Nomascus leucogenys. The sequence continues at coordinate 105,842,876 of NC_044393.1, read as the reverse complement.
TTGGCTGAGAAGAACTTTGAGATTTAGAGCCCGGCCCGTCAGAGCTGAAGCCCACACTCCCCAGTGCCATCCCCATAGGCTGTCGTGGGCTCACCTGAGATTGTGTGTGTGTGTTGGGAAAATCCATGTCCATTTCAAACTCCTACAGAAGTATTTGAAACATGTATGAGGGCTGAAGCACTTTGGCTAAGCATAGCTTTCCTTAGAATACTCAGAAAACAATTTCTTTCTAAATAAACCTTTGGTTTAGTTTTTTTTTCTCTCCCAAAACTCTAAGCAGAGTCCCCTAAGAGGAATATTTTGCCTTGGTTACTTCTGAGTGTCCAAAAATTATCATGATTTGCTTTTAAAGATCAATACATGGGTGATTCTCCTAACTCTGATGATTTGATGATTAAGCCAGGGTTTTCTTTTTCCTTCCATAGAAAAAGGTTCTGGGCATATATGTCACCTTGCCAAGAAAGTTACTGGAGAGAGACTCCCAGCCTGGCTGCCTTCCCTCCACCCCTTTTGATCTCAGCGCCAGCTGACTCTGCCCCTAGGATTTGGGAAGGCTGTTGGTTTGTTGGTGTTGGAAAGAAAATATCCCAGCAAATTGTGTGTGGGCCTTTTTCTTTGCTACCTCACAGGCAGAAGCTGTTCTGGGCAGCTGTTCTGCCAGAGACTGGGGATTCTTTTTTAGGAAGAGATCTACGGAGTCCTTCTCGTTAGGCTACTTCTCGAAGGGAAAGATTGTCTAAAAGCATCATCTCTGAACTACAACAGCAAGTGCACCTTCCATGAGCTCGTCAGGACCTCCCGTGCAAAGAAACAGTGCCGGTGGGGTTGTCAGGAGCCACGCTGACATTCCACACAGTTCAGCTGCTCAAAGTTCTGATTTTAGATCCTCTTTACTGTCTTTCTTAAAACTGAACCGATAGGTTGGTAAGATGCCTGGCCTGGTGTGGCATGGCTGTCCGTCCTTCTCACATCCTCCTTCCGATTCCACTTACAGAATCTTCGTGTGGGGAGGGTCTCACAGAGTGTGGGGCGAGCCTGGCCTTCGGGGTGGCAGCCGTGGGACTCACCTTCTCCTGAGCGCACTGTTTCTCGTGACTTGGAAGACCCACCCTCCAGAGGGGCCCCAGGCCACAGTGTGCTTCTTCCTGGATCAGGCCTCGCCCTTTATCCACCATAAGTTATGTTCATCCTGCCAGGTGCACCTCTCAGCGCCGGCTGATTCTGAGGCCGAACCCACTAACATCCAGAGTCTTTTCCTCAAGGTCTTCGGTGGAGCCCAGGGCCTCGCGCACCCCCACCCCCACCCCCCGTTGGTGACAGTTGAGTTTAACAGGAGAATCGAGCCTTGTGTTCATCTCCTGTAACCGATTCTTGTTCAGCCTCCAGAGCTTGTGGTGCCTGAGTCACTGCGTCACCTCCCTCTCAGCTCGGCGCCATCTGCTCGTTTTATAAACATGTTTTTCACATCGTCAAGTCATTGATAAAAACACATTCCACAGGACCAGTGCTGAGCCAATCCTCCCCCGTGATGCAGATCCACCGCGGGACTTTCCAGGCGCTGGTTCTGGGGCTGAGATTGTTTCCACTGCCCAGCCCTGCGATGGGGTCACCCCAGCCGTCCCCAGGCCCCAAGCATATTGGCAAAGGCTCATCAGACGTTTCCACATGAGGCTCAGGGCTAAACGCCTCCTTTTCATCCTTGAAACAGCCCTGAGATTCACACAGGGACAGAGTTGGGGCTCAAGGTTAGGGAGCCCAAGGTCAGCGGCTCCCCGGAGAGTGCAGCCTACACTGCCCCAGTGCAGACCCAGCTGCAACCCACGCACGCTGCTCCTGCAGGACTCTCTCTGGAGCAGAAGTGTGGCTGGCTTAGCATGACTTCCTACCCCACTTTTTATTACAAGAGTTTTAAACACTCAAGTGGAAGGGGTAGCGTGGCATCACCTACACACCCACCACCCACGCTGGCCAGCCACCCAGTGTTGGCCGTATTAGCATGACCTGCGAGCACTTCATTTATTTTCTGGCTGGACGACTTCAAGTAAGATCAGGCGTCATGATGTCCAAATACTTTAGCCTGCCTGCAGGTCCTAAATATAAGGGCCTTCTCCTAGGTAGCTGCAGCCCTGTTATAACTAGGAAAATTAACAACAACCCTTCAGTGCCCCCTAACACCCAGCTGTGCCCATCTGCCCAGGCTTTGGAGACAGCAGATGAGCAGCTAAAACCACAGAATTGCATTTCCCCATAGTCCTGGAGGCCGGAGGCTGCAGTCCAGGATGTGGCAGGGCTGGCCGTGTCTGAGGCCCTCCCTGGGGCTTGCCGGTGCTGTCTGTGACAAAGGGTCCCCTTTGTTTAAGGACAGCAGACCCACTGCACTAGGCACCCCCTCAGGACCTCACCTTCACTTGCTGGTCTCTCTAGAGGCCCTGTCTCCAAACACAGCCGCACTCCGCTGTCCTGGGGGTTGGTGTCGTCACACGGGCGTCAGGGCACAGCTCAGCCCACAGCGCCGTCGCTATCACACACTCCCAGGGACTCCCGCCGCTTTCGCTACAACACGGTCTGTTGTCTGTTGTCTGTTTTGTTTTTTCCACCAGGATGCAGTCAAGATTCATCATTGCATTTTGGGTTTTGTGTCTCTTTCGTCTTTTTAATTTTGAAACAGCTGTCCCTGACTTTTTTTCCTAATATGAATGGTTCCTAATAAAGCTGTTCTTTTAGTGACCACTTTCCCGTTCCAAACAATCACAGACTCTCCATGTGGGAGTCTGTAGGGAACTCTGCAAGCCCACGAGAAGCTTGCCTGCCCCCTTCCAGAACCCCCGTTTCCCAAGAACCCGGAGTGTCCAGGTCTCCACGATGCTGTAGGAACATGACCAGCCTGCTCTGCGACCTTGCCACGGGCCACAGACTTCAAATCCTGCCTTGGCCCTGAGCCCCACCCTGGCCCTCCCCTGTCCTTCCCCCTCCTCCCTCGTCCCCTCCTCCCCCGTCCGCCTCCTCTCCGTCCTCCTTTTTCCTCCTCCCACCTCTTTCATGGTTCCCTGTATTCTGATTGGCCGGTTGAGCAGTTCCGCTGCAGAGCGGTGCTTTCGAAGGCATCCCGTTGCTCGTGGTCTTCCACCAGCAAGAATGTGGAGGCCAGCCCTGTGAGCTCACAGAGTCACAGTTGTGACAGGGAGGGTCGCCCCTGACCATGTGGCCTGTAAGGGGCTCGAGGAGTCTGGATAGCAGCGCCCGGGTTTGCTCTTGGTGAGAGACCCCGAGTCCCGGCACATTGTGTGGGCGCCGCAGGACAGCGGCCCTGGGTGCCCTCGAGACCCCTGCAGTCCGAGACTCGAGGACTACGTGACAAACGGCAGTTCAGGCTGCCGCGGATGCAGGTTTGCTCATCCACGGCCGCTGGGTTAGGGAGACGATTCTGGCATGTTCCAGGCAGGCCGGTGTCGGGAGAGGGTCCCTGCCTGTGGGACACGGAGGCGGCGAGGTGTGGAGGATGAGGGGCCGCTCGGCGGGCGGGGCAGGCCGGAGAACCCGGGAAAGGAACGCGGCGGCCTCCTCCCGCGGGAAGAGGCCCAAGACGGGCTCGCCCTGCGGCTCAGCGAGGAGCCCGCCCTGCCAGCTTCTGAGGACACGCCCTGGACCCTGATCTCCTGGGCCTGAGGTGACGCGTTCTGTTGATTGAGGCCCGAGGTTTGCGGAAGTCTCTGGCCGCAGCCGCGGGAGGCGCACACGCTGAGGCTGCGCGACGTGGGGCCCGCCCAGACCCGCCTCCGCCCGTGTCTCCCCGCAGCCATCTCTGCCGTAACCATCGGAAGAGACCGTAACTGTTGGTTTTGTGTCTGTGAGAAGCACAGCACTGGGAATAAGTCGCCTGCTGACCTTACAGTGGAAACGAAGGACAAGTGGAGTCACCTAGCACCGTCGCTGCTTAGCCCAGAAAATCGCCTCATCAGCGCCCTAGACCTGTTTGTGGACAACTTCAGGAGCTGAAGGAACCACCGATGTTCTGCAGCTGAGGCGGGAGGCAGGATTGGAGCCCGGGCTGCGCCTGTCCCTCCGGATGCAGGGGGCGCCGCCTGGTTCAGCCGCAGGGCTCTCCCTGCCTCCTCCCTCGGCCACCCAGGCCGGAAGCTCCCCGGGCCCTTCTCAGGGACTCTCCCTGTCAGTGAGATCAACCCTCCGGAGCTGCTGTGTCTTCACTGAGCCACAGACCCGGGCCGGGAGGCGGGGCCTTCAGCTGCTGTGGGGTGTGGGGGGCCCTGCCCTGGCCGGGGTGCGCGGCCGGAGCTGCCCCCGCCCCCTTCCCTGCTTCACCCCAGCGTCTCTGTGGATGCCCTTTTGACCGCGACCCCTCCCGTGCTGCGGAAGTGAGTTGCTCCTGCGAGCTGTTTGGGCAGGTTTCCCGTCGAATTTCCTCCCTTACTTCTCCAGACGCGCCCTCTTGGTGCAGTGTGCTCTGCGCCCCGTGCTGTGGTGTCAGAGGTCACTGTCGTCTGCAGCTCCCCTGGCAGCCCCAAGACCGTCAGTCACCGGTGCAGCTTCTGCCCTCGATCCACAAAACAGGCGTTAATCTCAGGCAGCACAGCCACAAGCCAGAGCTGTTCTTCTGGTGATATCCTGTGTCCTGGTGATAAGGCATGTGAGCTGCCCCCTGCTCGTAGTTTCAGCTCTTTGGAGGCGCCCCCCAGCCGTTTGTGTCTCTGTCTCGCAGCCGCCACACTCCTGGTCGCTGCTCGCACAGACGAGATTCATCATCAGTGTTTGTTGATGGACGGCCTCTCGGTGGAGCCATGCAGACAGCGTGGCCCTGCCTGTCTGATACCTGTGCTCCTGTTACAGCAAACTGTTCTAATTCCTGCGAGAAAGTCGCCACCAGCGCACACAGCCACACCTCGCTGTGTGTCTGGAGCTGGTCTCTGGGTTGCCCACACTCCACAACAGCAGGCTGGCTCCAGGCGGCGCCTTCTCTTTGCAGGCACCAGGTGCTGCTCAGGGCACAGGAAGCCAAACCCGGGTCGCTCCAGGTGCTCTGGGCCTGGAGGGCTGCAGGGACAGAGCGCCAGGGACAGGCAGTGTAAGTGGCCAAAGCAAGCTGTCTCCCGTTCCGGAGGCCAGAAATGGAGATCAGAGTGTCAGCAGGGCTGGCTTCTCTGGAGGCCTCGCTCCTTAGCACGACCACGGCTGTCATCTTCGTCTTCACACGGGCGCTCTCCCTCCACGTGTGGGTGTGCAGATTCCTTCTTCCTAACAGCACACCAGTCATATTACATTAGGGCTGCCCAAATAGCCTCCACTCGCTTACCTCTGTAAAGACCTTATTTCCAAATAAGGTCATGTTCTCAGGGCTGGGACTCCAGTGTGTCTTTTTGGTGGAGGGTACGCAGCTCAACCCTGGGACCTGGTGCCTCTAAGTCAGCTCAGTGACTGGGTGGGTGCTGCCTGGCCACGGCAACCCACACACCTTTGGCGTCTGTTCCCCCTGCATCCTGCCCCCGCACAGCCCTGCCTGGGGAGCTCCTTCTACACAGATGCCTGAGATGAGACTAGTGTGGGTTAAAATCGCTTCAGGTATGGGAATCCCCCAGGGCTTGAGGCTCCTTCTAGTCCACCTGCCCCAGGTCACCTGCCCAACACGCCTCTGATCCTGTTGGGGGGTGACTTTCTGAGAGATCTGTCTGTGGGGGATGCCAGTGAAACCATTTAAGACATGAGACTAAACCAGCCTTGTGACCATGCCACTTGGGGCCACTGTTGCTCCTCTGGGACCTGCTTTTGACGCGTCCGATGTGGAAGCCAGACACCAGCCTCGCGCTCGGTTTTTCAGCTCAGCAGTGGGCAGCGTGCTTCATGAGTGGTGGATGGGGCAGGTCTCATTTCCATGACCATCTCTGGATGTAGCAGGGCTTTCTGGATATGAGCCCCAGCCTGTCCCAGTCTGCCCAAATGCAGCATTGCATGCTGAGCTGCAGAGGCCCTGAACGACACTCAGCTGACTTTCCTAAATGTTCGATGACCTTTATAGCTTGAGCTGAGCATTTGCCGAAGGCATAATTGGAAGCAGAATGTCTGCCTGCTGACTAAAGACGGGAGCGTGTGGGAGGAAGAGGACCTGCCCCTTCAGAATGCATTCTGTCATCACACTGTTGCTGGTCTTCAAGTGCCCAGGTCTGCAAAGAATCAAGCCCATGTAGCTTCTCTGAGTGTTGAAACAAACGTGGTCTGATCATGTATTCCTTTGCCTCAACTATGACAAGTTCAAAGGCCTTTCTGTGTGTGAGCAGCTGGGACCCCTAAGCAGCACTGACGGCCCTTGCTGATGGACAGCAGCCCCAGGATGTGCCTTTGCAGCCCTCAGACCTCGATGGACACCATGAACTCAGAGCAGGAGCTTGTGGGTGCTGGTGCCAACTGCGGAGCACATCCCAGAACGTGTTCTTTGCTGGAGTCAGGACTCCCTCTAGGAGCAAGACGCCAGCTCCACCTCTCCACAGGCCACACTGTCAGCATGAAGAAAAGGGCCTCCTGCCAGCATAAATGACTGAGCCTAAACCTTCACAGAAAGCAGAGGCAGTTGGAGAGCCCGAGAGAACACCTGAGACCCCTGAGAGGAAGGAACCCCATTGCCGAGTTCCGTGAGGCCCCTGGACTCAGCAGTGGCTTCACAGATGGCCTCGCGCATCCTCCAAACAGCAGCACCGTGGAGCCCATGTGCTGGTGGGAGGCAGATTCTTGGCCCTGCAGAGCAGCTTCCTGAGTGTGGACAGCAAGCCAGGAGGCCTGGGGGAATGCCGTCCTCAGGGATCCGTGTAGCAAGACGATGTTCCGGGCAGAGGAGTCTTCCACACGCTTTCCTCAGATGCAGTCGGGTGGGCACAGGAGGTTCCGGATCATGATTAATGACTATACCGCCACGTCCTCTAACATGCTTAGCTTGGCCGTCTCCCAAGGCTCTTTGCCCTAGTAATAATCAAGAAGAAATTGTGGGGTGTGTCTCTTCTGTTGGCACCTATGAAAAATCGCTCCATATGTTCTGCCACCACGGGGCAGCAAGAACGCGCTTTGCCACCTCGGCTGACCTGCCCGGTTGGGTGCGTGTCCACCGTCATCTCAGCTTTGCTCCTCATTGCTTGCTGTGTGCCATTTACCACAACAGTGCTGTGAGTTGTGTGTTATCATCCTGCATTCTCCAAACACTGAACAGTTTACCCAGGATCGCCTGCTGGCAAGCAGTGGGGCTGGGAGTCAAACCCTGTGCTCCCGTGTGGACCACGAAGCCGTGGCCACGTGAATCGTTCCATCCTTCTGAGCCTTAGTTTCTTCAGTGTAAAATGGGAAGGTAGTCCCTGTTCTGTCCATGGCCCAGGATGGCCACTGGGTCCAGGATGAGAGAAGAGAATCTAATCCGTGAAAATATGGAACATCTGAGAAATTTGAAATACTCTTTTTTTTAATATTTAAAAAAAAATTTTTTGAGGCAGAGTTTCACTCTTGTTGTCCAGACTGGAGTGCAATGGCACGGTCTCAGCTCACCGCAACCTCCGCCTCCCAGGTTCAAGCAATTCTCCTGCCTCAGCCTCCCAAGTAGCTGGGATTACAGCCGCCCACCACCACGCCTGGCTAATTTTTGTATTTTTAGTAGAGACGTGGTTTTGCCATTTTGGCCAGACTGGTCTCGAACTCCTGACCTCAGGTGATCTACCCACCTCAGCCTCCCAAAGTACTGGGATTATAGGTGTGAGTCACCGCGGCCGGCCTGAAATATTGTCGAACAAGGCACTAACGCATGATAAACACAGTAAAGGTTCAGAAAAGGAACGTGCACAGTGACATTAATTTAACTCACTGACATTAACTCAGTTATAGGGCCAGGTGAAGGAAGACTCTACGTGAGTTCCCACATTTTCCTGGCCTCTCAGTAAATTCTCAGACTACGGTTTTGAAGAGCACACCCATTCTTAATGGAAACATGAGCCCCAGGCTGTTATGAATTCTCACCCTGTGGTTCCCACCATTGCTCTGTGTTGCCTCCCCAGGGAGGTATGATTCATTTGACAACAGGAGGGAGCAGCCTTCAGTTCCCTGAGCACAGGCCAGGGCTGATTGCACGTGGGCCTGCCCTGGCTTCATCTCCAGCCTGGGGTTGGCCTTAAGAGGCCCCAGGCCACCTGCCTCCCTTCACTTCATAGAATATGAAGGCCCCTCCCCAGGCCTCACACGTCAAGGAAACTGCCCTTTAGGGGACTCGGGAACTGGAGGCCATCATCCTATTGGCTCTCAAAACATCTTACAAAAGTAAGAGATCACGAAATAGAGATTTGCCAGGCATATGAACTCTCCACATGAGGAACGGTTGCCGCCCCATGCAGGAATCAGAGTCCGCCCTCCTCCACAGCCTGCAGCGTCCCTCAGCCCTCCCAGGATGGCTCCAAGCATTTCCCGGAGGTTCCAAATGACCCCATATTACAAACACAATGACTTTGCTGGCCAGGTGCAGTGGCTCATGCCTGTAATCCCAGCACTTTGGGAGGCCGAGGCAGGTGGATCATCTGAGGTCAGGAGTTTGAGACCACCCTGGCCAACATGGTGAAGCCCTGTCTCTACTAAAAATACAAAAATTAGCCATGTGCGGTGGTGCGTGCCTGTAGTCCCAGCTACTCGGGAGGCTGAGGCAGGAGAATCACTTGAACCCGAGAGGTGGAGGTTGCAGTGATCCAATATCGTGCCACTGCACTCGAGCTTGGGTGACGGAGCAAGACCCTGTCTCTTAAAAAAAAAAAAAAAGGACTTTGGTGGTAATTTCAAAAGCAACATGTTGACACAAAATCAAATATGCGATCAGGAAGTAGGAGCTCTCCAAAGCCCTGGAAGCCGGGTCCTTGACTCAGTGCCATCTTTAAAGGGTGACCTCAGGGGAAATAAATTTGGCTGAAACAATTTTCCACCAAGAAGCCCATGGATTCTCCACTCGCCAGGAGGGCTCAGGTGTCCATGGCAGATTCCCCCTCTGCCATCGAGAGGAGAGGGCCGGGCTCATAGAATGCATGTTTAACTCCCCAGGACTCCCGAGCTAGGGAAGCATTTTCTTAATTTTCCAATGAGAAAATCCAGCTGGCACTTGTCTGCTGAGTCCAGTGGCAGTGGCCGCTTTCCCTGTGGCCTGTTGCTCACAGGGCCTGGCGGCAGGGACCCTTCAGCTGAGGAGGAGTTCCCAGCACGCTGCCCTGATGCCTCCTCTGCCCCCCGCAGAGGCCAGGCCACTGGTCTCAGGATGCAGTGGGCACCGTCAAAGCACCAGACCCAGCCAGGCCAAAAGCCTGGGGGCTCCGGGCTGCGCTGCCTGTTCCCTGCCCTGCTCCCTCCTGACCCTGCTCTTGGTAAAGGCTTCTCAGACACATAAGGACGGTCCGCAGTTGCTGGTCTCACAAGTGCCTAAAGGTGGCTGTGCTGAAAATGGGGCAGGGCCCCAGAGGCCCCTGGAAGCAGCCAGAAGCCCCTGCTTTTATTTCCAAGCTCTGTGTGGGCTGCAGCACCGGGCCCAGCCCAGCACCTCTGACCACAGCCTCATCTCTGGTTGTGGTGTCTGTGTGGCCCCGCTGTGAAATTGGGTTTCTGGAATCAATGTTTGGAGTAGTGTTTGTGGGCTGTTCAGATGTCAGAGTCAACCAATTTTTTTCTGATGATTTGTATTACAATTTCCTGCCACTGCCAATTTTCACTCTCCAAGAACTAATTTGTGCAGGAGCTAAAAGCCATTGAGTCCCTGGGATTTTTGCGTCATTCACACCTTCGTTCAAAGCGGATGGGATGATTTGCAGCTTCACGACATTCCTGAGGCATTCAACTACATACAGCATGTGCATGTGTACACATGCATTCTTCTCCTCTCTCTAGATGTTTTATCTTATCCCATCTTGTCACCCCTGAAAGAGGCTGACATTCCTACCTGAAGGAGGGTGTCAGGACGGCATCCAGCCTGGAGTGTATTGATCTCTAGTGCACAGTACTTTCCTAGTTCAATCAGTTAAAACACTCACTAAGTTTCCCAAGCCCTAGAATTTGTTGTTTTAAAAACTATAAGTGAAATCTCCAAGAAAAATGAAAGAATTGCATAGAGAAGCAGAGTCCATGCAGCTTCACCACCACCACATGCTCCATCATTGGGGCCACTTCCTTCTGGTGCCAGTGCCCGCAGGAGGTGCACGGGGAGTTTGGAGTTGGGGAACAGGTCCAGAGGGGACCCACGGCCACCAAGCACTGGCCTCCGAGGGCTCCAGCGATGGTGCTTTTGTTTTCTCAGAAAAGATGGAAATTGGTGGTGTGTGCAGCACTGAAAGGTTTTCCCTGGGACAAACGGCAGCAGAGCTGAGACGCTGTTGCTTTCAGATTTCAGCCAGGGACGGCAGTGACAGGCCCTCTGGAGTGGCCACTACCATCACACCGGCTGCAGCAGGGAGGTGTGACCTAGGCATCCTGTTCCACGAAGTAGGCAGGACCCCCACCCCCACCCCCACGCCAGGGAGTAGGTACAGCTGCCCAAACCGTAGCTGCAGACCCAGGCAGCCCTGCACACTTAGGGACCCAGGAAGAAGATCCTTGCTCTTGCAAGAAGTGCCTGCTCCTGCTGCCTGGATTCTTCCTGCTGTTGGCACCCATGCTGATCTTGGAGCAAAGTCAGGGCTGAGCCCGGGTGCTGTCACAGCCCAGCGGGTGTGACACTCAGGGCAGTGCTGACACACCAGCCCCCTGCCACCTCAGCCCCCTCTGGACTTTGGGCACCAATAAGCATGGGAGGGAAGCCGAGGGAGGGCTGAGGGCAGCTCAGCTCTGGCCTGCAGGTGCCCCTTGGCACAAAGAGCCTGGGTGCCATGAATGGCAGCAGGAGACAGATTCCTGGGCAAAAGGGGGAAGGTCCTCCATGAAGCACCATCTTCATGCCAGGGAGGGTTTGAAGGCTGGGGGCTCGGCTGCAAGTCCTGTGGATCAGAGTGGGAACTCATGGTGCCTTTTCCAGGCCTGCCCACGGCCACTCGTGGACCAATCAGCATGTACTTCCTCCCCTCTGAGGCCCATAAATGCCCCAGGCTCAGCCAGAGCTGGGCAGACATGGGGATGACCAGCTGCAGAGAGGAGCTTCCCACTCCAAGGCCTCCTTTCTGCTGAGGGCTGTAGAGACAATGGGACAAGCATCCTGCAGAGAGGAGCTACCCACTCCAGAGCCTCCTCTTTGCTAGGAGCTGAACACTCATCGGGACCCCCTGGCTGCAGAAAGGAGCTGCCTCCTGTGGGAGACTGAGCTGTTCTATTGCTCAATAAACTCCTCTTCATCTTGCTCATCCTCCACTTGTCTCCATACCTCATTCTTCCTGGTCACAGAACAAGAACTCAGCACCTGTCGAATGGTGGGACTAGAAGAGCTGCAGCACAAACAGGACTGATGCCCCTTGCTCGCCACATTGTGGGTAAAGAGAAGGAGAGAACAGCTGTAGCCCTTCAGGGAGCCCAGACCTGGGAGCTCCCCGAGCTGGGCCTGTGACTCCATCTTTGGGACCCTGTGGTTCCTGGTATCTCCAAACTTCCAGGAGCTACCATGTTCCTCAGTGTCAACCATGGAAGCTGCTTGCAGTGTGTCTGGTCTGGCCGCAGCCTCGCAGAGAGCCAGCACCCATGCTGGCACCTGGAGCTGCCTACCCTGCTGCAGCACCCAGCATGCCTGACTGGTGTGGCCAGACTCCGCGCTCCTCACACACCCCTCACCACTCCATGCCTGACTCACCCTTGGCAGGCATGAGACCAGGCTGGTAGTGTGAGCCAAACACGGCCTTCCAGGCCCAGCCTGAGCAAAACTTGGGCAAAGGTGCCACTGGCCACAGAGATTTCTAGCCAGAAAAACAACACCCCAAAGATCCTGTAACACAAAGTGCACCTTGCAGAGAAAAGGAAGCGGCTGCCCACCAGAGAGATGGGAGGTGCAGGAGGGGCTCTTGCAGCTTCCACACCTCTGTGAGCTCTGCTGGTCGAAGTTTCTAAAAACACAGCAAAGAGGAGGGCAGTCGCAGCAAGCAGGATGGGGGTTACCCCAGAACCAAAGCCAAGACAGCTCGCGTATCACACACGTCACAAGTGCCTGCTGTCCCCCCTGCTGTGCCCGGCTTCAGCAGCCGTCAGGTTACTCTGCCTGTCCAAGCGAGTTTTTATGGCAGTCTCCACCAGTACATTTTTCCTCCGTTTCCTCTTTATCTGCATTTTATTTGTCTCTTACTCTCCTTTTAAAACTAAATTCCAGTAATCTTGAGGACTTAACTGTTCATTGACTATGAAACTTTATATTTTGAAAGGCGGGCGATTGCTTAACATTCATATTTCTGTTTACCCACTGTGTGTTGCCAAGTGCCTCTGTGATTTAAAGGCCAACATGGTATAAAATTCTGCAGAGGAACCCCTGACCTTGTCCACATGGGGGAAAACACCAGGATATCTCCATTCTGCTGAGTGGGAGCTTTGTGCCAGTTCCCCACATGCCGTTCGTCTGCCTCCCACTTGGAGGATCACCAACGGAGGGGAGGATGGGAACAGGAACATTAGAAACCCCATTCAGGAGGGTGTGAGCAGAGTCCAGGGAGAGGACGTGGGTGGGCCCTGGAGCCGGGGCAGGGGTCCCACACTGCTGGGCTATAGGCCCTGGAGGCTGGTTGGGAGTCCCACACTGCTGTGCGGTGGACCCTGGAGGCCGGGCAGGGGTCCCACGCTGCTGGGTGGGCCAGTGTTCCTCTGACCCCTGCACTGTGTCCTTGCAGATGACCACTCCCGGGTCCTGCTGAAGGCAGAGAACAGCCACAGCCACTCGGACTACATCAACGCCAGCCCCATCGTAAGTGCGTTGCTGGGGCAGGGGCCCCGGGCTTTCCCTCGGGCGGCACGGACGCGGCAAATCATGCGGGAAGGTTCCCGGGGGAAATCACGTCCCCACCCGGCTTGGCGTCTCTGCGGTGGACGGGGCAGACCCTGCCCACTGGGCTCCCGCCACTCCCCTGTTCCTTCAGCAGCAGGGCTGTTTATGAGCCGTGTGGGTCCCGGCTCACACTGGGCAGTGGGTTCCGTGACTTGTAGAGCATCCAGCAATGGCGACTGGACAGTTTCCTGACTACAAGACATGGCTTTTAGGAGAGGTTCATAGTGGGTGCCGTTCCTCTTTCCTGGAGCTACGTATTCCCTGTATATTCATGGGGCATGGGCACATGAGGCCTCAGTCTACGCTTTTTGTAACAATCAGTGGCTTGGAGGCAGGTCCAGAATTCCAGGTTCGTTTTCCTGAAGTATTTCTAGTGAGTGGGACCCTGTTTCTTAAAAAAGAGACCGTTTGCTGGCTGTTCCTCCCCCTGGGATGGACGCAGGTGCAGTGGAGATAGGGCTGTCCTGTGTTTCTGGGGACGAGTGTGGCGGCAGCTCCTGTGCCATGAGGTATGAGTCCCTGTGGCCTGTGGTCCCTCACTTCCCAGGGGCTCCTCTCAGCCCATGCTGGATATGGCTCTCACCCTATTTAACTCTGGGCATCCCCCTTCCCTGTCATGACCTGTGGTGGGAACAGGGCTGAATGGGGAGGTTTTCAGCCTTCCCAGAGTGAGCAGAGGAGGGAGAGATATGAGCTTCGAGATGGCTGAAGCCACAGGCCGGGGACACTCGGACTGGCTGTTCAGATGAGCAGTGATGGTGGCAGGTGGCGGGGGCGGGATGGGACACTGTCCAGGGCCCGGGCTTTGGAGACCTGGCAGACAGCACTTTAAACCAGCAGTGGAGAGGCTGGGGCTCCGTGCGGATTTATGGCGGACGCTGGTTGTCATGTTTCCCCCTTTAAACAGCTCTTCTCAATCCCCTGGTCTTCAGGGAAGCATGAGGACATCTCACTAAAATTCCAAATTTGCCTTTAATCAAACATGGTGCCTGCAGGATGCGACGCTGTTCTAGGGCTGAGTGAGATGGGGCAGGTGATCGAGGCACAGATCGCACCCTACAGTGTCCCGAAGTTTCTTTGCTCGTCCATAGGGAGGTTTAGATGAAAGTATTGGCCCAACTGCCTGCAGGCCGCGGCCACTGATGGCGGACAGTGCTCAGCTCTCCGCTCTGCTGATCTCAGCGGCCACTGATGGCGGAGGGTGCTCAGCTCTCCGCTCTGCTGGTCTCAGCACACCTGTGGGATAAAGCACACTGGGAAGATGTCCACATGCCTGAGCCAGTCCCGTTTTCCCACACTTCACGGCCCACACAGTGAGCATGTTCGGCTTTGAGAGACTGAATTCAAAGTGAAGAACTGGCCTAGTGTACTTGGTCTACACCACCTGAACCCAGGCTTCTGTTTATGTGTTCATTCTTAAGAAGGAATCACTTCCTTCCTTCCAGCAGAGGTTGACTCCCAAGCTTGGTTCCGTCTGGGTTTCAAAGATCCTCATTCATCTTCCTTAATAAGATGTGATGCACATAGTATTTTTCTGTCATCAATTCTAATTCAAAAACATCAAACCAAAGCCTCGCTGATGTGCCAGCCTCTCACTTGATGAACAGAACGTGCGTTCTGGTAAAGCCAGGTGTGCGTGCCTGGATTCCGCTCCTGTACTATGTGCAGCAGAGTTGGCAACACGAAATCATCCAAAGGAAAAGAAAAGCCATGTTGAGGTCCCTCTTCCCTGAGATGAACCATTCGATGAAGCCAGAATGAGGAATAAAGCCATGATTCACAAGCCTAAAAGATGAGCGTTCAGCGTTGCAGCTGGGCCCACTCTCCCCGACTTGATGGGTTCCAACTTGCAGATGTCTGCGCTATTCCAGGCCACAGCCAAGCCCCAGAGTGGGCAGCAGTGCCCAGTGCAGCAACTGTGTGGATCTGGAAACGGTGGATAGCTTTCATGCTCATGTGGGAACCAGAGGGGGTGTGTGTTTGGGGGATGAATTCCTGCACATTCATGCAACTCCCTCTCCAGGCCTTACTGGGCAGGAGCTTGGGTGAGAAGGTGAGGCCAGGAGGGAGAAGTAATTTTATGGTACATTTATATCTTTCCTTTATTTCATACCACAATTCTTTTGTTTTGTTTTTTTTTCTCCCAAATTTGGGTTGTAAGAATGAAGCAGAAGAAATCAATGGTGCCTCTTCTTTATGAAATAGCTGAAGGTACAATGATAATTACCTTCCTAGCAGCAGCTGAATGAAAAGCTCACAATTACAGCAAAGGAAGGCCCTGGCTGTGCAGGATAAAACTATGATAATTACATCTGTCATATTTGTACTTAGTCCTCATTACATTTCAGGGAAGGCATCCAGTAGTAAATAATGTGCAATCTTTGCTTTTAAATCAGAGGTCATGAAAGTCAATGGGAATTCTGTTTTCCCTGGTAGGTTGTCTGAGAGAGAAACCCATGAGCTACATTTAAAACAGCCTGATGATTACTGAGGACACCAAGTTGAGGAATGGTGTTCACGCAACAGCCCACTCAAACACAGCACACAAGCTTCATTTCCAGGACAACTCTGAAACTCCCAGTGAGGCTTAAAAACCAGCTTAATTCTTCATTTCACTGTCTATTGAGGGAGAAAAAAACCATCGTTTAAAGTTTTAATTCAGAAGCATTTAACTACATAGGGACAGAGTGGCTTTTCAGAAAAGGAAGAGAGGTTGGGTGTTCTGACTAGCATAAGAAATTGGCCAAATATGGGAGCCACTTCAGTTATTTACAACCAAAATTCTGTGTATAATAATGGTTTATATTCAGTATTTTACTTAAGTAAATCTCAACTCCTAAGACTACAATGTAAAAATATTTCAAGTTCAAAAGTCAATCTCCTGACCAGGTGCAGTGGCTCATGCCTGTAATCCCAGCACTTTGGGAGGGAGAGAGGCGGGCAGGTGGAGAGGTGGGCAGGTGGAGAGGCAGGCAGGTGGAGAGGCGGGCAGGTGGAGAGGCGGGCAGGTGGAGAGGCGGGCAGGTGGAGATGTGGGCAGGTGGAGAGGCGGGCAGGTGGAGATGCGGGCAGGTGGAGAGGCGGTCAGGTGGAGAGGCGGTCAGGTGGAGAGGCGGGCAGGTGGAGAGGCGGGCAGGTGGAGATGTGGGCAGGTGGAGAGGCGGGCAGGTGGAGATGTGGGCAGGTGGAGAGGCGGGCAGGTGGAGAGGCGGGCAAGTGGAGAGGCGGGCAGGTGGAGAGGCGGGCAGGTGGAGATGTGGGCAGGTGGAGAGGCGGGCAGGTGGAGAGGCGGGCAGGTGGAGAGGCGGGCAGGTGGAGATGTGGGCAGGTGGAGAGGCGGGCAGGTGGAGAGGCGGGCAGGTGGAGAGGCGGGCAGGTGGAGATGTGGGCGGGTGGAGAGGCGGGCGGGTGGGGAGGCGGGCAGGTGGGGAGGCGGGTGGGTGGAGAGGCGGGCAGTTGGAGAGGTGGGCAGGTGGAGAGGTGGGCAGGTAGAAATACCTACAGAGGAGGCATGTGCTTATTCTTTGTGCAAGATTTCAGAGTAAAGACGTGACCCCCCGTGCCCTTCCCCAAAGCTGGCCAGATCCTCTTAAGATGTTTAGGTCACAGCTGCCAGAGGCCGGGGCTGGTTTGGGAGCAGAAACTGGCGTTCCCTTCACCTGCCCCACAGTGGGCGCCTCTGCCACCATGGAGGCTGTTGAGGACTGCAGGACACAGTCCAGTGGTCCTGACATGCTGAGTGCTTCATTTCTAAAATGACCCTTGTTTGGAATATTGGGTAAATCGTGGCTAAGTTTTTCATGGAGATTAGGGTTTCTAAAGATACTTGTTTAGTAATTATCCTCCAATAGCATAAGGTGCATTACTAGGCCGTCTTTACACTGTATTCAGAGAGACAGAGGAACACACCTCACTAGTCTCCTAGTTCATACGACATCTTTCTAAGAATCAGTCAACCAAGGGATAACAGAGTCAACACAGACAAATGGGTTTTATTTTTATTTTTAAAAAGTAAGCTGGGCACAGTGGCTCATGCCTGTAATCCCAGCACTTTGGGAGGCCAAAGCAGGCGGATTGCCTGAGGTCAGGAGTTTGAGACCAGCCTGGCCAACTAAAAATACAAAAAGTAGCCGGGTGTGGTGGCACACACCTGTAATCCCAGCCACTCCTGAGGCTGAGGCAGGAGAATTGCATGAACCCAGGAGGCAGAGGTTACAGTGAGTCAAGACTGCACCACTGCACTCCAGCCTGGATGACAGGGTGAGGCTCCATCTCAAAAAAAAAAAAAAAGTAAAAACAGAATTATACTGTTAATTGTACTTGCCTTTGGGCCGTTGATTTTCGTGAAGTCGCTTGGAGTGAGTCACACTGGATTCTCTGTGGTACCAGCCTCCCCAGGCGGGACGTGTTGCTGCAGAAGCCCCCATCTGGGGAGAAAGCGCTCGGAAACGACGGCACCTTGCCGTTCAGACGCTCAGCCCCACACACTACTGGAGGGCAGGCAGCTCTGTGCTTGAGGAAGCAGCATCCTTCCTTCTTCTGTGGTTCACTGAGGACAGCATGGACACGTGTTCACGGCTGCAGACCACCCGACAGCTTGGCGTTCACCTAATTTACAGGTTTTCACTGACAGTTTCAGGATGACCAACACCAGGACACACACATACACACATACACACAGATGAGTCTGCACATGCACGTGCGCTGGAATCCAGAGCTAAAGGACACTTAGAAACCACATCTTCCAAGCTCCTCGCTCCCTGAGCACACCCAGGTAGATACGGAGATTGAGGCCCGGAGACACTGATGTCCAAGCTCCTCATTCCCTGAGCTCACCCACTGCAGAGATACGGAGACTGAGGCCCGGAGACACTGACGTCCAAGCTCCTCACTCCCTGAGCTCACCCACCATACAGATATGGAGACTGAGGCCTGGAGACACGATAGGCCTTTTCCCACAGTCAGGTAGTTTGTGTCGGGAACATAACAGTCATACAAATAAAAAGTATATTGCAATGAAATGGAAAGTAATGAGTAGGAGGCGAAGATTAAGAACGAAGACCGGAGGAAGCCAGAGTAGGTCCCGTGTGGTCACTGGGCAGGGAAGACAGAGGGACACACACCCACCATGTCAGGTTGTCACGCAGATGCCCTCATTGGAAAAAGCAATGTTAGTAGAAACTCACTTGATTTCCTCCACAGTCACTTATCCTGCCTGAAAACCTTAAATGTAGTAAAATCTCTGTGTGGCCAGTTAAGTATTTGCTTGACGTTTCCACGAAGCCTGCATGAAACCACAAGGAGGCCTCCTGTGGCGTTTGCGGTTGCTGCTTCCACAAAATCCTTCTGTCCAGAATCATTTTCTGTTCAACAGAATGTGCCTGGAATTAAATGAATGTAATTGTCTCCTGAATTATTGTGAAACCGATGACACATGTCACCACTCGGATCATCATGCTGTTCCCGCCTTCCCAGCGGCGCCCACAGGACGGCAGGTGGGCAGGAGGGAGGTGAGGCCGGTCCCCACTCAGTCTGCGCAGCCCGTACTTCCTGTTCAGCCATCCCCCTCCCAGCACCCTGACTGTATTTCCTCCTGTCTTGGGCATTGGAGCAGGTGATGGGTGTGTGGACTTTAGGACACCTTAACAATTCAGACCTAAATCAACAGTCACCTTATTGACCCTCCTGCAACCCTGTCCAGAATTTTACTTTCAATCACCTATTTCTCATTTTGAAAGTAACTAAATGTGCTAGTTTGAACATGCTTACAATTTTAAAATATGTTGCTGTAGAAATTGCTCTGGGCAAAAAAAAAAAAAAAGGCACATTTCAGAAGGAGGTGGGGTTTTCCTTTTTATGCATTACTATTTGCAGGGAAGAGACAGGGGTCTCTGTAAATAGCTGTCACCCCCAACAAATGCATATTTCAAAAAATCAAAACTCCTTATTTCTGCTAAGCATTTTTCTACTGAAACATTCTAATTGGGGCTTTCAGTGACAGTAACATAATTTTACCTGTATTGTGTGTGTTGTGGCGAATTTCAAAACGAGGTCCAGTTTTAATTATGAATCACTAAATCAGATGCACAAAAAGCTTTTCTCCCTGCCTCCCCCCAGCCCCCGGCTAGCGTCACCGTGTTGTTCTGTGAGAATAACTTACATCTGTTCCTTTATGCTCGCCCCTCTTTTATGGTGAACATAATTATAAGGTGCATTTGGTGCCTTCTTTTGTGCTGACAGCCGTCATCTCTGGGGCTGGTGACGGCTGCACGGGGACTCACTGGCTCACTGTTAAAGAAAACGTGCCCCACGTCAGCTTCCCAAATGCAGCAGCACTTAAGGTGACACCAGGGCCACCACTGATGTCCTTGTGTGTTGGCTTAAAATTACATAGGGTTAAAACTTGCTCATTTTTCACTGTGTTGAGAAATGTATTCTTAATAATTACCTTGAAATCTGGAGCATTGTAAATCTCAGATCAAACCCTGATAGCGAAAGAGTACATTTTAGTCCTAGACACAATGGAATAAAGGACCGTGTGTCAGATGCACAGGCAGCTGCCTCCCCAAGGTGAGGTTCCCCCAGCGCAGCATCCGGCTCTCCGGGGATCGGTCTCTGCAGACACTTCTGGGAGGTGTGGGGAGGAGCCGGTGAGCCCTGGGGATGACAGTGATGTCCTGGTATCTTCATGTCCTTTGCAGGGTGGCCGGGGCTTGCCCTCTGGAAGACAGAGCCGCCTCCATCTGACGCCCCTCAGCAATGTGCTCAAATCTCGCTTGCCTCTCGAGGCTTTGTCCTCAAGTTCTTTTTTCTGTGCTTAATCTTCTAAATAAATGTAATAATTATGGTCTTCTAAGCCAACCTTCTCCCATTGGAGCTAGCAAGATGCGTTCGGACAAACTGGGGAGCCGGAGAGCCCACACCTGCCCTCTTTGTTTCTGGTCCCTGCCTGGTAGGGAAACAGAACAGGAGGCCGCTCCCAGCAAAGCCCTTCCGCCCCACCTCTGCTGCAGACCCAGGCCCAGGCCGACCGGCTCTGCTCATGCCCCCTTTCCAGGATACAGAAAAACAAGCCCCCACACACAACGGGTTAACTCCAGCAGGGAAGCAGGAAGTAGCACTGGTTTGTTCTCCCGGGACACTGGCAAGTTTGTCCATGAGGCCTGGAGGAACGGCGTTCGCACTCTCCATTGAGAGCTCGGAGCTCAGCCTCACCCCAGCCAGCCTGTGGCTCTGGCAGGAGGCTTGTTCTCCTGAACACAGGGCTGCCTGGGTGGGCTCCGTGGCCAGGAAGCTCTGGGGTCACTTGCAGGCTGGAAAGCTCATCCATGTCTTGGGGCCACACTTGCTGAGTGGGCTAACGATGGCTGCCTGCCCTCCTTGGGCTACCGGTTTTCATTTCTGTTGATGCTGCTCTTAGAATCTCAACCTCAGGTATAAGGAAAGCATTTCAGATGCGGTGGCCCAGGCTCAAGGCTCGGGACGGCTGGGTCCCCACCTGTGCCGGGTGCTCGTTTGGATCAACAAAGGGCAAGTTGTGTGTTGCTCGGTTCAGGAGACGCCACCTTTCCATCTTCCTGAACCCGGGCTCTGCCTGGCTTCCTAACTTCCAGGCTCCCTAACCTCCTGGCTCCCTAACCTCCAGGCTCCCTAACCTCCTGGCTCCCTAACCTCCTGGCTCCCTAACCTCCTGGCTCCCTAACCTGGCTTCCTAAACTCCTGGCTTCCTAACCTCCTGGCTAACCGCTGTGGTGTGGTCTTGTCTCCGCAGATGGATCATGACCCGAGGAACCCTGCGTACATCGCCACCCAGGGACCGCTGCCCGCCACCGTGGCTGACTTTTGGCAGGTGAACTTTCTTAAATTAAAATCTCTCTTTCTGAAAAGAAGACCTCAATAACTGGGTCACGAATCGTGTCTTGAATCTGATTAAGCCAATCAAACTTCTTACAGACGCTCATCAAATGTTACTTGTATCAGAATTTCAGTCCGTTCGTATTTTTTATTATCAATCTTTTGTTTTCCAAAACTTGAGTATGAAAAAATTCCCTTTGAGAGATTTAACACTTTCAAGATCGTTCCTTATAAGCCACTTTACATTTGCATTTTATAAAACAGTGAGGATAAAGTTAGTAAGTCATTCCATGTTACTGAAATGTGCCTGTTGTCCATGGTGTTGTTATGATGGTGGTCACGGCAGGGCCCACGTACAGTTTATCACCCTCTCCTGGAGTCCTGTAGGGCATCTAAAGGCCAGGTGGTGCTTCTCTACTCGACGCAAGCCCAGGTCACACAGATGAAGGCACAGAAGTGAGGGCTGACGTGAATGTCAAACGTCAGCAAATAGAGCAACATGCAGAGGGCAGGTGGGGTCTTCCTTCTCTAGCTGCCCCCGGGTCTCCCCTCACCAGCCACGTGACAAAGCCGAGTAGGAATATGGGTTCTGGAACCTGGAACCTGGCCGTGAGTTACCGCAGGAGCACAGGCACCGGCCGCGTGTCGGGCACACCAGCCAACCCCGAGCCTGGCAGAGAGGAGGTCCTAAGGAAAGTCGAGCTGGGGACGAGCTGGGGACGAAGGTGCCGCGTCACCCATGCGGCAGAATCCAGGCAGGGAGGTGCCTGTCGCAGCAGTGACGCTGGGATCAGGCTGCAGCCTCCTGGCGATCCACAGCCCGGGGCCTCCTGGCGATCCACAGCCCGGGTCCCCTGGCGATCCACAGCCCGGGCCTCCTGGCGATCCACAGCCCGGGCCTCCTGGCGATCCACAGCCCGGGCCTCCTGGCGATCCACAGCCCGGGCCTCCTGGCGATCCACAGCCCGGGCCTCCTGGCGATCCACAGCCCGGGCCTCCTGGCGATCCACAGCCCGGGCCTCCTGGCGATCCACAGCCCGGGCCTCCTGGCGATCCACAGCCCGGGCGCCCATGCAGCACTGGGGTGAGACATTTCCTGATGTCACCATGCACCAGAGTCGGTAAATCCACTTCTGCCCCAGGCTCTTCCTATTCCCTTTACTTCCCTTTCCTGGCTTTCCCGTCAGCCTCGCGTGACTCCGATTACAGGAAGGGGAGCCTCCTCTCTCCGCCCTTGAGAACAGTCTCTGCAGGGCTTTCCAGAAAAGTCAGGAACAGACCCGGCTTTCCGAGGGCCTCCGAGCACCCTTGCATGGTGAGCATTTGAATCCTCAGGTGCCATCATCCCATTTTATGGGCAAGGCACGTGGGTATTGGAGAGATGGCATCACTTACCCAGGACAGCTCAGATGACGCCAGGATCTACAACACATCGGTATGACCTCCTGCTCTTTGTGTCTGCCTGTGTCTTCACACTATTGAAAATAAATAAATAAAACTAAACTGCATCTCTCTGTGTGACGTTGTTGAAGCTTGTAATCCCAGCATGGCATGGCGAACGTGCGGCACTTGGATGGTTTTGGGGGCACTTGGGCTCCCTCCTTGTCACAGCTGGGGAGTCGCTCAGTCTGGTGAGAACACGCCTGTCCCAGGGAAGATGGCACCCTGGGGCCCATCGTCTCGGGAGTTTCATGGTAGGAAGGTCTTCTTTGCATGGCACACACCTGCCTTCCTGAAACATGGATCCATCCGTCCCAGCGCTGCCCTTAGAATGGAGCCCCAGGGCCCGTCCAGGGATGCCTCCTGCTGCGCACGCTCACCCCGGCTTCTCAGGGAAAAGGACAGAGTGTTCAGAATTGGAGGGCGGGCAGAGAATACCCACGGAGTCCTAAAACCACCGGAGTTTTCATCCACCTCAACCCATTACCCAAAATGTGCTTATTTGTGTGTGGCATGGGGTGCCCCCAAATATGTGCTCTTTCATTTTTATGAGCCCTTGGGCCCCCACAGCCCAACATCAACTTAATCTCCTCACCTGTGCAAGACTTCTCTGTCCAGCAAAGCCACAGAGTCTGGAGGGTGTCCACGCTCAACGACCACGATGATGCCCACATCCACCCTCAGTTCAGCAGGTGCCACATCCACCCTCCATCCTGTGTGAAGGCTCTCGGTGTCCACACTCAACGACCGCGATGATGCCCACATGCACCCTCAGTTCAGCAGGTGCTGGGTCCTGTGTGAAGCTCTCACGTGCTGACCTGTCGTCTTTGTGGTCCGTGAGACTCAGAGGCTCATAGCCTGCCCACATTCCTGTGGCTAGTGAATAGAAGGCGTGAACCATTTTTCTTACTATTTATTATGGATAGTTGCAATTGTTGGAGGCAATTCATTGGATCAGTGTTTACATCTTATGGGCTATTTTAGAGTGATTATCGAGGAGCATACATTCTTGAAATTGAAATAATGCATCTCTAAATGAAATGAGTAGGGACAAATTTTAAAGCAAGGTGAAATGCAAGATAATTTTGAGACACATCTCGGTCAGCAGGTATCAGGTGGTTCCAGGAAACCCCAGCGTCCCTCAACCTGGTCACAGCTTTTCTAAGACAAGAGTTCATGGCCAGTAGCCTCAGCCCTCCCAGGATGTCCTCGAGCACGCCAGCCCAGCAGAGCCTCTCAGAAATCGTGAACTAAAGAAACTCGCTTCATTTTGCTTCCTGCAGACTTCCCTGACCACGACGTCATTGCTTCCACATCATGCCTCATCCTGGGGATCCCTCTGTGCAGAACACAGGAGCTGCCCACCATCGATGCCATAAATCCACACAGAGCAGGATGGAGAGTTGCTTCCTAGCACAGTCACATTTGCCTGGGAGGCCTCTAAACCGTGTGTTTTAGAATGCCAGCCTCTCTCAGGCATTACTCTTCATTGAATAATTACCAGTAAGCCCCAAGATTGACATTCTTAAAAATTCAAAGTTAGGGTTCTCTTTGCCCTTTCTGGCTTAGCAGAATGCAGGCAGAGGAAGAATACCTGTCTTTAAAACCGCCCACGGAAGGCAGAACTTTTCCAAACCCACGGTAACGTGTATTTTTAAGGACAAAGCTGGATTTGAAATGTGAAGTTGGTGATGACGAAGTCAACAGGCTGAGTTGGAGTGACCGTCTCCTCCTGCATCCCCCTTCTGGACCATTCCCAGATGCTGACCAAGGATCAGGACAGACTGAAGGTTATGGATCATCCCAAAGCACCTTCCTTTTATCTCCAGCTGTTGATGCTGATCTGAAGCTCCTCCTTGGGGCGGGTCCACAGGTGTTTCCTCTCTGTCGGTAATCAGCAAATTCCAGGAAGAAAGTGTGAGCGTGAGAAAGGCCATGATGGGAAAGATGGCAGTGTCTGCCCCACGCCCATGCACTCCTTGGGGAATTCGAAGTGTCCCCCTCATCTCCGCCTCGCTGTCACACAGCCTTTCCCCACTGTGGATTTATGTTGGGGTCCAAATTTCCCTCCTCTTCTAAGAACGTCAGTCATTGGACTGAGAGCTCATCCTAGCCTGTGTGACCTCACCTTAACTTGACCACATATGCAAATCCATTTCCAAATAAGACCACATTCACGGGTGCTGGGTGGACATGGATTTGGGGGTACATGATTCTACCCAGTACAATGGCTAAGAAGAAAAAAGACGTTTTCCAAGCAGCTAATTGGCACCCACATGACATGGTGATGGGTCAGGAGTCTGTCTGGAGGTCACTGGGAGGCTGGGAGGCAGAGGAGCCAGGAGGGCCCCAAGGTCCTCAGCAAGAAATGCTGCACAGGGGCCCATGGGTCCAGAAAGGAGGAGCCTGGAAGAGGGGTTCAGGGGAAGTCCCCTCGGTGAGCGTGGGGCATCGAGGTCACTCCATGCGTACCAGCCTCTTCCCCAGCATGGCACCGCGAGGCCCCGTCAGCTCCCCTTCCTGCGGGGCCCACAGCACCTCTGTCCGTGCTGCAGCCGTGAGCAAAGCCCAGAACACGCATGAAAATCCACGGAGGGTCACCGCTCGCTGCACACACGGTGCTTTCCTGCAGCGAACCAGCTCTATATGGACACTGGATGCATTTCAAGAATTTGATTTCCAAAATTTGATTTACATCAAGAAATTCCTAAAAATAAATTCATTACCTAAAGGAAGAGGTACCGCAAATTAATTCCTTGTCTGTGAGTGCTCTCCAAATCATTCGGCTAAATTCCTGGTCCTTACTCCAGCTCAGAGGGGTCTGTGGAAGTCTGAGTTCCAGTTCAGAAATCAGTGTTACTAGTAAGTAGTAAACTGGCCTAGAAATAAAACATCCCTCAAGGAAAGAATACCCATTTTGGGGTGAGGGTGTCATTTTGTCATATAAACACTTTTTTTTAAAGTGTGGAACAATTTTAAAGAAGATGGAAAGAAAACTTAAGTATGGGACAATCTTGTGCTACATTATTTGAAGTCATATCAAGATCTTAGAAAGAAACATATCCACCGTCCTCTCTGCTGGTCATTCTGGAATCATATCTGGAATATAATGTTCATTCTGGGATCATAAATTCACAAAGGGTGCTGACATGCAAAACACAAAAGAAAAAGAAGACAGAGAGTTTGGTGGAAATAGCCGGAGTGGTGAGAGTTTTGAAAATCACTGCAGGAGGCAGGAAAAGCCATCCTTGGCATAGAGCGCCACCCACAAGCTCCCTCTTCCATCCACGCCACCGCTGTCAGCCCAGACGTCACAAGGGAACTTGGCCTCGGCTGGCGTCTGGACTTCGTGGTGCATAAAACTTTCTTTTTAAAATCCTAAGACGCTATTATTTAGATCTCAAGGAGGGTTAATAATATTCTAATAAATTTTAAATTAGGAATACGAGTTTGGCTTTGTGAGGTTTTACTATTTTGTTCAATGCTTCTAAATAAGGAGTCTTAACACCTCATACCCATCCGTTGACACCCCCAGGCATTGAGCTGTGGTTGCTGTCAACACGCCGCTTGGGGAGGAGGCTGAATATCAGGAAGGAAGGCAAGATGAGAAGGCAGGGCTCCATGGTCCACTCCTGGATCCCGCGGCTCTGGGTATCTGTCAGATAGCCTTTCTCTAGAAAGCCTTTCTCTAGAAAGTGTATTTTAATCTGCAAAGATGCCTCCCACCTGCCAAATGGGGCCACCTTAAGTGAAAGACACACACCCATTGGAGGGGACACTCGAGTCCAGATGGCATAAGGAAAGGGGGCTGGGGGAAGAAAGGAAGTCCTGTTGATTGAACTCTTCGATGCCAGGCCCTGGGCAGGACTTCCCATATGCGATCACATTTGGCCGAGCCATTGACCCTGCGATGACGCATTGTGAGCCTCCCGTCATTCCACCTCATGGAGTCCCCGGAGGCGTCCGATTCACAGAGGCAGACAGTAGGGGGTAGTGGCCAGGGGCTCAGGGAGGGGACAGTGGGGAGGGGCTTGATGGGGACAGGGCTTCCATTTGGGAAGATGAGAACGCTCTGAAGAGCGTGGTGACGGTGACAGTTGCAGAACGGTGAGAAGGCCCTTACTGCCGCTGCACTGTGCATTTACAAATGATAAATTGTATGTTAGGTATCTTTTAGTACAATTAAAATAGAGATATATAGAGCGAGCCCAATTCTACCCAGGATGAAGCTGTGGCCCAGAGAGCCATAAGGACCCACCCAGATCCACACAGCTGGTGGGAGGCAAAGCCCATTCTAGACCCAGGGGTGTCTCTTCAGCACACACACTCCTTGCAGATGAAGAAGGCACAGTGATTCATGAAGACATCTCTATAAACAGAAAAGAGAGGTCCGGCTGCGGTGACCTCAGCATGACCAGAGTAGGTGTTGTTTACAGAAATACACGTGTGCGTAGTCTCAAGTCGCAGAATATGTGAAAGTCAAACTCCTCAGAGACAGGAGATAAAGTGACACTTTCTCCAGGTGCCGAGACTTCCCCATGGGAAGTGAGGTCTGCACCTTCCCGGGGACGTGGCCGCATAGTGCGTCCCCGGCCCCGTCACGTCCTGGTGCACAGGGTGGCCATCACAGAGAAGCCCCTGCGGGCAGGACTGTAGCTGGAGGATTAGGACCGCCGGGGAGGCAGGGGAGGGGGCGCGGGCATCGATATTCCATCACGGACCACCTCCCTACCGCCTTCACCTGCTGTGCCACCTTCCACCACACCGTGTGCTATGCGGCTCGCGTCGGCCGAAGGGAGTTGGCCACCCGCCATCCCCCCTTTCCTGTTTTTAGAAAGAGCTGCAGAATTATGTGCTCTTCTTCCAGAGAGAGCTTCTGTGTGTCACCACCAAATACTGGCTGTGCCCAGGCGACACACAACAGCTGTTTCTAAACCAGAAACGTAGGCAGCATAGTCTGTCACGATCAGGTGCGGAGTGGATGTCTGCAGATGTGACATAGAAAGCCAGGGCCCTGGAGCCCAGGCACAGGGACAGCCACCGCAGGAACCCAGTCACGGGGACAGCCACAGCGGGAACCCAGGCACGGGGACAGCAACCACGGGAACACAGGCACGGGGACAGCCACTGCGGGAACCCAGGCATGGGGACAGCCACCGCGGGAATGCAGGCACGGAGACAGCCACTGCGGGAACCCAGGCACGGGGACAGCCACCACAGGAACGCAGGCACGGGGACAGCAACCACGGGAACACAGGCACGGGGACAGCCACTGCGGGAACCCAGGCACGGGGACAGCCACCTCGAGAACCCAGGCACGGGGACAGCAACCACGGGAACACAGGCACAGGGGACAGCCACCGCGGGAACCCAGGCATGGGGACAGCCACCGCGGGAACGCAGGCACGGGGACAGCCACTGCGGGAACCCAGGCACGGGGACAGCCACCTCGAGAACCCAGGCACGGGGACAGCAACCACGGGAACACAGGCACAGGGGACAGCCACCGCGGGAACCCAGGCATGGGGACAGCCACCGCGGGAATGCAGGCACGGAGACAGCCACTGCGGAACCCAGGCACGGGGACAGCCACCACAGGAACGCAGGCACGGGGACAGCCACCACGGGAACTGGCTCCCCGTATGGGAGGCTCAGCCAAGAGGACGACTCCAAAGTTTAGCCTTGCCTCTCCTGTCTGACGAACAGGCTGCCTTTCAGGACGGAGTCAGACACAAGCAGCTCCCCTGGCCCCCAGAGAGAGCACAAAGCACTCGCTGAAGTCAGCAGGTGTCCCGCTGGCATCGGATGTGTGTTGACTCTTATTGCACATCAACATTTTATCAAGAAAAAGGTGCACTATCAATTTCTAGTTTCCACTTCTAAAAGTATTCTGTGATGAAGCCTCAGCTGGGGGGATATGTTTTCTCGTTTCCAAATTGATAGGCTTGATATAAATACAGCTTTTTATTATTTGGCATCTGTGGATCATCGTTCTTACTATGGTTAAGAAAATAACCTGAACTTGGAACTGTGGAAGACCCAAAGAATGTAGCGGTGCTTCCTTCCAACTGCCTGCCAGCCACCGGCAACAAGGCCGAGGTGCAGGAGAACGACAGTTGAGACCTGTCTGTCACTGTGCAGGGCCGCCCACCACCCGGCACAGTGGCTCGTCTGCCTGTCTGTCCGCCTGTCTGTCTGCCTGTCTGTCTGCCTGCCTGTCTTGTCTCTGCCTGTCTGCCTGTCTGCTGCCTGTCTTGCCTGTCTGCCTGTCTGCCTGTCTGTCTTGTCTGTCTGCCTGTCTGTCTGCCTGCCTGTCTTGTCTCTGTCTGCCTGTCTGCCTGTCTGTCTTGTCTGTCTGCCTGCCTGTCTTGTCTGCCTGTCTGCCTGCCTGTCTGTCTGTGTATCTGCCTGTCTGCTGTGTCAGCCACTGCACTAGTCCAGGCAGGGGTGGGTGGGAAGATGGCAGGCCTGGATTCCACACCATGCACTGTCTCTGGGCAGCTTCCTTGATCAGCCCAGGAAGACCACTGCAGGCATCACCATCAGCACCACCAGCAACCAAACCTCAGACATCCAGAGATGACCCTGGCCTGGCCTCGGTAGAGGGGATGGTCCTACACCATCTAATTTTAAAAAATGTTTAAATCCTCCAAAGATGGCATCTGCTCAGCCCAAGCTGGTTCACGGCCCCCAGCTACTAACAACCGTTTTAATGTTCCCTTGGCATGTGGGAGGCAGGGCCCTGAGTCTCCAGGACATGCCCAGTGTCCAACAGCGGGGGCCCTGAGTCTCCAGGACAGAACCAGCATCCAGCAGCAGGGGCCCTGAGTCTCCAGGACAGACCCAGCATCCAGTAGCAGGGCCCTGAGTCTCCAGGATAGACCCAGCATCCAGTAGCAGGGGGCCCTGAGTCCAGGACAGACCCGGTGTCTGGCAGCCTCTCCTTTCTCGTCAGATGGGTCCAGCCCGGGGCCACGGTGTCTGCTCTGGGTCCTTGGTTACCTTAAGTGGTCTGGCTCCAAGAGCATGAGAATGTCCCCCAGTCCCTGCGGCTCCCTAGTGTGGGTGAAGACTCAGCTTGTTCATCATCCTGTTCCACCCCCTGGACAGTGACTGGCAGACGAGAGGGAACCGTCTGCAGATCTCGCTGACTCTGGAGTGAAGAGAGACTCAGGAGGTTGGCGGAGGGAAATGACTTCGGAGCCTGCTACCTCACACATGGCTTGATTTTAAGGCACGTTACTTGATTAAAGGGAAGCGTGAGAGTTGTGTTAATCCTTAGTTAATTTCTTAGGAAACACTTGATTTTTCATTTCCCTGATTGATAAGTACTTTAGCCACATGCCTGAGACTTTCCAGGACGTTGTTATATTTCAAAGGTTTGGTCTTGCTAGATTTTTTTATATTCGTAAATTCACAAACCTTTAAAGGTGAAAGAAACTGTTTCTCACGTTACCTTATCTAAATTTTGGGTTTGAAACCTGTGACCTCAAAGCTTGTCCGTGGTTCTGCTCAGGACAGTGCAAAGATGGTCGGTCTCTCGCCACACACGTGCAGAATTTAAAATGGGACTCAAGTAGAAAGGACAGGTCCGACTCTCCTTTCTGACTGGTTCTTACGGCTCCAGCTGACAACAGCAGGCTCTGCTGCTCCTGTGTGTGACTGGTTCCCAGCCTCTGCCCAGCTCCTCCCCCCGCCCACTCCTCCTCCCCTCTTCCTCTTCCTCTTCCTCTCTTGCTCCACAACTGGATCTGATGCATTTATGTCAGGTCCTGATCTTGAAAAGGAAAGGCCGCCCAGTGCAGCAGCTCCCCGCAAGGAGACCAGGCGCATATTTAACCAGGAACGTGAGCACAGGCAGAGGCCACAGGGAGTCTCAGTGACCCCTGTGCCAGATGATTTCCTGTGCGGGTCCGATGCCTGATCACAAAGTCATCCACGGCGGTCACACAAAGGCTGGGTGGAGAGGAAGTCCAGTGTGTGAGTGTGCATTCCCACCATGAGAACCCCTATGCCGCAGGGTGGCCACACCCAGCCACACGGGGTCTGCTCGCACACAAGCAGGCTGTGCGTCCTTCCCGGAGAACACAGACCTGACTTTGGTGGAGTGGCAAGTCCTCATTCTGAGGCCTTCCTCTTCCTCCTGGGCAGCAGTACTGCTGGTGGAAAAGTCCCAGAGGTTGCTGCAGCTGCTCCTCAGGCTGGGATGGGGCTGCGAGGCGGCATAGGTGTCGATCTGATAGCGGCACAGGGGGGTTCCTCCCGCTGCCCCCCATCAGCCTTTCCGTCAGCAGTACTGGTGTGTGTGTGGGCCACGTCACCTCATCGTGTCATCCCTGAATGAATCCCACACTGACATATTTGTTTACTAAACAAAAGCCAGGTAGGTGCACCATGAGTTGGTCATGGACGGCATCACGAAGGTTTCGTCATCCTGCGTCGGGTTATATTACTGTGTCCAAAGGTGTGTGTTGTGACCTGGAGCCTGTGACTCTCACGGAACCAGAACCACAAAGGCTGAAGCTTCATTTCTTAGGACTGTCCTCTGGGCAGGGTGAGAGCAGAGTTGAAGGTTTCCCTTGCAAAAGATGTCACACACACTATTTCTTCCTCTTTAATCTGTCTCAGACCACACAGTTTAACTTCCCAGCGTCGGTGAGCTCCTAAGGAGTGAAATACGAGTGTTTTCCCATTAACTGACTCCTCATCCTTTTAAATTTAGCTGCATCTTCTTTATAAGTCTAAACCTCTGTTCAACCCACGAGAGGATGTTCACAACAGAAATGGGCAGAAATGAGCTGTACAGCAGAATTGCGTGGGCCCCACACCTGCTCTGGAGGAAATGTACTTCATGGCAACCGCTTCAGCGGGATGCAGTTACCATGCTTGTTTTTTTAAAAACTGAACACTTGTCTGTACATTTAAGCAAGTCCTGGAGGACTTCTGCCATGCAAGCCTTTGATAACATTTTCTTTCGGTTATCTTTTTTATGTAAATATCCAAATGGCCTCTTAGAAATGTGAATTGTTTTCAATGAAGCATCTGTTAGATGCCATGGAGGGTAGAAAAGGTAACTGGACTAGGATGGAGTCTTTAAAGAGATGATAGTCTGGCAGAGGAAAGACATATGGGCAAAGACAAGACTAACACAGGCAGGAAGGGACACATCACAAAAGATCTAAGTAGAAGGAGGAGAAGCTTTCCTCCTGAAGGGGCCCAGGGATGTTTTGTAGAGAAAATGGCCTGGCGTTTCACTATTTCCGTTTTTTGTTTTGTTTCTCAGAGATGGGATATCACTGTGTTGCCCAGGCTGGTCTTGAACTCCTGGGCTCAAATGATCCTCCCACCCACCTCAGCCTCCCAACTAGCTGGGACTACAGGTGCACAGCACCACATCCAGCTCAAATGTTTCACTATTTCAGATTGATCACCTTCCCTTAAATCAGGTCTCAGTGGGGCTTCAGAAGAGCTTTTTTAAAGAGTGTGTGTGTGTGTGTGTGTGCGTGTCTGTGTGTGTGTGCGTGTGTGTGTGTGTGACAGAGTCTCGCTCTGTCGCCCGGGCTGGCATGCAGTGGCATGATCTCGGCTCACTGCAACCTCTGCCTCCCAGGCACAAGCAGTTCTCCTGCCTCAGCCTCCTGAGTAACTGGGATTACAGCACCCACCAACATGGCTAATTTTCTATTGTTAGTAAAGACAGGGTTTTGCCATGTTGGTGAGGCTAGTCTCGAGCTCCTGACCTCAAGTGATTTGCCTGCCTTGGCCTCCCAAAGTGCTGGGATTAGAGGTGCGAGCCCCTGTGCCCAGTCGAGTTGTTTTTAATTGTAAATGTTTAAGGTGTACAGCCTGGTGTTCTGACACACGCAGACATCGTGAATGATGACCACAGTCAAGCTAATGAATACACGTCTCCTCGCGTAGTTACCGTTTCTTTGTGTGAGGTGAGAGCACCTGAAGGCTACTCTCCTGGCAAATCTCTGTGCCCAACACTCTTATTAACTACAGTCACCATGCTGAACGCCAGGTCTCCAGCGTTCAGCCGTCCTCTACTCAAAGTTTCTACCTTTGGGTCAGTCGCTCCCCATTCCGCCCTCAGCCCCAGGCCCTGGCAGCCCCCCTTCTACTCTGTCCCTGAGTGCATCCTTTTTAGGTGCCACATGTGAGTGAGATCATGGGGCGCCTGTCCTTCTGTGTCTGGCTTATTTCAATTTAACGTTGTGTCCTCCAGGTTCATCCATGTTGTCAAAAATGACAGAAGTTCATTCTTTCCTAAGGCTGAATAACATTTCATTGTGTATATACCACATTTTCTTTATCCATTATCCATTGACGGACATGTGGGTTGTTCCGAATCTTGTTTATTGTGAATAGTTCTGCAATAAACAAAGGGGTGCTGATGTCCCTTCCACACACTGATTTTATTTCCTTTCGGTCTATACCCAGAAGTGGGATTGCTGGATCTTACGGTGGTTCTGTGTAATTGTTTGAGGCTCTCCATACTGGTTTTATTTATTTATTTATTTATTTATTTATTTTGAGGTGGAGTTTTGCTCTTGTTACCCAGGCGGGAGTGCAATGGCACGATCTCGGCTCACTGCAACCTCCACCTCCCAGGTTCAAGAGGTTCTCCTGCCTCAGCCTCCTGAGCAGCTGGGATTACAGGTGCACGCCACCACGCCCAGCTAATTTTTGTATTTTTAGTAGAGACGGTGCTTCACCATGTTGGTCAGGCTGGTTTCGAACTCCTGACCTCGTGATCCACCCGCCTCGGCCTCCCAAAGTGCTGGGATTACAGGTGTGAGCCACCGTGCCTGGCCCTCCATACTGTTTTCTGTAAAGGCTGCCCTCACTCACATTGCTACCGTGTAGTGTGTAAGGTTCCCTGTCCTGCACATCCTCTCCAACACTTGCCATCCTCCTCTTTTCGGAGGCAGCGATCCCAACAGGCGCGAGGTGCCAGTGCACTGTGGTTTTGATTTACATTTCCCTGATGGCTGATGACATTCAGCCCCTTTTCACATACCTGCGGGCCATTTGTCTGTCTTCTTTGGAGAAGTGTTTGCTCAGATCCCTTGCCCATTTTTAGTTGGGTCATTTGTTTTCTTGTTTGTTTGCTGATTAAATACTTCGCACTCAAAAAGGACCTAGAGTGAAGAGGCCCTGTGTTCCTCTCCATCGGTGTTGATAGGAAGCGTAGGCAGGGTGGGCATTGTTCCACGCCTGTGGGTGATTTGATGGGTGAAGGAGAGAGTGAGGTTGCAGCGAGTGCGTCTGTTGCTAGGGCTGACATCACACGGTGCCACAAACTGGTTGTTTTAAAACAACAGGAGGGCGTCCCCTCGCAGTTCTGGAGCCTGGAAGTCTGAGATCCAGGTGTGAGCAGGGCCACGCTCTCCGAAGCCTGCGGGGGAAGGTCCCTCACGGCCCCTGCAGCATCCCGTGGCCGCCTGCCATGAGGGGTGTGGCTTGGGTGGCCACAACGCTCCATCTCTGCCTGTCTGTGCATGGCCACTCTCTGTGTCTGTGCCTTCTCGAGGTGTCTCCCTCTTCTTCTAAGGACACAGTCACGTTGGATTGGGACCCATCCTCAGCTCAGTTGCATCTGCAAAGATCCTGTTTCCAAATAAGGCCACATTCACAGGTACCAGGGGTTAGGACGCCAATATAAGCTGTGGGGAGGACAGCGTTGAACCTGTAACAAACAACAATATGGATTTTAAATCTACAGTCAGTAAACTTACTCAGTTGGGTCAAACAACAGCCGAAGTCTGCATTTCTTGTTCCTGGGGTCACTGTCCGAATTACTGAATTTCTCCACTTGCTGCTGCTGAACAGCTGTCAGGAGACCCCACAGCAAGCTGCTGTGTCCCTGCCAGGCACGTCGAGATGGGTTAGGTTCACAGAGCCTGGCAGCAGGCTTTAACCCCAGTGTTTGATGGTCCCTGAGAATCACTGGGCTGACCACTTCCATTCCTGCTGGAATCATAAACAGCGACGCGCAACATCGCTCCCCTCCCCACCCCAGGCCCACAGAGCTGGCACAGCTAGAGCCTTCAAGGGGGATGCTGAGGCCTGGGGACACTGCATTGGAGAAGAAGCATGTAAAACGGGGGGGCGTCAGTTCTCCTCCAAAGCGTGGTGCCAGCCGTTCACGCTTGGGATCCAACACTTGTGGCTCATTTTCAGTCCTTATTGGTGGCTTTGGTTCGATCCAGGCATGGTGGTGCCTGCTTCTGCTCCAGGAAGAGTAATCCCAGACTATAACTCTGCAGTCTGAGGGCATTGTGGGCAGCTATGGAACCCCACAGCGCCCAGGGACACTCTGCCACCAGCTACTGTCGGGGTCTGTCCCCTCCAGCACCTCCAGCCAAGTGCCTGACACACAACAGGTGCTCAGGTATGCAGGTGCTCAGCTGTTCAGGTGCTCGGGTGTGCAGGTGCTGGGGTGTGCAGGGGCTCGGCTGTGCAGGTGCTCGGGTGTGCAGGTGCTGGGGTGTGCAGGGGCTCGGCTGTGCAGGTGCTCGGGTGTGCAGGGGCTCGGCTGTGCAGGTGCTCGGGTGTGCAGGTGATCAGCTGTTCAGGTGCTCAGCTGTGCAGGTGCTTGGCTGTGCAGGGGCTCGGGTGTGCAGGTGCTTGGCTGTGCAGGTGCTCGGGTGTGCAGGTGATCAGCTGTTCAGGTGCTCGGGTGTGTGGGTGCTTGGCTGTGCAGGTGCTGGGGTGTGCAGGTGCTGGGCTGTGCAGTGCTCAGCTGTGCAGGTGCTTGGCTGTGCAGGGGCTCGGGTGTGCAGGTGCTGGGCTGTGCAGGGGCTCGGGTGTGCAGGTGCTGGGGTGTGCAGGTGCTGGGGTGTGCAGGTACTGGAGTGTGCAGGTGCTGGAGTGTGCAGGTACTGGAGTGTGCAGGTGCTGGGGTGTGCAGGTGCTGGGGTGTGCAGGTGCTGGAGTGTGCAGGTACTGGAGTGTGCAGGTGCTGGGGTGTGCAGGTGCTGGGGTGTGCAGGTGCTGGGGTGTGCAGGTGCTGGAGTGTGCAGGTGCTGGGGTGTGCAGGTCTGGAGTGTGCAGGTACTGGAGTGTGCAGGGGCTCGGGTGTGCAGGTGCTGGGGTGTGCAGGTGCTGGGGTGTGCAGGTGCTGGGGTGTGCAGGTGCTGGAGTGTGCAGGTGCTGGGGTGTGCAGGTGCTGGGGTGTGCAGGTGCTGGGGTGTGCAGGTGCTGGAGTGTGCAGGTGCTGGGCTGTGCAGGTGGCCATGGGGGCTGTGTTCTCTTATCCTTCACTAAACAGGAAGTGCTAGAAATGGTCATTTCTGGAATTCAACAATACAATTTTGTTAACTGCCTATTCCAATGAACTGCATTAAGATTAAATAAAGACCCTGGGTCATTATTTACTTCCTGAGACAGTTTTAGATTTCTCAAAGATCTGTGACACCAGCCAATATTAACTTGATTACGTCTGAAAAATCCTGTATCCAAATGAGGTCACATTCACAGGTAGACATGGGTTAGCACTTCCGTATTTCACCTGTCAGCAAAGACCAAGCCAATGAGAAAGAAAATAGTGAAACTTCTCCCCGATTAGAAATTGAACCTTTCTTGACTGGGATTTTTACTGATATTCTGTATTCGTACCAAAATCCAAATTAACTTTTTGCGATGTATTCTGAGGTTAACTGGTCAGGCGCTGCTGTTGAAGGCTGGAAACAGATGGAGAAATGCCGTAGTTTTCCTCCTAGATTGAGTTGCCATGTACCGATTCAAAGGAACACAAGATAATGTAATCAGATCCGTGAACAGCTTGTAATATTGGTACCCAATTGGGCTGCCTATTTGTTTGATTTAGTAAATTCCCCTCTCTGCTTTTATACACAGTGACCTAAAAAGAAATATTATTCCCCAGAGCGCCTTTGGGATTGTTTGTTTAAATTAAGTTTCATTTGGATTTAATCTTAACCAAATCTTCAGAGAGCCGGGAAGGCGCCCCATAATGAAGGGCGGTCGCGAGAGCCAATGAGTGCAGCTTCCAGGCCGTGCGGATCCCCCCACTCGACGGGGCTCCGTAATGTCACACTTGGGCGGCAGGGAGCCGAGTGCCAGATGATTAGTTTATGGTCTAGATCATTGTATTTTTATTACACTCATAAAATCTGTGTTTTTCCTCATTTTCGTAATGGCTTCCATGAGCTTCTCCACCTTCTGAAGGCACATTAAATTGTTATGTGATGGAAGTACCGATTTGGAGGGGCAGGTTTGAAAGCCTGAAAAGCCTGGCGTAAGAAACATGTTTTGAATTCTCATCTTGTTGTCGGGTGGGCACTAAGGAAAGAGAAAGTGCGTGAATTTGAGCATCATTCTTATTTATTTGTGGGCTTTTCGTAAATACTTCAGTTGGTTCCATTAGCTTCCGATGTAAATGATACACAGCGAGGTGCCCTGAGGATATTGACTGTTTCAGCCCCATGAGAACATAAATCAATACTAAAAAAGGAAAATGTCATGTTTGTGTCTGATTTTTAAAATATAAACGTGGAATTCAGTAACATGCACTACGATGACAGCATTTTATATTTGAGATATGAGGGTTTTTAAAATAACAAGGTCTTAATTGGATTTTTGTATCTGTTTTTAAAAGAAATCGAAACTGTCTTGGATACCAAATTTACATCTAAATGCAGTTGCTTATAAACATTTCTGCCAAGTTAATGTAACCCATTGCAGAAAAAGCAGACCCCTCTTTATAATGTAATATGCTAATAAAAATCTACAAATGCCACATCAGTGTGCCCCACAGGATTCATGGTTTTGGGTAATTAGGCTGTAAATGTTAAGATGTAGGTTTACAGCCACAAGTAGCCAGTTGTGTTTGCAAAGAAGCAAGGTCAGAGGACTTTGTGTCTTTGTCATTTCTGTGGGTTTAAATGTGCTTTTGTTTATTGTGTTTCAATGTGGCTAATAAGAATTAGTAAATCAATTTGGTATTTGCTTTAATCTGAATAGTGTTGCCATAGTTCGGTATAAACAAATGAAATTGCAGCAGTACAGTACTGCTTTCCGTAATGTACTTTGAAAAGAAGCCTTTCGGAGGCTGCTTCTGATAGGACAGCAGCTTCACAAAGCAAAACATTTCTCTAGGTGAGCAAAACAATGCTTAGCCACCAGCAAACAAGGGTGTCGGCTGAGTTCCACTTGCACCGCCTCGAGAAGCGCTGGCTATTATGTGTGGCGTTATAGAAAGTTTCCTTTACAGATCAAAAGTTGGAAAGCCACACAGCTGAACCTACACCTGAGGAAGCTCTAAATGGCATGGGATAAATTTGCGGGGTTTTTTAATATTTCATGGAACATGTAAACTATGGGCCAGTGCATTCAGAGATGCTCGGCAGCTGCGGAGTAAACATGTCTGATGAAAATGAAATAAATGTCCTGTGAATGGAATAAATTTGGACTGTGCTTCCGAGTGCAGTAATTACACATGTCACGCGGTGATGAGACAGTCACACCGCGGCCACGGGCCTTCTTTGTCCGCAGATGGTGTGGGAGAGCGGCTGCGTGGTGATCGTCATGCTGACACCCCTCGCGGAGAACGGCGTCCGGCAGTGCTACCACTACTGGCCAGATGAAGGCTCCAACCTCTACCACATCTATGAGGTACTCCGACCAGAGCCACCCAGGCCAGGACCCGGGCCCCAGCAGCCTGGCCCGATGCAGGGAGGCTCAGCGCCCCCCATGTTCAGGGGACGGAGGCTGAGCCACCCCCAAGGGCCGCATGCCCGTGTGCATGCTTCACATGACTGCGTGGTCATGAGCCAGACCCTGGGAATGTGGTGTAGTTTTTATTTTTTAGATTTTCTAAATCCAAATGCTGACAGAGTAGAAAAAACAGTCGCCTCACAGCGTGGTCCTGGTCCCATATAACAGGCCTTTAAGTGGGGTCCATTTTTAAAAGAACCCGGCGCACATCCCTGATGCCAGTGCCTGAGCCATGTGGCCTCCCCGTGGCTCTGCTTGGAGTTTTGTGGCTGGATCATGTGACCTTTTTATTTGAGGATAACCTGCTGACCAGTTTATTTATCTGGCTGGATTTTCTGCCCCCATCAAGAAGGAACTAAATAAACATGGGTGATTAAGCCAGCACTAGAACGCATGCTTTGATTCTGTTTGGCATTGAAATGAGTGAGAATGCCACAGCCCCACAGTAGGAAGCGAGTTAGAGGCTTAAGTGTGAACCCTAAACCACACAGCTGTGGCTTCGGGGTTCCCGCAGAAACGCTTAGGCCCGGAAGTGCCGGCACTGGGGTTCACATCAGCGCGCCTCCGTGAGCCTTTTGCTTTTCCTGCTCTAGACCCAGGTGTGCGCATCTTTACGATGGAGTCTCCCTTAGAGTGGAACCATTTAGCAGAACACGTAGTTGTGTCGCTGCTTTTGTTGAAAAGTGTAATTTTTCTCTGGTTCCTTTTTTGAGGGTTTATATAACATGGACATGCAAAAGACAAAAAGTAGGATAGTTTTGGATTGTAACTCTTTGAAAAACTATTTGACGCTTAAGCCCCTAAATAACATTAAGCACACACACTCACACGGAGCTATCTTTAGTGTGTTAACACTGGGAAGGTGGGAGGGGGCCATGAAGCCGAGGGAACGCACCTGCGCTGTAAAATGTGCCCTCGTCGCAGCACCCCCTTCTCTGGTCAGAGGTGGCCCTGGGCTCCTCAGTGCCTGCGGTTCGGTTCACAATGTCCACACCTGTCTCTGTCCCCCTCCCTCCTCTCCTCCCTGCCAGGTGAACCTGGTCTCCGAGCACATCTGGTGCGAGGACTTCCTGGTGAGGAGCTTCTATCTGAAGAACCTGCAGACCAATGAGACGCGCACCGTGACCCAGTTCCACTTCCTGAGTTGGTATGACCGGGGAGTCCCTTCCTCCTCAAGGTCCCTCCTGGACTTCCGCAGGTATAACGCACAGCCCGCCGGCACGGCAATGTGCGCCGAGTGCGCGGCAGAGGGGGAGCGATGCCAGGCTTCTGTGCTTCTAAGATGCCCCTCGCGCCGAGGGCAGCGTCTGTGTCAGCACCGTAGGGGGGAAGGGAAGGGAAGCGAGAGGAGGGAAGGCTCCATTAACCGCACGGGTTCATTGTGAGCGATTTTCTAGTTTCAGAGGTATTAGAATGTGAGGGGGAATAGGCATCTTCGAATCGTGGAAATAGGGCCATTATTTTTGATAAGATTCTTCAATTGACAAAGACCCTAAAGTGTATGTGCCACAGGATATTGATGAATAAAGCTCGGATTTTTAGTTGGATTCTCATCTGGCTGCATGGGATGAAAGAGGTAAGGAGCGCAAGCCCAGATACCACCCTGGGTGATCTTGCAGGAAAGCCCGGAGACACTTAGCCCGTGGCTGTCTGGATTTTTAGGGCTATTTTGAAACTGACCTTTTTTAAAAAATTCAGTTTTTTTGTTCATTGCTCCAGTCAGCCAGTCACCCAATAGGCTGTCTGGTTTGAGAGTGTATTTATTGAACTGTTGAAATGAATGCTAGACTCCGTCTTACAGGAGGAAGTTGGCAATGAAAAAAAGCAGCATTTAAGACCACAGCTTTGACTGTGATAAACAGCTGGTCCGCACTGGCTGGGTGGTGGTGCTTAGTGAATAAACCACCACAAGGAAAATGAAATTGTCAACAGCATCAATGACCAAGCTCTAAATTGTATAGAATATATCTTACATGTAACTGATCAGAAGTCTGCCTATTGAGGAAAAGAGATAAATATCCAAACAAGGAGAATAAGAACAAAAAATGCATTTTAATCCAGTGCCATGCCCCACTATCATAAAGTGACTTGATTCTTAACAATTACTCATCCTTGAGACTACAGTTATGTAACTGGAGGGAGGTTAACAAGACAAGGACTGTCATAAAGAAGCCATTTTTGAATTCTCTGTGGAATTCTTGAATTTGTGTATTACAGATTCTGAAGCTTATTATGATACAGTTTATTTTGCCTTTTAGTCTACATTGAAAAGCAAAATACAGTTTTTTGTAATTTGAATCAATAGCAATCAATCAGGAGCCTCTCCAAGGAGACACATGAATCTGGTGTCACAGCCACAACACACACTCAGTGGCCCCTGCCTGCCGTCACCTCCCCTGGGGACGCAGAGCGTGGATCCAGAGTCCTGAGTACATCCTAAAACAACTACTGTACACAGTTCCCTCCTCGCCCACCCTAATCTCCTGGCCATTATGTACATTCTCTCAATACAGATTTATTTCTAAAGACATACTATGTAGAAATCTTACATAATTTCCTGAAATAGAGTGTTCAAAAAACAGTCATTCTTGGCAAAATGGATGTAGCTACAAAGA
The DNA here is from genome assembly GCF_006542625.1 of Nomascus leucogenys. Lineage (NCBI taxonomy): Eukaryota > Metazoa > Chordata > Mammalia > Primates > Hylobatidae > Nomascus > Nomascus leucogenys. The sequence goes on along the minus strand of NC_044393.1, from coordinate 105,802,271 downwards.
CGACAATTCATCTTAACACCCCGTCTTTGCGTTCATCCAGTGTGTTTGCACATATATGCATATGGGCACGTTGCTACGTCCATATCCATATATGGACTGGAACATATACATCACCAACCCTCAGTGTTTACGATTCATCACCAAGAAAAATTGGATTCCCAAATTTCCCTTGCTCCAGGGTCTGAGGAGATACAGCCTAAGAAGGTTTTTGTTAAATTCAAAAGCTAATGAACCCCCAGACACGGTTTTGAAAGCCACATCAGGGTAGAAAGCTTTTCTTGCCTGCCTTACCTGGCACCACCCAGTGTTTCGGCCAAGGCCGCCTTTCATGTGTTACCTGGACAGTGGGTGTGAGTGAACACATTCTCAGAAAGCTTCACGCTTAGACAAACATTGCCGGTGGCTGGTTTTCGCTATAAAATAGCCACCCCGATTTCAGCAACCGGAAAGGTGAGACCCCTTCTGAAGACACCGGCTGTCTTCATGCTGCAGCGTTTCTTATCTTTGAACAATAGACGACGCGTCCTCACTCTGGCCTGGCGCATTCGCCAGGCACGGAGATGTGTAATTAAATATTTCTGGAGCCCAGAGGAAGCACATTTACACTTTAAAGAGAAACTGCTAAGAGATAATTAGCATCACATGTGAGGGCTTTGCTTTAAAAACTCTCTCTCTCTCTCTCTCTCTGTATTACTGTCTCCCTTCTTGCTGTGTGCAATGGCGCTCACTAATGCTGCTCACGGTAAAACGGACAAACCCTTACCTTGCCAGCTAATTAGCGGTGGCCAGTGTCATTTTTGTGATGTTGCAGCTAGTAATATGAGCCCAGTTGCATAGTCACAAAAGTGATCATTGGAAACTGTGACTGTACTGCAGGGGCGATGTGGGAAGCCCCTTTTCTGAGCCTCTAACGACCTCTGACCTTGCTTGCTGGTGCTTTGCATGACGGTGCGCTCTCGCCCGGTGACCCCTGGGTTGGTTTGTATCACTAATCGTTCTTTCTCAGTGAATTCCTGTTGTGGAAGTTTCTATAATATCAACTTTTCTTACTGTTGGAGACCTTTTGCTCACTGATGCTTTGTTCTGATGGAGTCAAATGAGACAGCTGTGTCACCTTCCTGAATAACTCATGGTCTACATCTTGGGTCAACCGGATGAACTCTTGTGTTCAATATGTCGTGGTTTTGCCTCTCTATTTGTGATGCTTTGCGTGTAATAATACAACTGCATGATCCTTTGTAAATAAAGTCCTCAGCCATGCCACACCCTGTATCTACACTGCACATGTCCTTGACTGCCTGTGGGTTTTTGTAAATAGGTTGAGCACAAGGTGGGGCTGGTACCGATATGAAAATTACAGCGAAACCTTCCCAAGGCCACCAGGCACAACAAGTCAGAGAAAACGGTATCTTCCATACACCGTGAGATAGAGACAGGAGTTTTGGGAGCGGGGAAGCAAGTTGAGGCCATCGTAGCCACAAATTCACTGACTAGGAGCATTTCCCAGCCAGAGGGGTTATTACTGCATTCTGCCAAAGCAGGATCTGACCAGCTATCCATGAGCCACCGCTGTCTAGTGACTTCTTATGCTGGCCTTTCCTCAAACCAGCACACTTTCTTAAAGGGTACCTGGTTTGGGATTTGGAGTTTGGTTTGTTTTACTGTCCTTTTTTTGTGTGTACTTGGTCTCATGAGGAAAAAATGAGCAACCCCTGGTGACTGGCAGGTGTGGACCCAGAAGCTGAGTTTAGTCTCTGCATAGAGTGGATCACGAGGCGTGAAACACAGCAGGAAGCTGGAGGAGCGGAACTGAGGTCATTCCCGTTTGCAAGATTCAGAGGCTGAGCCACGGCCAGTAAACTCCTCTGCCAAAGGCAAAAGGCCTTTCAAAGCAAAGCCACTCACCATTTGGTCTGATAGTTGAGCCTGCTTGATTCTACACGTGCACACGTGTGCACATACATGCTCATGTCACACACATGCATGCAGTCTCATGCACATACACGGTCTTTACCGAGCTGGAGGGCTTCCCACCCCCGTGCTGGGGTGCACCCCTGAGGCTTGGTATCCATTCTATCATCAGGAGCCCTCGATGCTTTACAGCCTGAGTCAGGAATGGAAAATTGTAGAAGTAGACATGAGTGGGTCTCTTTTCCAACCTGTTTATTCTCCAGGGACCAAGATTGTTCAAGGCACTCTGGCATACAAGTGCTGTTGCCTTTAAGGAGTTCACTGTTGCATTCCCCGCCTCTCCCCAAAGCCTTCGCACCACCATGTGCCCCGGAACAACGACAAACGCCTCTAACAGAAACGGCGATGCGGCTCTAGAGGCCCTTGCTGGTTATGCGTGTGTCTGAGCCCGCCCCATTTTTGGGCATCAGCCTCATGTTTCACAGACCAGAGGGCAGCACAGATCGAGTGTCTTGGCTAGGCTGTGGCCGCAGCCCATCTGCAGGTGGGCACGCCGAGTCCAGGCCCTGCAACTGCTCCTTCAGCTCCCGTGGTGCCTTCCAGACTGGGCGTTCACACTCCCGTCAGAAGGGCCTTGTTCTAGTAACTCCTCGGGCAATAGGAAGAGAGGAGGAGAAAGCTCTGTGGTTTGGGCTCCGCCGTATTCAAGCATCCCTCCGCTTATTGCTCACTGGACACTCACCTCCCCTCTCCCTCCACAGCCACCCTGCCCCTCCTGGCTTCAAAGGTTTGTAGCAAAGCACCAGTTGATGGAATGTCTACTTTCCACGGACGTTTTGGTGCTGGATAGGCAAGCCTTTGCAAAGAAACGTGACATTTCCCCATTTATGGTCCATACTTCCATTTTTCTTAATTTGTTTCTTGTAGGAGTTCACAAGCACATTGCAGAACACTCCCCTTCACACATGCTTCATTCCAATAACCCGAGGTTCTGCCTTTAATTTTACTTATTCAGAAATAGTTCACTGACAACTTTAACGGACTTCATAAACATGTTTCGTTGTTTCACTGAATTAAAAAAAAAAAACCTGGAGTTTACACGGTGAATTTTAAATCAGTCGTCTGTTTTGATTTAGGGGTTGGTTATGAAATCTTAAATGTATGCTCATTTCTAACTTTCACAACTTCTGATCTAAACTCTGCACAATGAAGTTGTTTGTATACTCAAAGTTATAAATATGGAAGGGACTTGTCTTGGACTTCATAGAGGTTTCTCCGTAACTTAGATATCCTTACCCAAAGCTGACGGGTCACAAATGCCCTTGAAGATGCTGTTTTTAGACAGTATGGAAATAACAGTTTCCAATATGATGTCTGGACTGTGAGAAATTTTGAGCATAAATTGCAAAACTCAAAAATTTTAGTGAAGAATCAAGATGTAGTGTAACAAAAGGTCAAGTCAACATAAGCAGAAACAGAAAGAGGGGAGCCTGCAGGGGTGGGGCAGGTGAGACAGGCGGGGAGTCCACTGGTTCAAAGCCTGGCACCCCTCCTTGGAAGAAGAAAGCAATGTAAAGGTGTAACATTGGTTTTAAAGCTCCGATTAATAACATCATGTTGAGAAGAATAAATGTTTGATATTATGTGTATGATTTTTATTTTCTCTGTCAAAACAAGCGATTGCAAAATGATTTCAAACACACAGACCTGTGGTTTGTTTTAATAGTTGTTTTGGATAACGCAAAGTCTCAGTACACAACTATAATTTTTATATCTCTTTTTATTTCAGAAAAGTAAACAAGTGCTACAGGGGCCGTTCTTGTCCAATAATTGTTCATTGCAGGCAAGTACAACTTTTAATGGATTAAGAAGTTTTGGTTACCTCAAAAAATAATCTATGCAATGAAATACAGAAGCTTAACTTTCTAATTGCTTAATAAATATAACTAACTGGCACTTCTAAAGGAAACCAAAAATATAAACTTACTTTTCTATGCCATTTGGGTAAATACAATTGGGCATTGCTTCTATTATGTCTGTATAAACTGCACATGGCTTGCTTTTTTTTTACTGTATTGCCCACGCTGCAGTGGGATGGCATGATCTCGTCAGGCTCACTGCAATCTCCACCTCCAGGGATCAAGCGATTGCACCCGCCACCATGCCCAGCTAATCTTTTTTGTATTTTTAGTAGAGATGAGGTTTCACCATTTGGTCAGGCTGGTCTCAAACTCCTGACCTCAAATGATCCACCCACCTCGACCTCCCAACGTGCTGGGATTACAGGCATGAGCCACCACACCAGGCCTCACATGGTGTATTTTCTAGCAGCCCATGGTGCAGTGTCCTGCCTTCTACTCACCCATGAGCACGTCCTGCCACCTTACTTGTTCTTAAATCCTGTGGCGCCATGACACTGAAACATCGAGACAATGGTTTCAGCCTGTTGCATTGTCTCAGCCACCAGGACGTTCAGCAGAGGCTCGGAACCCTCTGCAGATGGTGAGAAATGCTTGGGGCCAGTTATGAACAGGGACTAAATCTGTCATTACAGGAGGTACAGCCACCTCCAGTTTATCATGTGGGTTCAGGCCTCTGGGTAAAAATTCAGTGACACATATCCCTAAGTAGGTTAAAACCACACCAGTAAGAATAGATTTTATGCAAAGAAAACTCAACCTAATAGTACTGTCTCTGCTGGACTTGATACCCAACTCCTTTTGGTGAAGAACTCATATTCCATTTTTCTAGAACTGTCTTATAGAATGTTCCTCCTGCCTGGAATAAAAAGGAAACCTGTCTCCAAAGAACAAACACCAAATCTGTCAAATCCAGTCAAGAAGCATGTGTGTTTTGTGTGTGCATTCCTGTCTATGAGAGAGGAGGATGAAAATAGATTATGGTTGGTTATCCTCACAGAGCAGAGTAGAACATCTTTTACCCACAAATGTATCAAGACAAGCAACACTTAGTTGGAAGATTTTTGTAGTATATCTTAAAATATTCATGTGAATATATGCTGTGCATAGGAGACAAGTGAGAAAGGCACTCAGCAACCAGAATGCTCACCGTGGCCCTTTGAAATGAGCAGTGAGGGTTACGTGGCAGCCCAGGCCGACCGCCTCTCCTCCTTGGTGATGCAGTGAGGGTGTGAGGATGTGAACGTGCCATTTTTGAAACATTTACCGTCCCAACTGCAGCTTTTTTCAACCATTTGTTTGAGGAAACATGTTAAAGCCAAAATGCACTGATTCTTTACAAACAAAAGATCACCTCTAGGCTTCCAGTCATTTCTTGGGATCGTAGAGGGCATAGAAAGCAGAACCGAAAGCATGATATCTGCTGGGTAGTCACATCTTTCTTGAAGTCTTGAAATGGAAACATTTATTCTTTTTCTGGAAAGTCACAATTGATTTTGCTAGGATTATAAATGTAAAAGGTCCTCTGTTTAAAAGCCAGTCATGGGTATGAGCACGAGTCCTATGTACTTTTAAGAAGGTCTCTCAAACTCATGCAACCCAGTGACAGCGTCTGCACAGGGGCAGGAAATGGCTTCACACATTCCTCACGAGAAAAGGATGATGCTGAGGCTATTCTTCTTCCAGAAAAAAAGGGAAATTTTTTTTCCTTTGCTATTGTTGAAGTATTATTCAAAACATTTTTACAACCCTAGCCCAGATGGTAAATATTCCAATTATAGCTGGTGGGATGAGAAAGAGATGAAATGAGAGTGCTTTTTAAAGAATATGATTGAGTAACGACTGTTATGTCAATTTCTCCTTCTGAGAGGGAGGACCTGCGTTTAGAAAGGGTGACAGGCAGCCTAGGGGGATGTGCCTGAAGTGTCCCTGCCTGCATGAGCCAGCCGGGACCAGCCGCCCAGCGCCCTCCCCTCTCTGCTCGGGAGGTTGCCCGGCAACCCTAGAGAAGGCACCTTGCAGATATTTTCAATACAAATGCCATCAACTCTGACACAGTCAAAGGCTTAGTTCATTTTGTTCTGGCAAAATTTACCACATCTTTGGCCAAAGAGGAAGCAAGTAAGAGGGAATCCCATCTGAGCACAGCAGCGCATCCCACAAGCTGCTCAGGGGCTCCAAGCCCCCAGCGGCCTCCCTTCTCCCCTCACTTGGATTCTCCCGGCCCGCGTCCTTCCTCCGCCTCTAACATCCGCCATCCTTCTTTCCTCTCCCGGCCCCACATAAGCATGAAGGAAATGGACTGTCACTAGCTTTGTTGTGGGTCGGGCTTCCGTGTGGACGGCAGGACTTTCATTTCTCTCCTTCTGTTGGCAGTGACGGTGCAGGCCGGAGCGGCACCTACGTCCTGATCGACATGGTTCTCAACAAGATGGCCAAAGGTGAGACACACACACTGCCGCTTTGTTGTGGCTCAGAGCTGGGATGGCGTTGCTATGGCAACGTAGGGTGCAGTGTTCACGGGAGGCCCTGGAAAAAATTCGCTGATTGTTGTCCCTCTGCTGGGCCGTAGGAAGGTGGTTTGCAGCAAGCACATCTGTTTCTGAGGCTGGTCCTCTGTTACCTGCCTCTGGGTGCCAAGCACGCAGTGGGTCCTCTGTTACCTGCCTCTGTGTGCCGAGCACACAGCGGGTCCTTGACAGGTGTTTGCTGCATACGCTGCAGCGTTAACCTCAGAGCCACGGAGAAGCTGCCCTTGGGTCCTTCAGTGTTGTTGCAGCACAGAACGTCGCTCCAGTATTTGGTGTAACTCCACTGTTGTTAAAACGGTATTCACGCTAGAGTCACACTAAAAATATCCGTTAGTAATTGCCATCAAATGTCAATCACCCCATCTCAAATAGCCTTTCAGCCCTCTTTGTGAATGTCCTTCTTATCTAGGGAATCTCTGTGTGTGCTGTGGGAGGCGTTCCTCTCAGAGACGGCATGGGGAGTCTTAGACGTGAGGCCCCTGGTGGGGGAAGGACAGCAGCACGTGCAGACGGCGTGGGGTGTCTTAGACGTGAGGCCCCAGGTGGGAGAAGGACAGGTTTGGCAGAGCGGCAGCACGTGCAGACGGCGTGGGGTGTCTTAGACATGAGGCGCACGGTGCGAGGACGGCTCCAGCAGCAGTGTGGGAGAGCAGATCTGCGCGCGGGTCTGGCTCTGCCAGCCATGAGGTTTATCACTTTGGACAGAGCTCTTAACCTCTCTGGGATCCAATTTTCTTCTACAAAAGCATGGGGATTGAGCTCTGGCATTTCTCAAAAGGTGGTCTCCAGAACACCCAACCTCTAAGGTCATCTCTTTAAATAGGGGCCAGAGAGAGGGGTCCCCAGCCAGGTGAGCTTGAGAGGAGGCACACACTGAGTCTGATCCTTGGGCATCACAGGGCAGGTGCACATGGAGAGGCCCCAAGGAGTCCAGGGCAGAGAGATGCGTCCAGCTTCCCTTCAGTTGGCGCCTCTGACACTTACTTGAGAAGAGTCTGCATTAGCCTTGCGATACCCGTTAGCATCCCATGGAAGGTGGGAGGCACTGAGGTGGTAGCATTCCACGGTCTCTTTCCCAGCTGTGAATAAACAATTCCCTTTGTCTCAACACACACACGTATATGTGTTCATACAGAGACCTCCGCCTTCCAGAACATCCCATTCTTCATCACTGGCCCAGTGACAGGAGCAGGCATTGATTATAGAAACGAGTTTCTATGCACTTCCACGAATGCCAGCAATTTTAAAATAAGCATTTTCCTTACTTCATTTTCTTCTGGTTAAAAAAAAAAAACCATAAATATGTGAAGATAAAACAACAGCCATGGCTTTACGCAGAAGGACTGGAGAGCCTGGGCACGTTCTCCAGCGTCCTGCAGCAGAGGGGAGGGCTGCAGCCCAGCCCCACACCCCACACCCACCCAACACCACCAGCATCCTTTGCTGGCTGCTGGGGAGAAATGAAATCAGTTTTTGTGCCACCAAATATCATTTTAAACACCCAAGATTATTTAGTGGTGGGAATGTGCAAACAAAAACAAAATGCAAACACTCTGATAATACTTTGAATCCTTTTTTGTTTTGTTTTGGATTGGATTTTGACACAATCCTAACTTTTTGTCATTTAAAAGTCCATTTTTTCCTTGTCCATTAATACTGCTGTGTCTTATCAAATATTTCTTTTCCTTTCCAAATTTACAGCTATTGGAGCTCAGAGCCATCCATGGAATTTGTATTTCTCCCCTTATCATGGGGCCTCCCTTCTTTCTGTCTCTCAGACATAAAGATTTTTCTCCTCTTAAGCCAAAATGTCTTCAGAACGTTACAGATGATTTGATGTAAGTGTTTCTGACCAAGCCTATGTTTGCGAACGTGTGATGTGATGAGTTGCTGGGGGCACCCGTGTTTCCAGTGGAACCTGCCCATCCAGGGACCAGAAGCACAGGCAGGCGGCCGGATGCAGGTGGCCCCAGCGTGCGTCTCCACAAGGACGGGATGGAGCCTGGGTTCTGAGTGGCTCAGGTTCACTCCACAGAGAAGGAAACATGGAGAAGTGTGTCGTGGCTTCGAGACCCTGGTGCGGGAGACAGGGCTGGCATATTGTCCAGGCACCTGAGCCGCTGTCCACTGGCTCCATTGTGGCCTGGAATGGCAATTCCACTTTGAGAGTGGGCTCAGCTTTGGACAATACGCATGCAGCCATGTGGAACTGGCCAAAGAGGGCCAGCTTGGGGCGTTTTCTGAGATTGGTGACCCCCCTCCTGTTCTTGACCTGCTCCTCTTTCCCTGGGGTGTGTGCGGTGTGAAATTCTCTGACCGGGGTCCCGGGCCACGGTCTCAGGAGAGATCAAAGGGCAGGCGGCCCCTCTGCCGGCTGAGGTGGGCCATTCCCAGGCCTCCACACTGAGAGGCGCCGGGGTTTTGTTCTGGTGCAGGCTTGGCCCTGCCAGTGTGGCCGGGCGTCTTTGTCTGGCCTGAGAAGCTGGAGGCCCCCATTGCAGACCCAGCGTTTCTCAAATGATCAAAGGCCCAGAGCCCTGGACGTGAAACCTTTCTTCCCATTTCCCTTTCTGTAAAGGAATGCATTGCAGAAGACCAGAGAATGCCCTTCCCAAGCTTCCCGGGCAGTCGGGCAGCGCCAGCGCTGATGTTAGGGCCCTCCAGTCCTGCGTGCAACGCCTCTGCATGCTTTTAGCTCCACCAGCTGCGGCCGCAGACAGCAGAGCAGCACTTGTCCACACAGCCCATCAGGGATTAAGGCCTTTGGGCCTAGTTTAAGGGCCTTTAAAAACAAACTCAGAATAGTTGAAGTTCTTTCTCTACTGTCTAGTTTAGCAGAAAGTAGACAATGATACAGTTTGGAATGAAAGTCAACAGGCTCATGTTCTGCGAAGAGTTTTGTGGCAGGAAAGTAGGCACCAATCTGTGAAGCGCTTACACACGTCATTTCTGTTGCAGCAGATGTGTTTCTAACTCATCGATAATAGATGATTGTGGAGGAATCTGTTTTCAGGTAGCCTATTCCTCTCTCATTGAAGGGCTTGGCTCACATGTAGCAAAAAATGTTTTTTTCGAGCAAGATATTTTCCAAGGTTGTGCTTTTTACATTTTTGTCAGTGACTTCACTTACTGAGGGTATTTTTCTACTTCCCCACAATTTTTTAAAGGGATGAGGAGCAACCAGCACTGAGGGGGGCGCCCCAGAGATCAGGTCAGCTGAGCCATGCTGGGCGGGGTCAGGCTTCACTCCCCAAGGGCCAGCACAGAACTGCAGTGGCTGAGAGTTGTGGCCGAACTTCCACGGCATTCCCACCAGGGTCTGCGCCTGGGCCAGAAGAGGGTGCCTGTGGGGCCCCAGGTACCATGGAGGCCATGCCAAGCAGACGCCGTATGGCCCTCCAGCGGCTGTGGCTGTTGACAAGGTGTAGAGTGAGTCTGGGGGGACTCATTTCTTTTGTCTGGTAGGAGCTGCAGACTGGTAATTTTGGGTTCCACTATGAATCCCCACGGCTTGTGAGCCCATGCTGGAGTGACCTTTTAAACTTCAGCTGGCCAGGAGTACGTTCCTAAGTAGTCTCACGGCGTGAATGCGAGTGGACGGTGGGGTGCTCACACAGGCGTAGACCCAGCTCTCAGACTCAGCGACTGGACGCGGTACTATTTTGTCTGGATACACATCTCCTTGCCTACAGGGATGGATCATTTCCGTTCTTCTTTGTTTCCATGAATCTGACTATACTACACACCTCATCTAAGTGGAGTGATACGGCGTCTGCGCTTCTGTGACTGGTATATGTCACTTTGCATAATGCCTTCAAGGTTGGCCTGTGTTGTGGTGTGTGTCAGCACTAACTTCCTTTTTATGACTGACTTATATTCCATGGCATGGATGGACCACACTTTGTGGATTCATTTGTGTATTAATGGACATTGCCATTGTTTCCAGCTTTGGGCTGTTGTGAGTAATCCTGCTGTGAATGTGGATGTACAGGTGTCCACCCGCATCCCTGGATATGTCCCTGGGGCAGAATCACCGCATCGACCGTAATTCTCTTACCTCTTGGCTATTTGATTACAGCCATCCCAGTGGATGTGAGTGGATCTCAATGTGGTTTTAATGTGCATTTCCCTAACAACTAGTGGTGTTGAACATCTTTTAATGGCTTATTGGCCATTTGTATATCAACTTGAGCAAAATAGACATTTCAAGTCCCTTGCCCATTTCTGAAGTGGGCTGTTTGTTTTTCTTGTTGTTGAATTCTAAGAGTTCTTTATATATTCTGAATATTACTCCCTTATCAGATATGTAACTTGCAAGTATTTTCTCCCATTACATCAGAGTTTTTTACTCTTTTGATAGTGTCTTTGTTACACAAAAGTCTTCAATTTTGATGAAGTCCAGTTTATCTTTTTTAAAAATATTTTTCTCGTGGCTCACACCTGTAATCCCAGCACTTTGGGAGGCTGAGGCGGGTGGATCATCTGAGGTCAGGAATTTGAGACCAGCCTGGCCAACATGGTGAAACCCAGTCTCTACTAAAAATACAAAAATTAGCCAGGTGTGGTGGCACATGCTACTCGGGAGGCTGAGGCAGGAGAATCACTTGAACCCAGGAGGCGGAAGTTGCAGTGAGCTGAGATCGTGCTATTGCCCTCCAGCCTGTGCAACAAGAAAGAAACTCCATCTCAAAAATATATTTTTTTTTATTGTGCTTTTAGTATCATACCCAAGATATTTTGGACAAATCCAATGCCACAAAGACCTTCTCCTATCTTTTCTTAGATCTCCTCCTATATTTTCTTAACTTTTAAGGGCAGGTCCAAGTAGTAGATGGAAAGTTGCCTGTGGGAAGCTAGAGAGGTCATGGAGCAGAGAGCCTGCTGCCTCAAGCGTGTGCAGGAGCAAATGGCTCCCGATCTGCTGTGCGTGGTGACGCGGGAGCACGTGCGTCCTGATCTGCTGTGCGTGGTGACGCGGGAGCACATGCGTCCTGATCTGCTGTGCTTGGTGACAGCAGAATGTCTTTGTCAAATCGTGTTTTGTGGCTCCCCAGACTTTGAAGGCCAGCAGCCCTCCAGAGCCATCCTGTTCCATACAGTAGCCACATGTGGTTCCTTAGAGTCACTAAAATTGGATAAAGTTTACAAGTCAGCTCTTCAGTTGTACTAGCTGCATGACAAAGCCACGGTGGCTATGCCATGCGGTGAAGCTGGAAGCCACTCCTGCCCCCGCAGCAGGTCCTGGGGGCCACACGGCTCCAAGGTGGCACTACGGTGGCTCCTGACTGCACCCTCACCCTCTTCTCATCTCCCTGGGCCCAGCCCCGTCACCCCTCCTGTGCTGGTCTCCCTGCTCCATTTCCTCCTCCTGACCAGGTCTCACACAGCAGTCAGTAAGATGCTTTAGACAGCAAGACCTTGGGTGCCTGCCTCAGCCCTGGAGCTGTCCCCAGAGCCCCAGGCAAGCTGGCCACTGCCGATCCCCCTTGGTAGGCCACTCTGCCTCCTTCGGCTCCAGGACTCAGGGCTTTGCAGGTTCTTTGCTGTGGCGTGGGGGGCGCACACTTCCCCTCCCCAGGGCGCATCCCCCACCCTCTGTCCTCTCTGGAGTCCCACTGGTCCATTCCTTCTCTGGCAGATGCCAGGGTAAGCCATGAAAATGTGGCTCCAGCTGATGGCAGGGCAGCGTCCACTGCATGCCGGGTCCACGCTGATGCTGGTTTGGCACCTGCTGCCTGCCAGGCATGGGTTCTGAGAGCAAAACAGAGAAGCCCCATCGTGCTGCCACATCTTCCTGCTCTGCCAAGAGACAGGTAAGGAGTCTGTGGCTGCAGCGCGGTGGAGAGCAGACGAGGACACCCCCAGATGCAGAGATGGCAGCTTCACTCACAGGAGGACCCACAGAACGCTTCTCACTGAATGGAAGGGGCCCGAGGGGCCATCCGTTCTGACCACTTTGTTGCGAGCTGAGAAAACAGTTCTGGGAGGTTGGGTGACTTGCCTCAAGGCCTCCGGTCAGCCGGGGTCAGATGCAGAACTCTGCTCGGTCTGCAAAGGCTCAGGGCCCCAGAGGGAGGATGATGGAAGGCATACGACCCCAGGGACGGTGCTCAGAGGCACAGCGTGGTGTGTTCCAGGCCTCCAGGGACAGAGGGGCAGCTTAGCTGGGGAGTTCCTTTGGGGCTGTCATGGAAACTACTGGAGGAAGAGGAAACTGAGGGCCAGTGGTGAAGAGCCTGGGCTGTCGGGCTCAGCTCTCTCCGGGCACAGCCTGGAGTCTGCAGGGAAGTGGGAGAACCCAGGCAGGTGCTAGGGGACCGGCCAGGCAGTGCAGGACCAGAGGGCGGGGGCACCGGCCGGGCAGTACAGGACCCGAGGACGGAGGGGATGGCATGGCCGGGCAGTGCAGAACCAGATGGCTGAGGGACCAGCCGGGCAGTGCGGGACCCAGACGGCCGGGGAATGGAGCTGGAACTGAAGAACAGGCCAGCTCAGCCGTGGGGCCCAGGAGAGGGTTGAGCCGGACAGAGCCGCACATTTGGGAGCGGACACCAAGGGAAGGAGGTGCAGGTGCATGAGGCTCAGCCTTCTGCAGACGAGACTTAGGGGGACGTGAGGGCTGGGCAGAAGTGGGAAAGCTGAGCAGCAGATGTCTCGCTTTTATGTTTGGCTGAAACATGAAAACACGAAGGGCCAGTGGGAAAGGGACCTCACAGACACGTTCGGCCCTCAGCGTCTCTTGTCTCGCTCAGGCAAGTTTCAGGCTGAAAAAGTGCCAGAACTGGGTGAGGTGGGAGGAGGGAAGGGGAGAGGGAGGCTGTCTGCGCCTTTCTCTTCAAGGGAGAAATTGCCTTCGGTCGGGGCAGCAGCAGGGCCTCCTCCGCTGTGCGTCGTTTATGTTCCGTGCCTTTCCTTCCCCTGAGCTATTCTGGTGCAAGAGAAACAGTGAGGGATGTGGGGCGTCAGGTGTCCCCAGGTTCCCGGGCCAGTCTGCAGTGCCCTGTCCCGTGTAAGGGGCAGACAACGAACGCTGGTTGGAGCAGCGGTCCAGGGCCATGGCAGACCCAGGGGCGTGGCTGACACCACCCAGGCGGGGCACAGGCGGACCCTGGTGTCGATCGCCTGGTGGGAGCGTGTGGACAGTATGAGACCCGCTGGTCTTAGGAAACATGCCGTGGGTGTCCGTGTGGGCAGCACTGCCCACCATCCTTCGATGGTCTCCTCGGGGGTCTTCGTCCCTGTGCGTGGAGCCGTCCTCACTGAGTGTACCAGCTCACGGGTCTCCCACCTTCAAGGGGTCAGGCCAGCCCCGCTGAGCCAGGGTTCACATGGCCTGGCTGCAGGGGCTCCTCCCCCACTCCAGGGTCTGATATCCTCACCTGGGCCATCCTCCGCTTCTCCTCAGGGGTCACGCAGACACCTCAGGCCCATTGGACGCCGCAAAACGTCACTCAGGTCCCACCTGGCCGAGGGCCATCCCTTCTGCAAGCTCCCTCTTTGGTCCCGGGTGCTGGCACCAGCCCATCCAGGCCCATCCAGGCCCTCCTCTCCCTCCAACACAGGCCTTGCTGGCACACATTTAGGGGTCAGACCACGCTGGCAGGAGCTGGACGAGGCCATAGCAAGGGAGCTGGCAGCAGGCGGCCCCTGAGAATGTGGGAGGGAACACAGGAGAGAGATGGGGCTGGGGGGGCCACAGCCCTGTCGGGGCAGCTGTGTCGCTGTCAGGATGTGCCTAAGCGCTCGTCCCTGAGTCTGCGTGTTTCTGTTCGAACTCCTGTTTGGAAATTCGGGAGGGGATCAGAGTCCTGCCCTCCGAGGTTCCCGTTGCAGACGCAGCTCCACAATCCAGCCTGGCCCGGCCTGCACACTCCCTGCCTGATTCTGCTCCCTGCTGCCAGGCAGTCGCTCCTTCATCTCAGTCCCTGGGTCCTCTCCTTCCTCCCCTGTGCGCATCTTGCTCACGGCCTGGTTGCTCCGTTTCCTGCGGCGCAGCCACCCTCCCCACACAGTCTGTGGTCCCCCCTCCATCTCCCCTCCTCTTGCTCCCACCCACTCCGCCCTTCTCTCATTCCTCTGCTCGTCCAGCCCCCGCCAGCATGTTCTGCCACTCCCTATCCTGGGATTCCAGGGGCCCGTGTGGAGGGCTGCAGGGGTCTCCCTGTTGTCCTGGAGGCACCTCCCAGAGCATCATCCCTGCCCAGCCTGCAGGCCCAACATCCTCTGTCCAGACCCTGAGGGGCTGTCCCCAGAGGCAGCGGGTCCCACGCATCTGTTCCTAGCGCCTGAAGTTCAGGCACCTGCAGCCTGGCCTTTTGGCAGTGGGGCTCCCTCACAGTGTTGAGTAAGATGCTGGGGGTCCCCCAATAGAGTCAGGGTGCTGCAGGGGGTCACACGCTGTCCCGTGGAATCAGGAATCCTCACACAAGATTCTTCCAGACGCACAGCAACTATGTGAGACAGAACTCGCGTGTGGGAAGGGCAGCGATCCCGTGCAGTGTCACGCGGCCCCTCGGCTCCCTCCTCGGCCTGTGCTTCCGTTTCTCCTGTTTCCGAGGTCAAATGGTGCAAAGTGTCCTTGGCCATGAGCCCACGAGCATGGGACAAGGTCTCCGTGCTTGCACTGTAAGCCACGGAACTGAGTCAACGCGTAACTGGCCCTGTTCCCAGCCCAGGCACTTTCTGAACCCAAAATAGACTCAGAGGGACCGAGGCAGCTGCCGGCCCTGCAGGAGCAAGGGGGAGGAGAGCCTGGGCTGTGCACCTGCAGGAGGGATCCTGCCAGACCCCCGTAAAGGCCGGGCCCCGGGAGCAGCAGTACCAGCAGTCAGTGCGGCCTGGGAGGGGAGCTGGCTGCATGCTTCACGCATCCCCGCTGGATCAGTGCATGAGCACCTTTCGGGTAAAAGGTGCAAGTGGTGTGTGCGTGTTCCGGGCAGCATGAGAAGGTTTGCCCTGGGCGGGCCCAGCTCCTGTTCTCCACCTGTTCAATATTCACAATTTGGTGTGATTGTTACTCAGCCGCAGACGGCCTCCTGAACGCCATTTACTGCACATGCTTGTTGATTCTGACGTAGGTGTTGAGGAACTAGCCTAGACACATCCTGCAGATCCGCATGTGGGTGTGTGTGCTCTGCACTGATGTGGGAATGACTGCGTGTGCCCCATCACACGGCTGCTCCAGGGTGTACCTCAGCACTCCCCTGCCTTGGGGCTCTCGTGCCGTTCCCAAACCTCTTCTGTCAGCACAGACGCTGCGTTTGCGTCTCGGTCCTGCCCCGGTGCCCTGGCACTGGTCGTGTAGGGCAGGTAGGTGGGATGGCAGCAAACTGCGGTGGGCACTGCGTCGCACCAATGTGCACATGTTCACACACAGCCAGGACTCGGAATTGCGGAGCCATCGTATCCGTCTTTCCCTTTTAACAATCCCCCCTGGAATCATGAAGCTGTGCTCGCCTGCACAGGGGTGCGGAGGTCCGGTGTCTCCGCGTTGATGCTGCCAGCGCCTCAACAGTATTATGGGATGGTCCAGCAGTCGATAGAAACTTATCAGGGTATTTTGCACAATTCCCTGTCCTCCTGGAGTATTAGGGGATTTAAAACCACAGTACTCATTTATACACTTCTACATTTTCTTTAACTTATATTTTTAACAAGGATCTGGAGGCATCTCAGTTTCTCCAAAAGAAGGATTTAGAATTTGTTCAAAGGAAAAAAAAAACATAAGAAATAGCTAGTTTGTTATGATTCTGATCTACTTGATGTTCAAGTGAATAAGATGCAGATTTGCCTCCTTTGATCCCAGCAATATGTTGCAACATAGACAATATAATTTATCTAGAAGGTCAGCAAAAAAAAAAACCTGCTTATAATTTTCATAAGTCTTTAGTTAAGATCATCCAGGAAAGGTGTGAAGTAAAAACTCAGCACCGAAGGCCCAGGACAGTGTGTGTGTGTGTGTGTGTGTGTGTGATAGGTATGGGTGTTGTGTGGGCATATGCATGCCGTGTGTACCTGTGTGTGCATGCACGTGGGTGTGTGCATGTGTGCGGCATATGAGTGTGTGATATGGGGTGTGGAATGTTTGTGTGCAGTGTGAGCTGTGAGTGTTCTGTGTGTATGCATATGTATGATGTATGTGTGTGATCCTGAATGTAGGTATAGAGGATGTGCATGTGTGATGTGGGGTGTATTGTGTGAGAGTGTGAGGTGTGGGTGTTGTGTGTGTGCATGTGTGATGTAGGATGTAAGTGTTGTGTGGTGTGTGCATGCCTGTGTGTGTGCATATGTATGACCTATGTAAGTGGGGTGTGTGTGTTGTGTGGTGTGTGCATGCCTGTGTATATATGTGTGCATGCATGTGAGTATATATGAGTGTGGGTGTGCATGTTGTGTGAGCGTGTGCATGCCTGTGTGTATATCTGTGTGCATGTGTGTATGTATGACACATGAGTGTGGGGTGTGCATCTTGTGTGGATGTGTGCATGCCTGTGTATATGTGTGTGCATGCATGTGCATACGTATGACATTGTGTGTGCATGTGTGTGCATATGACGTGAGCGTAGTGTGCATGTTGTGTGGGCATGTGCATTCCTGTGTGTATGTGTGTGTGTGCACGCATATGTATGACATGTGAGCATGGGTGTGCATGTTGTGTGAGTGTGTGCATGCCTGTGTGTATATTTGTGTGTGTGCATATATATGATGTGAGTGTGGGATGTGCATGTTGTGGGCGTGTGCGTGTATATGTGTGTGTGTGCATGTGTGTATGACGAGTGTGGAGTGTGAGTGTAGTGTGGGCATGTGCACACATGTGTATATGTGTGTGGGCATGTGTGTATATGACACGTGAGTGTGGGATGTGCATGTTTGGATGTGCGCATGCATGTGTGTGTGTGCATGTGCATACGTATGACGTGTGGGGTGTGTGTGTTTGGATGTGTGCATGAATGTGTATGTGTGTGCATGTACGTATTTATGATGTGAGGGTGGATGCGAGTGTTGCGTGGTGTGTGCATGCCTGTGTGTATATGTGTGTGTGCATCTGTGTATGTATGACGTGAGTGTGGGTGTGAGTGTTGTGTGGTGTGTGCATGCCTGTGTGTATACCTGTGTGTGTGCATGTGCATATGTATGACGTGAGTGTGGGTGTGTGTGTTGTGTGTGCATGCCTGTGTGTATATGTGTGTGTGCATGTATGACGTGAGTGTGGGTTTGTGTTGTGTGGTGTGTGCATTCCTGTGTGTATACATGTGTGCGTGCATGTGCGTATGTATGACATGAGTGTGGGTTGTGTGTTTGGGTGTGTGCATGCATGTGTGTGCATGTGCGTATGTATGACGTGAGTGTGGGTGTGTGTGGTGTGTGGTGTGTGCCTGCCTGTGTGTATACATGTGTGTGTGCATGTGTGTATGTATGACATGAGTGTGGGTGTGTGTGTTGTGTGGTGTGTGCATGCCTGTGTGTATACATGTGTGTGCATGTGCGTATGTATGACGTGAGTGTGGGTGTGTGTGTTGTGTGGTGTGTGCATGCCTGTGTGTATACATGTGTGTGCATGTGTGTATGTATGACGTGAGTGTGGGTGTGTGTTGTGTAGTATGTGCATGCCTGTGTGTGTGTGCATGTGCGTATGTATGATGTGAGTGTGGGTGAGTGTTGTGCAGTGTGTGTGTGCCTGTGTGTGTGTGCATGTGCGTATGTATGACGTGAGTGTGGGTGAGTGTTGTGTGGTGTGTGCATGCCTGTGTACCCATGTACGTGTATCTGCATGCGTGTAGTGTGCAGTCAGTGCCAAGTGGCATCCCTCAGACCCAGGTGTGGGGAGGGCTTGAACCTTGTGGGGCACCCAGAGCATCCCCGGCCACAGTTACCTTGAGCCAAGTTTTGCTCTGCCAGACGTGAGGGGCTCTAGCTTGACCTCTGCACCCAGTCCAGTGCTGGGGTCACCTCGGCTGACATGGAGAGCTAGAAAGATGGGGTGTCTGTGCCCTTCAGAGCCCAGTCCTCCCACAGCGTGAGCTCCAGACAAAGCAGAAACATCGCAGCCTGGGTGAGTGAGGAGCTCTGCGCTCCTGGGGCACGGGAACTATTCCACTTCGTTCCTTATCTGGATTCGTAATAATCACCATTCATCATGTATTCGAATGCATTTAGTTAGGACCAAGCTTTTCTTCAGTTCTTCCAGAGGGTAGAGTTGAGAAAATTTTCTCCTGCAAGTAAAGGCCTCTATCTATTGAACACTTGGCACACATTGTCATTTTTACTTTCAAGAAAAAAAGAATACATTGCATCCCTGCAGTTTGCAAAACCTCTGAGTAAAATTGTAATAAAACTTACCTGCGCTCATGCAGTCATTATCCATGAACAGGCTGCTGGAAGCCACGCGGAAGAATGACGGTCGGGAGACGGTGACGATGGCCCTCCCGGCACACCCCATCCGTCCGTGTTCACTGTTTACTGGGAGGATGTGGTCTAGAGCCACGAGCTGAATCACACGGCTCGGTCAGCCAAGAGCCAGAGTCCAGGAGAAATCAAACAAGCCTTGTGAAGAGACGCCGGTGGCATATTTGCTTGGTTTTCTTTAACTTCAAATGGATTCTTTCATTGTGACAGATAGTTTTAATATTTTAATACTAATATTCTTTTAATGGCTTTTGTTTAATGGTTAACATTTTTTATCTAAAGCTAAAAAAAAAACCCTCTGTTGTCTTACAAATGTATTTAACCAATGTATAAACTGTTAACCCAATGAGCCCTGAGTGAATTAGAAAATAACGATGAGAGCGATTTACATTTGCTGAGCTGGGCACAGGATGGTACCCAGTGGCCATTCGGGTGCCAGCGGAGCACGCAGAGCCCGGTGTCTGTGGCTCCCTCCCCGGTCCACTAACACAAGAGAGGTTGGTCTTCCTGGGTGTCCCAGGCACGAGGGTGCAGCCCAACCCAAACTGACTCAGCCGGCGCTCACCACACTGGGACGCTCACCACGCTGGGGCATTCACCACACTGGGGCACTCACCACACTGGGGCGCTCACCACACTGGGGCGCCCACCACGCTGGGGCGCTCACCACGCTGGGGTGCTGAACAAGATGGCAGCCTACGTCACTTCCCTGTAGATTCCCGACATGGACAACTCAAATTAAACCTGGTCAAGTAGCAGAAAGAGTCTCCACTGAGTCCATTCATTTCCCTGGTGTTTGAATCACCACGATGCTTCTTAGGTGGAAAACGCCTGGAACTTCTCCGTGGACCCCACGCTCTGTCCCCGGTAGACATCGTTAAGGTTCCTTTCTTTCCTTCCATCTGGATTTTCTTTGCGCGTGCTCTGACTCCTCGATTGTTTGCAGGCTTTTCAATGTGAGCGTCACACCACTGGGCCTTTCTGTTTACCTGGAATTTAACTTTCATTAGCTGCTCCTTCACCTTATCAGCAAAATTGGATTTTTCAAGAGAGAATTCTATTTTAAATGCACTAGAGGGAGTTTTCTATGCAGTGGAGGCGTTAAATGAATCCTTTGACACTAAGAAAAGCCTTTTATCAAGTGAAGGGGGACACACGCCCACCCTATCCCACCCTGCCCACCCAGCAGGTGCTTTATCAATGCCAGCGTTGTGCCCCTGCCCAGCCTGGCGGCACCCATGCTCAGGAGGGCACAAGAGCGGGCAGGATGTGGCGCCCGGCCTGAGCCTGGCTGTCCAGGGTCTGTCCCTTATGAAAGATCTCATGCATGTGTTCTATGAAAGCTTCTCTCTCCGCCACACTTCAAGTAAGGAATTATTCTTAATTCTGGCATGCAAGAAGAGGAGCCATCCACAGCAGACAATTGATTTTACGAATACATCCATTATGGACCTAATGTGGTGCTGCACACCTTTTAAGCGTTAACTCCGTTGCCTCCACTCTTCAGTTTTGGTCTCAGGCTCAGTGCGATCGGAGGCACGCTCCCGTGTCGTTCTGTATTTCAGCGCAGTTCTCCCCATGTTGTCCGGGGATAACCTGAAGAGGCTTTCTCCTTCCCCTTTTTCACTTTTCCTCACACACCACAGCCTGAGAGGGAGCCACGATGTCATGAAATAAGAGAGACTTTACATTGCATTTTATCTGAGGACGACGCTGCCACTCTGGGAGACAGCCGCCAGCAATGGGCATCTCCAGGGATCAGTGCATGCGGAGGGAGGGCCCCTTCCTCGCCCACACCTGCTACAGCTCCTGACGGCTTCATGGCTCTGGCCAGAATTCAGGAGGGCGATTGCCAGTGAGGGACAGTCTCCCAGGATTCCACACTAGCACCATCATACGCACAGCCCTTCAGACGACATTGCTGTTGAAAGTCGTTTTAAAAAAGAAGTTTCAGGGACTAAAAGCAAGTACCCTAAGCCACCTAACGGAGAGAGGTGTTAACTCTGTGGCCCAGATGAACCCTCAGCGTGATGACTCAGGAGGGCTGAGGGCTCCCTGTCTCTTGAGTCAGATATTTACACCACACCTGCTTCTCCTGGGTTCATGACTCCTGAGACGGAAAGCTGAGGGGTCCCTGTAGAAGCCACTGCTGTCATGGTGCCTGGAAGCTTCAGAAAACGTAACTGATTGGATTTCACTCTCTCCCAGAAGAGTTTGCTCACGAGATCCGTGAGGTCACCTGAGCATCGAATGTGTTTTGTAAATTACACGTAATCATGTGTCATCTCACTGGACCCTGGAAACGGGAGGAAAGCGCCTCCAGAGGTGAGGCTGGCCAACCCAGCTTCCCCGCCAGGCCCAGCATAGGCCTGCGGAGCGGAAACCCACACCTCAGCTCTGTAGCCCGAGCTCCCCGCGTCACCTGACACAACTCGATGTCTGTCGGCAACCCCAGCGCTCCTGCCTTTAACTCACCTTTTTTGGTGCTGGGACAATTTCTTAAAAGCCAATAGACATCTTACGTTTTTAATTATACAAGACTGGTTGTAATACATTTTGTGTATTAGAACCTGGTTTCCAAACCCAGCAGCGTACGGCCGAAGACAAACAGCGTGCTCTAAATGTGAGTGTGAGGCCCCAGCACGCAGAGCCTCCCTGGTCCTGCACCTCAGCCGGTCCGTCCCCTCCCCACACGGTCCAGCTCAGCATCTCGCTGAGGTCAGCAGCTGGTGTGTGTGAGCAGTTACAAGACCCAGTGTTAGATGGAGCCTGTACATTTCCCCGTTTCTGAGCTGTTTTCACACGGCCAGCCGCTTTGCACAATGACTTCCCTTCTAAATGAGAGGGCAGGTTTCCTCGTACATAGAAATACTCTGTGTTATTTTTATCGGGAAGCTATTTAGTTATGTTATTGTTTTTTACACGTGGTAATTAAACAGCAAACGTCGTGCCAT
Organism: Nomascus leucogenys; assembly: GCF_006542625.1. NCBI lineage: Eukaryota > Metazoa > Chordata > Mammalia > Primates > Hylobatidae > Nomascus > Nomascus leucogenys. The sequence continues at coordinate 105,780,551 of NC_044393.1, read as the reverse complement.
TTCTTCTGGATGATTTCTAAAGAGCCAATCAAGCAGAATGTGGGGTGCGCGGTGGCCGTGGGGTGTGTGGTTAGTGGCCACAGGGTGTGCAGTGGCCATAGAGTGCATGGTTCTTGTAGGGTGTGTGGTGGCTGTGGAGTGTGTGGTGGTCATGGGCTGCATGGTGCCCGTGGGGTGTGCTGGCTGTAGGGTGTGTGGTGGCTGTGGGGTGCGTGGGGTGTGTGGGGCTGTGGGGTGTGTGCCAGCTGTGGGTTGTGTGGTGGCTGTGGGGTGTGTAGTGCCCATGGGCTGCATGGTGCCCGTGGGGTGTGTGCTGGCTGTAGGGTGTGTGGTGGCTGTGGGGTGGTGGGGTGTGTGGTGGCTGTGGGGTGTGTGGTGGCTGTGGGGTGCGTGGTGGTTATGGGGTGCATGGTGCCCATGGGGTGTGTGGTGGCTGTGGGGTGTGTGGTGGCAGTGGGGTGTGTGGTGGCTGTGGGGTGCGTGGGGTGTGTGGTGGCTGTGGGGTGTGTGGTGGCTGTGGGGTGCGTGGTGGTTATGGGGTGCATGGTGCCCATGGGGTGTGTGGTGGCTGTGGGGTGTGTGGTGGCTGTGGGGGTGGGTGGGGGGGGGGGGGGGGGGGGGGGGGGTGGGGGTGGGGGGTGGTGGTTATGGGGTGCATGGTGCCCATGGGGTGTGTGGTGGCTGTGGGGTGTGTGGTGGCTGTGGGGTGCGTGATGGTTATGGGGTGCATGGTGCCCATGGGGTGTGTGGTGGCTGTGGGGTGTGTGGTGGCTGTGGGGTGCGTGGGGGTGTGGTGGGTGGGGGTGTGGTGGCTGTGGGGTGCGTGGTGGTTATGGGGTGCATGGTGCCCATGGGGTGTGTGGTGGCTGTAGGGTGTGTGGTGGCTGTGGGGTGCGTGGCGGTTATGGGGTGCGTGGTGCCCATGGGGTGTGTGGTGGCTGTGGGGTGTGTGGGGTGTGTGGTGGCTGTGGGGTGTGTGGTGGCTGTGGGGTGCGTGGTGGTTATGGGGTGCATGGTGCCCATGGGGTGTGTGGTGGCAGTGGGATGTGTGGTGGCAGTGGGGTGTGTGGTGGCAGTGGGGTGTGTGATGACAGTGGGGTGTGTGGGGTGCACAGTGTCTGTGGGGTGCATGGTGGCCAGTGGCCTTCCTTTGGGTGAGCCCCATCTGGGGTCTGTGTTTAGCTTGAGCCTCTATACCTACTTGAGATGCTTGGAAGATGCTGTGAATTGCAGCTTATTTATCCTTCTGCCTACAGTTGTGGTATTTTTCACATTTAAATTGCAGCAAACTTCTGGAGACAACGTGTCCAGAAGCCACAGCTCCTACCAAAGGTACAGTCACGGGTGCAACAGACATTGTGGGCGTTTCTGCGGAGTTTTTTTGGCTCAAGCACGAACGTTTGTGCAGTGGCACTGAGACTAACCTGGCGCTCTCCGTGCAGGACTTGACTTTCATAAGACAAGCTTGTCTCAGAGAGGCCAGTTCCCCTGCGTCATTTCTGCTGTGACTCTGCTATGCAGGCACCAACTGCCAGAGTGCCCGTGGGAGGAGGAAGAGAGGAAGCGGCTTCCTCGGCCGCCACAGTCATGGCCGCAGGAGGGGTCCTTCGGCTTCCTCCCTTTCTCTCTGCCATTTAACAAACTCACCCGTTTGTGTCAGGCGGTTTTAAATTTATGGATTTCTTTTAAAACAAGATTGTATTTACTGTGGCCTTGTCAATTTTTGAGGCCTTTGGAGACCCAAAGAGGAGCAATTAAGCAAACCCGTGCCTCTGACCCCGCCTTCCACCCGTGTGAGCTGCCAGCTAGTCCCCTGGTGGCCGAGCTCACAGTGGCTCCCCAAAAGAGAGCCTCCTTTTTCTGCCTGCAGAGGCTCTGGCTTCAAAGGTGGTGGCCCTCATGGTGTTCCCTGCCAGGAGAACGGGGTCATTTAGCCAGGGGATGGGAGCTGGAGGGACAGCCAGCTTAGCCTCGACGTGACTCCCATCACCACCAGCCCTGTTCCTGCCGGGAAATGCCAGTATCTCCACCTTCTGTGCTCAAAGATGGGGAGACCCACCGGCCAGGTGGGGCGGGTGAGGTGGTCATCTCGTGCCCGGCCTCCCTGGTGGAGCTGCTGTGGGGCTGTCCTGACAGCCAGATTCTCCACACCGCCTGCTTTGTTCTCCCTTCATGCAAACATGACATTTGGTTCCAACACGTGGCCTCCCCACCACCCCTGCCTTTCCCTCCTGGCTGCCCGCAGTTCTGACTTGGAGGTGCTTCACAGGCACCTGCTACCCTGCTGGGATGATCCTCCTGGAGCCTGAGCCCCCACTGGCTTCTTAGTTGCCACCCCATGAAGCCACAGAACCACAGGGAAAGGAAATTGAGGAACCTTAGGAATTTTAAAGCTTCTCTCCTGATTCGCTGGGTGAGGAATGTGGTGTGCACTCAGGCTGCGGCCGGAGAGAAAGGCTCAGAGCCCACCTGACTCTGGGCCACCCGGGCCTCCTCAGGTCTTCGGCTGGTGCCGTCCTGCCCGCGGTAGTTGGGGTTCCAATGGCTGCGGCTTCCTCCTCTCTGTGGCTTGGACATCCGTTGGCCGTGTCTCTATTTCCTCATCTGCGACTCGGGTGACCACCGTTCTCAGTTCACCATGTTCGGTAGAGGTGACATGAAGTGCTTGGCACCCATGCGGGTTTCCCTGTGGGATTCTGACCCGCTTCAGAGCTGCCTCCTGCTCCTCATCCCACACCTCTCCGTGTTTCTCATCCTGGCGGCCATGTCCTGTCTGCCCCTCTCAACTGCAACACGCTGGAGAGGTCGGGACCCTGTCCTGCTCATTATCTGTCTACTAAAGAACCCAGCAAAATGGAAAAACAAGAATATGTGCTGAATTAATTATTAGCTTAAAATTTAAAACTGAAGTAGCGTGATTTGAGTGCAGCCGGCATCACCTGCCGTGAGATCAGTGCTGTCTACAGGAGGGTGGAGCTTTGGTGAACCACCGAGCTGGGAGTAGCCATGGGCTACCTTTACCCAGTCCCAAAACGTGGAACATTCAAGTTTAAAAAGCAGGAAACTCTACAGTTAAAAGCCAATATTAAGGTTGAGTCCATTAATCTAAATTAATCTGATTTCTTATTTCTTTAAATAAAAAAGTAATCCTATGCAATGAAAGTTAAAGTCTGTATGTGGCTCCCTACGTTGTACTGCATTCCCTGAAGTGTCACAAAAAAAAAGAAAGAAAAGAAAACCAGTACAGCTTTGGTATCTGGTGGCGATGCCCTGCTGTTGGTAAGTATCTGTATGAGCATCTTATAACAATTTTTCAGCCCAGCTTTCTGGAATTAATGCTAATGAAAGCTGCCCCTGCCTTCGTCTTCTATATGAACACTGAAATTGCAGCCGCCTGCCAGCCTGCTGAGGGATGAGCGTAATAATTTTCAATCGGCCTCTCAGCCCAGAGGGAACGTGGCTAGCAGGAGATTGACAGATGTGGCATGGATTATCTTGTGCTCTGAACTCAGCCCAATTTGTGGTTTGTTGCAGGTGCTAAAGAGATTGATATCGCAGCGACCCTGGAGCACTTGAGGGACCAGAGACCCGGCATGGTCCAGACGAAGGTACTGTCAGTCTCTCCTCCGGGACACAGACCCGTTAAAGGTGCCTCTCTGCGGCTGTGTTCCTGAGAGGAGCACGGGAAGGGCCTGGTTTAATGTGAGCCACACACCGATTGCTCTGCTCTGACCGGCCTCGTCCGTGCTGGTCTTGCGTGGGCGGGGTCACATCTGGGCCCCCAAAGGTCCACTGGCGTTTCCTGCAACACCTCCAGATGCAGCCACATCTCAATTCCTAGGAACTCGATTCACGGCTCTTTCCATTCACTAGATTTGGGGGTGGGGGGAGAACCCTGCATTTTTGTAGAAAGAGATTGACGATAAATCCCAGAACCCCTCAGGAGGATGTTGTGAGCTCACTGAGCGCTGCCCGGCCTCTCTGGGACCTGAGCTTTGTGGAGGCCCCCAGGGCACAGCATCCTCGAGCGTCCAAAATCTCTCATGCTTGCTGAAGAGGCCCAGTTTGTAGCAACAGGGGTCACAACAAAAAAAATTCTGGTGAGCTTTGGCTCAACAAGAGCTGGACGTGAGGTTGGCGTGTGTCTGGTCTCTCCGGCCCTGAGGCTGGGGTTGGCGTGCCTTTGGCCTCTCTGCTCCTCCATTTCATTTCGCCCACTCTGTGCAACTGGTAGGACCATCATGTGATTTTGTGAAAGTTCTTTGTAAGTCTTGGGACGTTATATTTCATTTGGTTTTTGTTGTTGTTGTTGTTTGTTTGTTGTTGTTGTTGTTGTTTTCTGAGACAGAGTCTCACTCTGTCACCCAGGCTGGAGTGCAGTGGCACGATCTCAGCTCACTGCAACCTCCACCTCCCAGGTTCAAGCGATTCTCTGCCTCAGCCTCCTGAGCAAAAAATAAAATAAAATGCAGAAATAATCCACCAACCCTCCACCCAGTTTCCCCAAATGTGAACACCTCACATAACCACAGCACAGTGACCAAACCCAGGAAGTCAGCACCGACACAAACCACCGACCGACAGGCCCAGCAATGCCCTCCGTGCCCCACCAGGGAGCTTCCGATGCAAACCACCGACTGACCGACAGGCCTAGCCCGGCAACGCCCTCTGCACCCCAGCAGGGAGCTTCCCCTGGAGCAGGACACTCCCAGGGCAGCCATGCAAGGGGCATCATGGCTCCTCTGCTGTCCGGGACACTTCACGGCCGTGAGGTCTTCTAGAGCACCAGCGGCCTTGCTCTGTCTTTGTGCAACGTCTCTTGTCTAGGTGTGTCCCACGTCCCCCATGGTCAGGGCAGGGGGCAGGAATGTCCCTCACGAGGGAGCAGCACATCCACACCCACTGATGCCTGTGTCTGGAGGTTTCTGCATGGCTGGGTGATGATTTTTCCCTGTGTGGTTACTGAGTGTTCCACGGGGAGAAGCTGGGACTGTGCCCACGTCTGTCTTTCCTTCGGCACGTGTTGTGAGGCACATGTTGTAAGGCTGTCGAGAGAGGAGGTGACACAGGGGACAACTGCTGTTCCAGCAGCAACAGCCGTCAGAACAAAAAAGTTCTGGTGAGCTTTGGCTCAACAGGAACTGGACGTGAGGTTGACGTGTGTCTGGCCTCTCTGTACCAAGGAGTTCCAGATTTCGTGCCATGGAAGTGTCCATCCATGGAAGGGTCCATCTTGCCACACTGACCATCCCCCTGGGCTGGCTGCCTAGCAGGAAAAGAGGTGGCCTTGTCAAGGCAGGCACGCATCACCTTCTGGCTGGCCCTGCATACCGGGAGCTTCAGGTGGCTCTGAACTGGACAGAGGAGGCCATGGAGGCTGGGAGAACGGGACACACATAACCAGGAACGGTCAGTGAGAGCCACCTCAGACAGGTGTGATCGTGACTCCAAGCGAGGCCCACTCTGGGATAAGCCCCAGGAAATCTAAATTCAAACTAGTTTCCTCCCCACGCCGCTGCCTGCCTCTCAGGCAGCCTCTCCCTCCAGACGGGTGAGTTCGCCCAGAACACACACCGGCTTTAGGATGGGTCTGGGCAAAATCATCACAAGGGGTATCTTCTTGCCAAAAGTGAAAAAAATCGCAAGGAGCAAACCCCCAAGCCTCCATTGTGTGTATCCTGTGTGCCAGAACAAGCCCTTCCTGGCACACAGATGGCTGAGGTGCACAATGGTGGTCCCAGGACCCTTTGTGAAGTGAGGTGCTTTGGGACTCATCAGAGAAAGAGGAAGCCACAGTCACAATCATTACATGCCAGGTATTGCGTTCTACTCCATTTTTAAATGGCAAGATGACAGCAAAGACATGGAACCAACCCAAATGCCCATCAATGATAGACTGGATAAAGAAAATGTGGTACATATATACTATGGAATACTATGCAGCCATGAAAAAGGAATGAGATCATGTCCTTTACAGGGACATGGATGGGGCTAGAAGCCATTATCCTCAGCAAACTAACGCAGGAACAGAAAACCAAACACCACCTGTTGTCACTTATAAATGAGAGCTGAACAATGAGAACACATGGACACTGTGAGGCGAACAGCATACACTGGGGCCTGTCAGTGGGGAAGGGGGAGGGAGAGCATCAGGATGGATAGCCAATGCATGCGGAGCTTCATTCCTCGGTGATGGATTCATGGGTGTGGCAAACCACCATGGCACACGTTTACCTATGTAACAAACCTGCCCCTCCTGCACACGTATCCCAGAACTTAAATATAAATAAATAAATAGAAAGATGATAACACATACGCACCCCAGCCCTGTTGCCCAGATCGCTTGGTGACCCGAAGCTCCGTTTTCTGCACTCCAGATAAGAGTCAGCTTCCTAGCTGCTTCCTTCTTGGACTGGGCGTCCAGAGGAGTGCACCCTCTTCCTTAGGGTGCGTGTTCAGGAGTCGTCTTGGAGCGTGCCCATAAATTCAGCTCCAGGAACTTCAAGGTATAAGGAAGTGGGAACCATGGGAAAGTCACCATCACATCTTAATCCGTGACTGCGCTACCCAACATCACCCCTGAGACCAAACTTCCCCTAGAAGTTCAATTTCACAAAGATAGAAAAATTATCTGGACAAAATTCTGCTGTCCAATCTGAATGCTTGCTTCTACAAAGCCAAGAGGAGGTGCCTGCAGCTCCTTTGAACGGAGGAAGTCACATCGCCTGGTTTGGAACTGAAGACAAGAGCAAGCCATCGATGGTGAGCGCCCGGAGACCACGACCAGGATCACCACAGGCCCTGACAGCAAAACATCATCGTTGTGGTAAAAAAGATTTACCGTCACGAGAGCTGTTTCCTCCCTGGAATTTGGGTCGAATAGAAAATATTTCACCAGCGCCCACCTGAGCATTTGGCAACTCAGTCCCCGACCACAAACTCCATCATCTTAGAAGAAAAGTCCAGGCACCCAGAGGCTGAATGGCAGCTCAGGATTTGACACCACACGAGCTGCCAGAGAGGCGGCACACTCACTCAGCCACACACCCACACACCTGCACACAGTGCACACCCACACGCAGCCAGGGATACTGCACACCCACACACCTGCACACACCCATGCATACATCCACACACACCTACACACCCCTACACACCCACTCACGCAGTGCACACCACACATACTGTGCATCCCCATGCACACACCCAGGCACACCCCCACACACACCTACACACCACACACGTGGTGCACACCCACACACAGCCACGCACACTGTGCACACCCACACATTGCACATACCCCCAGAGACATCCACAAACACCACACAGCCACACACACTGCACACACCCATGCATACACCCCACACACACCTACACACCCATCCACGGGGTGCACACCCACACACAGTCATGCACACTGCACACACCCACACACCTCCATAGCTGTGCACACCCCCACACACATCTACACACCCACCTGCACACACCCATGCACACCTGCACCGCTGCACATACCCACACACACCTACACACCCACACACATGGTGCACATCCACACACAGCTGCATGCACACACACACACCCATACACATTCCCGTGTGCACACACCCTCAGCAGACACGAGGGATGCCAGACAAGGCTGAAATCACCCCTCTCTCCCGTCTGTGCCTCTGTGGTAGATAATGGGTTCTTCCCTTCCTTCCCTCCACACGTCTCAAGAGTTTCCCATTTAACCAAGGACCTTAACACTTTCCTGCCCACAATGGCGTCTCCTCTTTTACATTTGTCAGTTCCAGAAGTAGAGCCAGTGATGAGTGTGTCCCACACCCAAGAAGCCCCACGCCCTCCTCACCGGATGGGAGGCCCCGCCCCCTCCTCACCGGATGGGAGGCCCCGCCCCCTCCTCAGCGGACAGGAGGCCCCGCGCATGTCCACGTGCTGCCCGTGGGTCGCTCTCCCCAACCTGCCGTCTCGCGTCTGCATTTTAGTTTCTTCCTTCCCCATTTTCTTCTGCACCAGCCCCTTGTCCTAAAGCCTGACCTCAGCCTCTTCCTCAGACGTACCCAGTGTTGTCCTGGGTCCCAGAAGCAGGGCGTGGCCCAGACATGCTCCCATCTTCCCAACCCAGCACAGCACCGGAGTGACAGACACGGTTTCTGTCACGCGTAGCGCAGTCCACGCTCACACATCAGCCCCAGGCCCGCAGCCCACTTCTCCCAAGGCCTCCCGTGCCATTGAAACTGTTCATTTCCGTAACTCTCCATCTGTCTCCACCTCTCTCTGCCTCTCCCCGCCTCTCTCCACCTCTCTCCATCTCTCTCCACCTCTCTCCACCTCTCTCCATCTCTCTCCGTCTCTCTCCACCTCTCTCCGTCTCTCTCCATCTCTCTCCACCTCTCTCCACCTCTCTCCACATCTCTCCACCTCTCTCCACCTCTCTCCATCTCTCTCCATCTCTCTCCATCTCTCTCCACCTCTCTCCGTCTCTCTCCGTCTCTCTCCATCTCTCTCCACCTCTCTCCATCTCTCTCCGCCTCTCTCTGCCTCTCTCCATCTCTCTCCACCTCTCTCCACCTCTCTCCGCCTCTCTCTGCCTCTCTCCATCTCTCTCCACCTCTCTCCACCTCTCTCCACCTCTCTCCATCTCTCTCCATCTCTCTCCATCTCTCTCCACCTCTCTCCGTCTCTCTCCACCTCTCTCCATCTCTCTCCACCTCTCTCCGCCTCTCTCCATCTCTCTCCACCTCTCTCCACCTCTCTCCGCCTCTCTCCGCCTCTCTCCATCTCTCTCCGTCTCTCTCCGTCTCTCTCCATCTCTCTCCATCTCTCTCCATCTCTCTCCACCTCTCTCCGCCTCTCTCCATCTCTCTCCATCTCTCTCCACCTCTCTCCACCTCTCTCCGTCTCTCTCCACCTCTCTCCACCTCTCTCCGCCTCTCTCCGTCTCTCTCCGTCTCTCTCCACCTCTCTCCATCTCTCTCCACCTCTCTCCGTCTCTCTCCATCTCTCTCTGCCTCTCTTAATCTCTCTCCACATCTCTCCACCTCTCTCCGTCTCTCTCCACCTCTCTCCACCTCTCTCCGCCTCTCTCCGTCTCTCTCCGTCTCTCTCCACCTCTCTCCACCTCTCTCCGCCTCTCTCCGTCTCTCTCCGTCTCTCTCCACCTCTCTCCATCTCTCTCCACCTCTCTCCGTCTCTCTCCATCTCTCTCTGCCTCTCTTAATCTCTCTCCACATCTCTCCACCTCTCTCCACCTCTCTCCACCTCTCTCCGTCTCTCTCCACCTCTCTCCATCTCTCTCCATCTCTCTCCACCTCTCTCCGTCTCTCTCTGTCTCTCTCCACCTCTCTCCATCTCTCTCCACCTCTCTCCACCTCTCTCCGTCTCTCTCCACCTCTCTCCGTCTCTCTCCACCTCTCTCCACCTCTCTCCGTCTCTCTCCGCCTCTCTCCACCTCTCCCCGCCTCTCTCCATCTCTCTCCGCCTCTCTCCGTCTCTCTCCACCTCTCTCCATCTCTCTCCATCTCTCTCCACCTCTCTCCGTCTCTCTCTGTCTCTCTCCACCTCTCTCCATCTCTCTCCACCTCTCTCCACCTCTCTCCGTCTCTCTCCACCTCTCTCCACCTCTCTCCATCTCTCTCCACCTCTCTCCACCTCTCTCCGTCTCTCTCCACCTCTCTCCGTCTCTCTCTGTCTCTCTCCACCTCTCTCCATCTCTCTCCACCTCTCTCCACCTCTCTCCGTCTCTCTCCACCTCTCTCCGTCTCTCTCCACCTCTCTCCGTCTCTCTCCACCTCTCTCCACCTCTCTCTGTCTCTCTCCACCTCTCTCTGTCTCTCTCCATCTGTCTCCCATCTCTCTCCATCTCTCCGTCTCTGTCCCTCCGCCCCGGTGCACCCACACACAATGCCTAGTCCCTAACTTGGGCAGGGCTCAACTCTCACGGCGTGGCTTGGAGCTGGTCTACTTTTGTGAAAAGAGAAGCTGAAGGTGACAGACACAGGAAGGTGTGTCGTCCTCACCCCCTTTTGAGAGATGCTGGGGGAAGCCGCCCCGCAGGTGTGTGTGCAGCCTCCTGGAGAGCACAGGTGGCTCAGAGACACGCTCACCCAGGCCCCCTTTAAGGTTCCTATGTGTACATCTCCACCCAGGCCTTTGTTTACACCTGAAGGATTACAAATATAAACATAAGCACAAATAGAAATCCAAGCAGCCTCCGCAAAGCTCCAGGGCTTCCAGCCCCGGCTGACCCTGACCCCAGCAGCAGGTCTCCGAGAGCCACGGCAGCTCCTGCAGCCTCCATCCCTCCACCAGCTATGTGGGCACCCCGTGATAGTCCCAGGACAGCCTGAGAAGGGGTGTTCCCACTCTCTGTCCAGCGTGGACACAGGGGTGGTGACCAGACAGCCTGACCTGGCCTGAGCCTGGCTCGGCTGTCCCACCTCAGCCACTTCTCCACGGGGTGCAGTTCCACTGGAAGAAGCCGTGGGATCTTTCTCCGGCAGGCCTCAAATTTTATTTTAGTATGTGTTCAAAAATGCTTTCTTGCTTAGAATGTCCTGACTCGGCCTCTCAAATGTCCTGTCTTTGCAAACCCAGGAGGCTTTGCCCTCCTCCTGCTCAGACTGCTGGCACTGAGATGCAGTTTAGGCTAAGATGGTCATCTGGTCATCTATTGCTATTGTATTTTACTCCTTTGAAATAAACTCCTCTTATCATAAAAGTTCTCCAAATGCTGGGGTTTTCCCAGCCTACTCAGGATCCAGAGTGTGAGTCTAGGTGATACTTGCTCAGCGGATTCTGCTCAGAACGTGGCCACAGACCTTCGAGGACCCACAGAGCATGGGTGCTGCATCCCGACGTTGCACGCAGCTGACACTTCATGATAAAGGACAAGATGATCCACAAGCCTCTGTCCCCTCAAACGCCAGCTCTGAGGCTCACAGCACCCCTCTGGGAAGCGCCGCCTCCTCCTGCCAACTGACACCCACAGGGCCCAGTGGGCTCTGAGTAAGGTGCTCGGCACACACCAGCACACACGCCCGGCGGAGCTGCTTCTCCTTTGAGCCAAACAGTGCGGTAACAATTGCCAAACATGGCCAGTGAGTACAGCACCTGTCTCTGTGGCCCGGTTCCCTTCCTGCTGCTCTGTCCCGTGACTGTGCAGTGTTGCAAACAGTTCTGATCCAGACCCTGGTGGAGTTCCCCCTGCCCGTCCCCTCCCCCGTGGCGTGGATATTGGGCTTTCCTGTTGGATGCCGCAAGTGGCTGCGTGAGAGGCCGCCGGGCAGCTCTGCGGGATTAGCACCCGGCCCTGGGGATGGAGTGCTTTCCAGCCTCCACTGCATGACCGGGCTGAGGCGTGGCAGCGCTTCTCTATTCTTCCCTTTAAAGGTCATTTCTCAGGCTAGATTTCCAGTGTGTTGGAAGATGTAAATAGATAGATGACACTTGCATTTCACTTCCCAAAAAGCCATGCTTAATTTTTGGCATTTCCAAGCCCTCATAGAGCCTCAGGGCACTGGCAGCCCAGCACTGGGGAAGAAATGGTCTGGATGGCTGTTGTGTATTTAGCCCAGATCCCCTAAACAGCACCTTCATTGAACACACTTGGTGTGGGAGGGGCAGGAGTCAGCATTTAGATAGAACGTTTGCGGACCTTCCTGGCACAGCCCAACCTGTGATTTCGAGGAGCAGAAAGGTGCCCTCTGGCAGTGCAGAGGGGAGAGAGAGGGGGCGCAGGCAGACGCATCTCCCCGGCTTCCACCCTGACGTGGCCGCCAGGCTCAGTTGACTCCTTTAATAATAGGTTCTAACAACGTCCACTAAGAGGCCACATGGCCACACTATCAAAGGCGGGTAGAGTCCAGCAGACCATTCCGTCAGCATCAGGGCGGAGGAATATGAAGGGAGAAATTGTCTTTTGTCTCAAAATGAGCATCACATTATTTTGACTTTCTGATGTCTTGGTTCAAGCTATTTTCCATGTTTCTGTTACGCACTAAACATTCGAAACTGGAAATTAATCATCATTTTTGGTTTGGGGCTACCCTGTTCCTTAAATGATCAAGTATTGGAGCCGTCGACAGGGCTTTCCTTCCAGAAGTTGTTAGCTGGGTAACGGTGTTGTTCCCGCCACGCGTTCTCGGCTGTAGCTGGAGTGCTGCTGGCCTGCTTTCGAGTTCTCCATAGCAGTGTTTTGAGGTGGAAACTGAAGAGCAAGAGGAAATGAGCATTTATCCACCTCATCTGTGGGAGGGGAGGCAGATACGCTCTTTGGCGCTAAGCCCTGGTCTTCGGAGGAGCAAATAGTCCTGGCATCGTGAACCCGTCCCTCGCGCCCAGTGGATGCTCTTGGCAGGCTGTCCGTGGAGGGAGGGGTGCCCCTCGGGTTTGCCTGCCTGAGTGGCTGTGGATGTGCACACGCCCTGAGCCAGGAGGGGTGTGGACAAGGGGAGGTTTCTCAGCATGTGGAAGGGAATGGGTTTGGTCTGAGTAACAGGTGGATTTCAAAAGCGATGATAACACCACTCTTCCGAGGACTGGAAACGCCCAAGCGGGCCTTCGTTGTGAGTTGTAATGGCCACGCCTTTCTAGTGTCTGCACCTGCCCCTCACACCGTCCACCAAGGCGGGCGGCTGTGAGGAGGAATCGTGTAGTCGTAGGGTCAGAAGGACAGGGCAGGACGCAGGAACCGTTTCCTTCTCGCTGCTTCTGTGGGCAGCTTCTCCCCGCAGGGAGAAAGATGAGGCTTCCTAGTGCGAGAGAAGCTCCAAAGTGTGTCACTGTTGCGTCTCCCAAACCGAAGAGTACACTGTCCTTTCTAAGGAAATCTGAGCCTTTCGCTTTTTTTTGCTAAACAATTTCTTTCTGCGAAATGGCCCGGGGAGCTGACGCTGCGTTGGGAAGCGGGGACGCTGCTCTCATTTGCAGGGAGCCGACGCTGTGGCAGGAGTGGGGGAGGACACCACTCTCATTGTCACTTCTCTCCTTTCTCGCCCTGCAGGAGCAGTTTGAGTTCGCGCTGACAGCTGTGGCTGAGGAGGTGAACGCCATCCTCAAGGCCCTTCCCCAGTGAGCGGCAGCCTCGGGGGTCTCGGGGGAGCCCCCACCCCACGGATGTTGTCAGGAATCGTGATCTGACTTCAATTATGTGTCTTCTATTATAACTGCATAGTGATAGGGCTCTTAGCTCTCCTGTAGTCAGCGCAGTTTAGCAGTTAAAAGTGTATTTTTGTTTAATCAAACAATAATAAAGACAGATTTGTGGAAAAATCCAGTTATGGGTGGAGGGGAATCGGTTCATCGATCTTCACTTGCTTAAAAAAAAAATACTTTTTCTTAAAGCACCCATTCACATTCTTAGTTGCAAGTAATGTTGTGTTAACGATGCAGTAGCCAGTACGTTCAAGGTGGTTTGCAGGAAGAGTGTGCTTGTCATCTGCCGCTTTCAAGAGGGTGGATCCACTGTGCAGGAGTGGCCGGGGAAGCTGGCACCACTCAGTGAGGCCGCCCAGCACACAAGGCACATTTGGCATTTCTCTTTGAGACAGTTTATCATTGGGAGAAGCCGCGGGAACAGAACCCAACGTCCTGCAGCTTCGGGGCAAGTGAGACAATCACAGCTCCTCGCTGCATCTCCATCAACACTGCCCTGGGCACCATGGACGGCCCCGTCAGCCACACCTGTCACCCCAAGCAGAGTGATTCAGGGGCTCCCTGGGGGCAGACACTCATCCACACCATGGGTAGTGCCCACTTGAGGCTGGCACTCCCCTGACCTCACCTTTGCAAAGTTACAGATGGACCCCAACATTGAGATGTGTTTTTAATGTTAAAATATTGATTTCTACATTATGAAAACAGATGCCCCCGTGAATGCTTACCTGTGAGATAACCAGAACCAGGAAGAACAAATCTGGGCATTGAGCAAGCTATGAGGGTCCCCAGGAGCACATGAACCCTGCCAGGCCCCCGCTGGCTCCTCCAGGCACATCCCGGACCTGTGGGGCCCCAGAGAGGGGACATTTCCCTCCCGGGAGAGGAGATCAGGGCCACCTGCACGCACTGCTTAGAGCCTGGAAGGGAAGTGAGAAACCAGCCGACCGGCCCTGCCCCTCTTCCCGGGGTCACTTAATGAACCACGTGTTTTGACGTCGTGTAAACCTAAGCACGTAGAGATGATTCAGATTTGACAAAATAACATTTGAGTGTCAGATTCGCCATTACCCCCTACCCCAGAAATAGGACAAGTCACTTCATTAAACCCAGGACGATCACATGGAAGGTGGCGCAGAGGCAGCTGTGTGGGCTGCAGATTTCCTGTGTGGGGTTAAGCGTAGAAACGCACGTCCATCCCGCCCTTCCCACAGCGTTCCTCCGTCTTAGATAGATCGTACCCTCCAAAGGCCGTACCAGAGGGAACGCGGCCTACTGAGCGGACAGAATGATGCCAAAATATTGCTTATGTCTCTACATGGTATTGTAATGAATATCTGCTTTAATATAGCTATCATTTCTTTTCCAAAATTACTTCTCTCTATCTGGAATTTAATTAATAGAAATGATTTTATCTGAATATAGGAAGCATATGCTTACTTGTAATTTCTAACTCCTTATGTTTGAAGAGAAACCTCCGGTGTGAGATATACAAATCTATTTAATTGTGTCATATTAAACTTCTGATTTCACATTCAGGTGGTCTTTATTTGGAGAGGAGGACCAATTGTTTCCATCCGTCTTGTTGTTTCCTAAGCCACTGGACACGTATTCAGATGCTGAAACAAAGCGTGGGCGTTTCCTAGAACTCTGGGTCATGTTGCTACTTTATCTGCAGCATTAGATGTGTACTAAGGGCCAGGGTGTCACTGAGGTTTCAACTTTAAAACAGGATTAAACAGTCTCAGTAAGGAGCCGCAGATCGCATCCATGCCACACAGGCCCTCCATGCCCCTCCGTGCACTGGCACCACCTGGATTGGGCACCCTGGGGTGGGAGATGCCCCCTTCCTCCCCATTCTCAGTCCTAGATGCTAACAACGGGCCCTGACCCAGTGAGGCTCATAACATCTCTCACCTAACGCTCCGATTCCATCTAAGGACCGTCCTTCTGTCCTTGGTGGGAAGGGAGACCTCGTCCCCACCAGCCACACAATCACACCCCTCCACCTGGCAGGAAAATGCAGCGGGAATATTCAAACTAACCAAAGAGGCAGGCACTCCGGGGCGTGCTGCAGCAACCAACCTTCCGTCCTGCGCTCAGCTATCTCCGCTGGCAACAGTGAGAGACCGAGGACAGCAGAGTGGGCTCGTCCCAAAATCAGGTAACTCCCAAGCAGTGCCCTCCAGCTAGAGGGGCTTGGTGTTGAAGAAACAAATATTGAATGATACTTGTTAATGCATAGGAAGGAAGACTTGATTCAGGACCAGCGCAGTTGGTACAGGGACAGTGCCAGGGGATTTTGCAGTGGGGGAGAGAGACTGGGCTCGTCTCCGTCCATTTCACATTGCTATGAAGGAACACCTGAGGCTGGGCAATTTATAAAGAAACGAGGTTTTTTGCTCCCACTCTGCAGGCTGTATGAGAAGCATGACGCCAGTGCCGTGTGTGTGCAGAGCTCAGATGGAGAGAGAGGAAGCAGGAGATGGCATGGAGGGAGGGCCAGGCTCTTTTTAACAACCAGCTTTCATGGGAACTGCCAGAGTAAGAACTTGTCCCCCACCCCAGAGCATTAATCTATTCATGAGGTATCCACCCCCATGACCCAAAAACCTCCCATTAGGCCCTAACTCCAGATTTCAACATGAGGTTTGCAGAATCCAATACCCAAACCCTAGCAGGGCTCAGCTCCAAACACCACATGAGCAGCGGGGCTTCCCAGCCAAGGAGCGGGCTGGGGTGAGTGGATGGAGAGTTACCAAAAGGAAGCCTCAGGGTCAGGGGATTCTGGCTAAACCCACCTAACAGGGTTCTTGCTGAAGGCAGGCCAGGGTGACTGCCATCACCCGGGGATGGTGGAGGATGAGGGACCCGATCAGATATCGAGGGTGAAAAAATATCACGGTGATCAGATATCAAGAACTGGCGGGGGATGGCTCTTGCTAAACTAACTTTGCAGGATTCTTTGCTGAAAATGTCATTTTACAGGGACGTGCACAGGCCAGCCTAGAAGAAGTTTCCAAAGCCCGACTAAAGGTTGGTCAAGCAGAGAATCTTTACAATTTTGTTCTCTTCTTTCCTTTGAAAAATATAAGTTCCCGTTCTTGTTTTGTTGCCTTTTGTTCAGTAAGGACTGGCAGAGTCACCAGCTGGGGCTTGGCAGTGGAGGAGTTCAGCTGGATGGTGTGAGGCATCAGGCCTTTAGTGAGGGGAATTTGGTTTCTACAAAAATAAAAAGAAAAATAGTTGGAACAAACTATGAACTCCAATTCTGAGCCCAGAGGGCAGGCAGTCCAGAAGCTTTCTAGCTGCTGGGCTGGTGCATCCGGCTGGAGGGGAGCAGACCGTCGGAAACCACAGGCTCCCTGGTTTGGGCTGGTGCATCCGGCTGGAGGGGAGCAGGCCGTCGTAAATGACAGGCTCCCTGGTTGGCAGTTTGGATACCATGAAAGTTGTCCATATGAGCTGCTGAGGTTTATATCAAGTCGTCCGGCTCCAGCTTACAAGGCTTCAGGAAAAAGGCAACAATTCCAAATTTGAAGAATGGAAGAAAATGGGAAATAATATTTGGAAAGTCGTAGTCAGATGTTGGAGGGAACAAGAAGAATTCAGGATCCATTTCAGATTGCAGGTAGGTAGCAAAACCTCAAAGAGGCCAGAATCTAACAGTGGATGCACTATAGTTTTCTCCTGAAACATAATTTTTCTCTCTCAAATCACCTTCATTTCTAAACAAAATAAGCAAAGTTAGACTGATTTGTTTGCAAAATAAGTTTAGTCTCATAAACTTGTCTTGATTATTTGTATCACTGCAGCAAGAATAGTGATTGACAGGCTTTTTACAGTTTGCTTTGCTGGAATTTTGATAAAGAGTCTCAGATTGGACCGGTAAAGACTCTTGAGGCTGTGAAGCCACACCAAGGCCTTGCTTCAGGCTGTATGTGTAGCACCTATAGATTTGGGCAAATTCTCTCTTCTCAAGGTTCCCAAAATATCCTGTTTCTTGGGCCTGCCAAGAAGTGACATCCCTTACCACCTGTAAAACTGGAAACGGGGAAGCTTTTCCTGTGGGGGCTTTATTGGCCCCATAAAGTCAACCTCAGTTTCTTAAAGTTGTCTAGTCATATCTGAAAATATGACATACCAGTCAAAGCCTTGGTAATATAACCAGCATTTCTAGTTATGGCTTAGTACAAGGACAACAGATTCTTACTGAACTTATGCAAATAACTATATTGCCACAAAAATAAGAATACTCACAGTTTCTGAATTCTAGATGGATCAGGTAAGTAGAAAAAGTAATTGTTTCAGTTTTTATTCACAAAACTATACTGAACTTCTGTAAACTAGAGATAGGGTTAAAAAATCTTAATTAAAACAAAACATTTAAATCAATTAATACAAAAAATTTAAAGAACCACCAATGTTTCCAGCAAAAAATCATTCTAAAATATCCTCATCAGTGTATTTAGTCCCATGTAATTAATTCTGTCCTGCTTGATCTTAGCAATTTTATGAACTCATTGGTTTCTTCATTAGAGTTCTGGAAATTCTTAGCCCAGTGGCATCTTAAACTTGTCAGAAACCAGTGTTTCAGAGTGCTTGTCAGAGTAGTTTCCATGATTTTTTGAAGAAAAAGGAATCTTGGACTGTAACTAATGGCAAATGCTTTTAGAGAAGAATTAAAATAAGAATAGCTGTCTATGAATTACAGAGACTTAAAACAATCATGGTTAAAAATCTGATGAGAGTTTATTTTAATAATGATGTGATTGGCAAGGAAATTTGGTTATTTGTGTAGTATACAACATTTTAATATAACCAAAATTTTGACTGATAACACATTAGATTTCTAGAAATCTCATACAATTTTTGGAACACTCATATCAATAACATACCCATAAATATAACTCACAGAAGATTTATTTGGAAATGCTTCCTATATAATTTAACATATAAAATAAGAATAATTGTTTAATATTACTCTATTACAAGGTGAGAGACACATCTTTTGTCCTTCCAAGGGCCCAACTGGAAAATCCCAAAGTTAATTTGAGGTCACAAAGACTTAACTTAGAATTTGATTTTGGGAAGTTTGTACAAAATGTCAAAAAGTTTAAAACACTTTATTAAATATGTTATTGATTATTTAATCAAAGCGACAAAATAAAGGCAAATACAGAAGGTTACATAGTTGTAAACAAGAACTGAGTTCTTTTAATATTTAGAAGATTCACTTTTCTTAAGTAATCAAAGACCTAATAAAAGACAATATGAAACACAAGAAATTATCGTGATAAAACACAAAATATTTGTTTCCTAGGTCAATTACTTAAAAGACAAGGAAACTCCTTCATATTCTCAGACCAATACTCCAAGAAAAATTTGTCATTTTAACAGATAAGACCAAATTCTACCTTTGCATCAATTTACAACTAAAACTAATTTTTCATAAAACCTTATAAGTGAAGTTACCATTTTCAGTCAGTTTTGACCACACAAGATAAGATTTTCACAACACTTTTACAGCCTCTTTTTTTTCCTTTCACAACTGACATGCGTCAAGCAATTAAGCAATTTATTTTTACTATGCATTCCACTGTACGGTTGGATTTATAATTTTATGGCCTTAACCATCTAACAGAGACAACACAAACCTGTCCAGCAAAAGCAGACAAAATTGTATGTCTGTATTATATTTAATGCTGACAATTTTGAAGATATTTTTATTTTTATCAGTAATTGTAAAACTAGTTTATTTTTAAAGAATTACTCAAGTCACATGAGCTAAAGGGCAATTAAGTTTGTTTCTATTTTCTGAGATAATGCTTTATATCGTGCTTATTTTAAGCTAATCAAATAGAGCTCTTTTACATATGTTGGCAGCATCACCCAGAGATAGAAAAATATCCCATACACATAACATATAGATATAGATCCACACTTACATGTACAGACGGATGCAAGCAGATCTTTTAATTTTTCCAAATTTTAGTCATGAGGCAGTAAAACAGGCTAATACATAAAAACTCACTGGTTTATCTCCATTTAATTTTTTATTTTTATTTTTATTTTTTTTTTGAGACAGAGTCTCGCTCTGTCACCCAGGCTGGAGTGCAGTGGCGCAATCTCGGCTCACTGCAAGCTCCGCCTCCCGGGTTCACGCCATTCTCCTGCCTCAGCCTCTCTGAGTAGCTGGGACTACAGGCGCCCGCCACCACGCCCGGCTAATTTTTTTGTATTTTTAGTAGAGACGGGGTTTCACCGTGGTCTCGATCTACAAATTGTGTTTCTGATGAAAATGGAACAAGTTGAGGATACCTACTTAATAAGGGATACAGCTATTTACCAATATTTGTGGAGAAGGCCTTTAAGATTTTTCACTTGCCCAGTTCCAAAGAGTTTCTTTTTCCTCTTTTCTGCCTCAAGTGGAATTTTCAAGACACTCTTGAGTCCCTTGAGCCCCCAGTGGATCCCTTTAGACCCCACTAGGAGTCTAGAGTTCAAGTGGGTGAGGGGCTGGAGTAGGGAGGGAGAGGAAAGGGCCTGGCAGGGGTGGACAGAGTTAGCAGAGCTCAGAGTCAGCTGGGCTGCGGGAAGAGGGATTCCAGGTGACAGAGAAGTCCCCATGGGAGAAGCAGGAGCTGGTAGAAAACAGAGAGAAGAGGGGCGTCTCACAGAGAGCCAGGAGGAACGTACTTCCAGCCCAGGGAATGAGAGACAAATCCCTACTCAGGAAAGAGAGACAGGAGGAAGGACTTCCGGTCCAGGGAATGAGAGACAAATCCCCACTCAGGAAAGAGAGAGACAGGAGGAAGGACTTCCAGACCAGGGAATGAAAGACAAATCCCTACTCAGGAAAGAGAGAGACAGTAGGAAGGACTTCCAGTCCAGGGAATGAGAGACAAATCCCCACTCAAGAAAGAGAGACAGGAGGAAGGACTTACAATCCAGGGAATGAGAGACAAATCCCCACTCAGGAAAGAGAGAGACAGGAGGAAGGACTTCCAGACCAGGGAATGAAAGAAAAATCCCCACTCAGGAAAGAGACAGGAGGAAGGACTTCCAGACCAGGGAATGAAAGAAAAATCCCCACTCGGGAAAGAGCCAGGAAGAAGGTACTTCCAGCCCAGAGAATGAGAAAAAAAAATTCCCCACTCAGGAAAGAGAGCCAGGAGGAAGGTACTTCCAGCCCCACAGTTACCTTCCTAAAGAAGCCTGAGACTCACCCAGCGTCAGAGAGATATTCAAACCTGAAGAATTTAAATCTGTACTGACTACCTCCAGTAGACATTTGGTTCAAGAGTCTGACTCACCAATGGACCCCACTCAGTCAGGAGTGAAGACAAAGCTTCAAAGGCGTACACTTAGCGTCCTGGATAAGGGCCCAGGGGTCCCATGGTGAATCTGATTCTGTCGGATCACAACACCATGACTGTTAAAGAAAAAATTATTCAATGATACCTGTTAAAAGCACAGTAAGGCAGACTTTATTCAGGACCAACACAATAGGTGTAGGGGCCATGACAATGGGGGCCTTGCCGTGGGGAAGGGAGGCGGGCTCAGCTCCAAACACAGCACAGGAGGTTGCGGATCCATAACCAAAAAGCAGGGTAAGGGTGAGTGGACGGAGCGTTACTAAGAGGAAATGTCAGGGTCAGGAGATTCTGGCTAAACCCACCTAACAGAGTTCTTGCTGCAGGCGGGCCAGGGTGACTGACATCACCTGGGAGGTGGTAAAGGATGAGGGACCCAATCAGATATTGAGGGTGACCAGATATCAAGGATGGGTGGAGGAACAGCTCTTGCTAAACTGACTTAACATGGTTCTTTGCTAAAATTGGATTTTACAAAGAAGGGCACAGATGGGACTAGGAGAAGGTTGAAGAGCTTAACTAAATTTGGGCCAACAGAGCAATCAGGCAAGGTAAATAAAAGGCAAAAAATCAGTGGCATTTCTATACACTAACAGCACCCAAGCCACAAGCCAAATCAAGAATGCAATCCCATTCACAGTTGCCACAAAAAGAATAAAATATCTAGGAATACAGCTAACTAGAGAGGTAAAAGATCTCTACAATGAGAATTACACAACACTACTCAAAGAAATCAGAGATGACACAAAGAAATGGAAAATCATTCCATGCTCATGAATAGAAGAATCGATATCATTAAAATGGCCATACTGCCCAAGGCAAGTTACAGATTCAGTGCTATTCCTATCAAACTACCAATGACATTCTTCACAGAAGTAGAAAAAACTATTCTAAAGTTCACATTGAACCAAAAAAAGAGCCTGAACAGCCAAGGCAATTCTAACCAAAAAGAGCAAAACTGGAGGAATCACATTGCCAGACTTCAAACTATACTACAAGGCTACAGTAACAAAAATAGCATGGTACTGGTGCAAAAACAGACACATAGACCCAATGGAACAGAATAGAGAACCCAGAAATAAAGCCACACACCAACAGCCATCTGATCTTTGACAAAGCTGACAAAAACAAGCAACAGAAAATGGGCTCCCTAATCAATAAATGGTGCTGGGATAGCAGGCTGGCCATATGAAAACTGGCCATATGAAACTTGACCTCTTCTTTATACCACATACAAAAATTAACTCGAGATGGATTAAAGACCTAAATGTAAAACCTAAAATTATAAAAACCCTGGAAGATAACCTAGGAAATACCATTTTGAACATAGAAACTGGCAAAGATTTCATGACAAAAATTCTAAAAGGAATTGCAACAAAGGCACAAAAATTGACAAATGGGACCTAATTAAATTAAAGAGCTTCTGCACAGCAAAAGAAACCATCAACAGAGTAAACAGACAACCTACAGAAGGGGAGAAAATATTTACAAAATATACATCTGACAAAGGTCTAATATCCAGAATCTACAAGGCTCTTAAACATACGAGCAAAAAATAACTCCATTAAAAAGTGGGCAAAGGACATGAACAGACACTTTTCAAAAGGAGACATACATGTGGCCAACAGGCATATAAAAAATGCACAATATCACTAATCAGAGAAATGCAACTCAAAATCACAATGAGACACCATCTCACACCAGTCAGAATGGTTATTATTAAAAACTCAAAAAACAACAGATGCTGGCGAGGCTGTGGAGAAAAGGGAACACTTACACATTGCTGGTAGGAGTGTAAATTAGGTTCAACCATTGTAGAAAGCAACACGGAGATTCCTCAAAGACCTAAAAACAGAACTGCCATTTGACCCAGCAATCCCACTACTGGTAAATACCCAAAAGAATAAAAATTGTTCAACCATAAAGACACATGCACACATATGTTCATTACAGAACTATTCACAGTAGCAGAGACATGGAATCAACGTAAATGCCCATCGACGGTAGACTGAATAAAGAAAGTGTGTACATATATACCATGGAATACGGTGCAGCCATAAAAAAGAATGAAGTCATGTCCTTTGCAGGAATGTGGATAGACCTGGAGGCCATTATCTTTAGCAAACTAATACGGGAACAAAAAACCAAATACCACATGTTCTCACTTATAAGTGGGAGCTAAATAATGAGAACACGTGGACAGAAAGAGAGGAGCATCAGACACTGGGGCCTACTTGAGGGTGGAGGGTGGGAGGAGAGGACCAGGGCAAAAAAAAAACTGTTGGGTACTATGCTTAGTCCCCAGGGGATGAAGTCATCTGTATACCAAACCGCTGAGTCAAGAGTTTACCTGTATAACAAACCTGTACATATACCTCTGATCCTAAAATAAAAGTTAAAACATTCATTAAAATAAAAATAAATAAAGTCAGGCCAAACGAAGGGTCTTTGTCAGTGTCCACCAACATGCTGGTGTTCCTTTCTTAAGAAGCCCGATTCTCAGTCTCAGTGGATTGACTCCCAGCTGCGCTCCTGTGGGTGCAGTTTCTCAGGCTTTCCTTCCTGAGTGTGAGCCATGTCGGAACCCTGCCTACACCTCCGGGAAGCTTCTGCTTTCCGTGTGTCATGAGAGGTTGCTGAGACCCAGCCATTGAACATCTTATGTGAGCATGTGTGACAATATGGAAGCTTCTCATGATGAATGCATTTCAGAATTTAGGTCTGAGGGCAATAGGGCAGGCTGAAATGCCATGTAAATATTCCACTCCTGACACAATTATTTAGAAATGCTGGACAGAGTGTACTAAAATAACTTTTAAAATGTGTAGCCAAGCTCTAAAGAAAGAGAACTCCTCAAGGTCTTATTCCAAAGAGGGAGCTGGACGTCAGTGTGGGAAGGATGGTCAGGACTGGGCCTCACAAGGGCAGGCGGCCCAGTGCTAAACACGTCCACTTGGCGTCTGCATAAATGGCTTCAGGGAATGTTTAACAACCAGCTCCCCCAAACAGCAGACTCACAGAGAGACGATATGTAGCATACAGCTTACAAATAACAGCACACACGGTGCTCTATGGCCAATTTCATGTAGCCCACGAGTTCTCACAGAACGCTCGCTCCGATTTTCATGGAGCTCTTGTATGCGTATCCAACGTGTGATTGCAATTGGGGAACGAGTGTCATTCCGACATGGTGTTGGTTAACATCATTTACCTGAACAGGCAAGAAGAGAAAACAGAATACATCAGAACTTATTCCACGTCACTCAAGAATGGCCTGAGCACCTTTTTTGCCAAATGGGATGATAGTTGCCAAATCCTGAGGGAAGATGGTCTCTATTTCCTCATGCTGTTCACAATGGAAGGGCTACAGACACCATACGCTTAAGTTTAATCAGCATTAGGAATGTCTTCTTCATCACTTATGAAAGTCTAGACAATTAACAAAGCAAAAGCAATGCCGCCGTCTGTCGTGGTTGCTGACTTCTGTGATGTCAGCACGCCCACTGTGAATGATTTCGGCACGAAGGGACAGGCAGCCGGCAGCCTGCTGTTAGCACTTCCGCCGCACAGGCTCAAGAGCTGGAAATAACCAGAGGATATAGAACCACTAGGGACAACGACAGGTGTAAACAAAATCATCATATTTATTATCTGTGTTTTAATATAATTTGTCAGTTAATATAATTAAATGTTTAATAATGGCTGTATTTAACAAGCTGCCCACAAGAGTCCTATAAACTTAACAATCCGCCCTGCAAGTCAGTCCAAGCCGGCTGCCACACACTGTGTCTCAGGACCCTGTGACAAAGAGCAGAGTTTGGAGGACAGCCCCGTCCCACTGTACAGGAAAAAATAAGTCCTATATACCGCAGGAGGGTGTGGCGTCTGGCTTACTCTCCCCTTGTGGCCCAGGAAAGCCAAGACAAAATATCAAGGATGAAACTGATCCAAGCCCCATGAAACCCTTGGGTCCCCAAGATAAGTAAAGGCAAAACCGCTCAGTGCCCTTCTGCAACCCCCAGAAAAGACGCCCCCTGAAGATGAGCTCCTGATAAACAATCACAAAACCCACGGGGGATAGACTCTGTCAGGGAGAGTCGTCCAATGTGAAAAAGGTGATAAAACCGGTTTTCCCATTTTAAATGGTATATAAAAAGAATAGCTGCATTTAAAAAGAGAACAACTAGACTCGAAAAAGAACCAAACAAAACTTCTAGAAATAAAACCAAAAAGGAACAATTATTTTAAAATTAGAGGATGCGTGTTCACATGATACGAGCTGACCATAAAAACTCACTGTCTGGGTGAAATGGAAGATTGGCTACAGCTGGGAACTCAGTGGAATGGAAGACAGAGCTGAGAAACCCACTCAAAGAACGAAAATATGCAAGAGAGGTTGGGGAAATACAGAGGGCAGGAGCGGGCGCCGAAAGAGGAGGGCCGTCGGTGCCAGGCCCTTTAGGAGTCCCTCTCACAGCACAGGTGGGCTCTGTGGGCCTCCTGGGCCCCTCTCCGCCATGGGTCCTAGCCAGGGACAGCTCTTATTTCAGCATCAGTCCGCATGTCCAGCTGCAGTTCCAAGTGGGCGGAGGAGACTTGTCGGAAATTTCTATCACCCAGACAAGGCTTCCTTCCTGGCTGGTGCGTGTGGCCTGGGACGTGCACCCTGTCCCGGGTCGAGTGGCATTGAGACAGCGCCGAGACCCCAGCCACAAGGGGGCTTTCTTCCACCGACACCACTCTACACTTGGATTTCTAGCATGGCCTTGACTGGGAGGCCACAGACGCAGAGGTGCCTCGAGGGGCTTCAGGATCAGAAAATGCAGACACCCAGGAGGCAATGGGCTAACCAAGGAGTGGGGAGGGCGCAACCTTGTCACCCCACTCTACAGTGTGCAGGCCCTGAGCTGCAAACCTTGGCCATGCAGCTTGTGTGGACGCATCACAGGCAGGGCAGGCTGGCACCCTGAGTTCACAGCGGAACACTCCACAAGGTGCCAAGATGTTGGTCTCCTCCCTCCCACGTGTCACCGGGGCCTGGGGCTTGTGTTAGGGGCTCGTAACCATTCACTGTTTCAACACAATGGGGCTGCTCAGCAAGCGATTCAGTGATGATTTTTACAAAGTTGTTGCCTAAGACTGATTTTTTTTTAATGTGGTGAGATGTGATCTCACAAAAAGAAAACGAAAGACCTGTGTATTGTAATTCCGTGCATAAGAAATGCACCAGGCCAGACACAGTGGCTCACACTTTGGGAGGCTGAGGAGGGAGGATCACTTGAGCCCAGGAGTTCAAAATCAGCTTGGGCAACATGGCGAAACCCTGTCTCTACAAAAATAATAATAATAATAATAATAATAATAATAATACAAAAGTTAGCCAGGCATGGTGGCACACACCTGTAGTCCCAGCTACCGGGTGGCAGGTGGTGCTGAGATGGGAAGATTGCTTGAGCCTGGGAGGGAGTTTGAGGCTGCGGTGAGCTGAGATGGTGCCACTGCCCTCCAGGCTGGGGAGCAAGGCCCTGTCTCAAAACAAAAACACAAAAAAAGAAATGCACCAACTTAATAATGAGACCATAAATCTGTTTTTCTCAGGGTCTTGGAATGGGGCTTACTGGAATTCCCTGGAAATGCACACACATGCACAGAGGCCCACATGCCTTGTGGGTAGATGAAGTCTCATTAAAGATGCCCACCTCTCGTGGGTGTTCTCAGCCCTCGTGTGTGAGGTTCCGGGGCCTAACTCTGAATCTGGCCTCTTTGGGGCCATACTCGCCTCTGCTGTCACTCTTCCAGCCCCACTGCCCGCACCACCAGCTGCAGACTACCTTGGGAAGGAATCACTTCCCGACACCGCACACCTGCTCTCGGGTGGGATTGGTGCGAGTACGGAATTTTCCATCCTCCTCTGAAAGCCCACGGTCACACTCCTGACCTGGGAGCCGCCGCAGCCCTGCTGGTGCGTGAGTGGGCTGTCCGGAGCCTGTCTGCCTCCGTGGCCGGGGTCCTCCACACATTGCTTCGGGGCGGCTGGGTGTGGTGGCCCCGAGCACCCTGCTGCTGGGTGGCTGGAAAGCATCTAAAGTGAATGCGGCAGGTAAGAGCATTGGTCCTCAGACTCCGCAGAGACCAGCATGCCCACCATTGCGTAGGTGTGGGGTTTTTCCTGCTGAGACCTGGGGCTGAAATGGATGCTGTGAATATATGTTACTGGGCTGTGTAAACTAATAGGACAGCTCCCGCAAGTTTCATTCTTTTTCTACAAAATTAACTGAATACTTTTTAAAAGCAGACCTGCACGCCCACTGTCTCTCTCCACTCCCCTCCCCACTGTCTCCATCTCTGCTGGGCTCCCCCCGCTCTGGCTGCTCAGCGCACGCAGGAAGCCAGCCCAGGGCGCTCCCTGGGGAAGCACCAGCCACGTTAGACGGAGCCTGTCTTGTGCGTTAGTAATCAAGCAGAGCACTAATAAAAAAAAAACCCTCATAATGAGCGGAATAGACATTAATTCAAAGAGTTTATTGGAATAGAAAATGAGGATTTGATTATACCTTTGTTCCTAAACAATGACTGGGCTTCATTTTGTAAAGGCATTTGTTTAGAAACTGGTCTTAGCCATTTACGTCGCTCCGTTTATTAGGCAAACTTGATGGTTTAGGGAATTTGCTTTTTTTTAGTTGAGTGCAGTTGGTAAATATCACGGTGGGTTTTCTGGCCATCAGGTCGTTTCTCTGTGGTCACCTCCACAGGCCACTGCTCAGGTGGGCCGGGAGCATTTGGCCTGCACCACACAGCCCAGCCCTGGGGGCATCTGTCTGCAGCCCAAGATGTGCACCCTTCAGTCTGGAGGGGACGTGTTCCACACGTGAGGGGCCAGGCGAGGTGGAGAAGCTCCCGTGCTCTCTGCGGCTCTCCTGCTGCCACCTCTCTGGGTGCAGAAAGCCTGCTGCTGTGCGCACCCCACTAGCGGCCGAGCGGTCTGCAGAGGCAACGCTGGCTGGTGGCCTGGTCGGCGCAGAAGTGTGAAGTGGTCTTAGGAGGCCTACAGCAGCCGGAGGTGCCCAGGATGTGGCCCTCGTCAACTCCACCACGCAGCTCCTGAGGGCACGCAGGGGCTCTGAAGGAAGGCTGGGAATGGCACGGGAGTGACGTCAGGCCTCAGCATCAAAGGAGACAGGAGGAAAGGCTGGCCGCATCAGCTCCGAGCCTGATCCCACTTTCACGGCCCAGCTCGCCCTCCCTCTCTTCTCGCTCTGCTTTTTTTAATTGGCACACAATAGTTGCACCTGTTTCTGGAATACAGGGTGGTGTTTCAACGCCCGTGTATGATGTGGGATAGTCAGATCAGGGCGGTTCACGTACCTGTCACCTCAAACCTTTGTCAGTTCTTTGTGCTGGGAACATTCCAAAGCCTCTCTTCCAGCTCTCTGAAAACATACAATAAATTGTTGTCGACCACAGTTGCATGGAGTGCCAGGAACGCTAGAGCTTATTCTCCTGTCTGGCTTGAACTCTTACCCCCTCCCCAGACTCTGGCAACCACCCGTCCATCACCACCGCCTCGAGTTCAGCCTTTTTAGCTCCCACATATGAGTGAGATCCTGGGGTGTTTGTCTTCCTGCACCTGGCTGATTTCTCCAGTTCCTCCAGGCTCATCCATGCAGCTGAAATGACGGGATTCCTTTCTTCTCTGGCTGAATAGTATCCACTGTGCCTGCACACCACATTTTTCTTACCCGTTCGTCTGTTGATGGGCACTGAAGTTGATTCCAAATCTTCGCCATTGTGAATAGTGCTGCAATGAATAGGGATATGCAGATACGTCTTCGATACATGGATTTCCTTTCTTTGGGGCGTATGCCCAGCAGTGGGACTGCTGGATCCTAAGGTGGCTCTATTTTTAGTGTTTTCAGGAAACTCCAGCTGCTCTCCGTAGCAGGCATCCTCACTTACATTCCCTCTGACAGTGCACACGGCCCTCTTTTCCCTCTGAAAGTGCACACGGCCCTCTTTTCCCTCCGACAGTGCACACGGCCCTCTTTTCCCTCCGACAGTGCACACGGCCCTCTTTTCCCTCCGACAGTGCACACGGCCCTCTTTTCCCTCCGACAGTGCACACGGCCCTCTTTTCTCCACCTCCCCGCCTTTGTGATCTTCTGCCTTTTTGATAAAAACCATTCTAGCAGGTGTGGGGTGGTATCTCATTGTGGTTTTAAATTAGCATTTCCCTGAGTGATGCTGGGTCTTTTCTCGTATACTTTCTGGCCACTGGTAGATCTTTTGAGAAACATCTACTCCGATCATTTGCCCATTTTTCTTATTTTTTATTTTTTTAGTCCATGACCTGCTGAAATTTGCCCATTTTTAAATCAGATTATTTTTGTTGCTGTTGAGCTGGGTGAGTTCCTTGTAGATTCTGGGTGTTAGTCTCTTGTTGGATGAAGAGTTTGCAAATATTTTTTCCGATTCCTTTTGCTTCTCTTTCAAGGGAGAGTGTGTTACACACAAAGTCTCTGCCTCCCTCTCTGTCTCTTCTTCTCTCCCTGTCTCTCTCTGCCTCCCTCTGCCTCCCTCTCTGTCTCTGTCTCTTCTTCTCTCTCTGTCTCTCTCTGCATTCCTCTCTGTCTCTTCTCTCTCTGTCTCTCTCTGCCTCCCTCTGCCTCCCTCTCTGTCTGTCTCTTCTCTCTCTGTTTCTGCCTCCTCTCTGTCTCCATCTGTCTTTTCTTCTCTGTCTCTCTCTGCCTCCCTCTCTGTCTCTGTCTCTTCTTCTCTCTGTCTCTCTCTGCCTCCTCTGTCTCTGTCTTCTCCCGGCAGCCCTGAGCCTCTCTCTCTATTCTCTGGGGTATCGACTTTGAAGGAAGCCATTGATACATAACTATTGTGGTCTCCATTTTCTAAAAAAAAAAAAAGTAATCCCACTACTTTGCAGTCATCCTTCTGTTGTTTTAGGATTAGACGTTCCCTGTGAAAAGGTGGCTGTGAACAAAGGGAAGTCAGGGGAAATCACAGACTCTCCAGCCTTGGGCCACGCATCAGAGGCCAGGAGCCCCACAGGGACATTGGGGCTCCCAGTGCTGGCAGCTGGGCTGCTGAGGGCTCACAGCCGGGCCCCTCTCCATGAACTGCCCTCAGCCAGATGCCCCCTGGCCCATGCCAGTGCCCTTCCCAGGGACATGGCCCACCCCATGACTGGTCCAAGAGGGGCACGAGGCCCTCCCACTGGCCCCTTTTGGGACCATCCTTTGGGGCCCTCCAGTCCCAGAGCTGCCTCGGGGTTCCACGGAGGCCTTGCTTGCAACTGTGTGGCATCCAGACACACGACACCTGGACTTCACCACCCCAGCATCGTACTCCCTCACTCACCCCCTGCCCCAAACTCCCGTGGCTGTCACAGCCAGATGGCAGGAGTCGGGGCTCCTCAGGCCACGCCTGGGGACCCTCCCACTCACCCTCAGAAGAGGGCCCCTGAGCCAGAGCTGTTCACATGGGGCGGAGCAGAGGAAGGAGTAGCTGCACACACTGAGGGGTGAAGAGAGAGGAGCGCCCGGCAGGCCAGTCCTGGAGACGCCAGGGTGGAGGCCAGGGCAGAGCCTGGAGGCACTGCAAGGGGACCCTTCCCAGTCTCTCCGCACCAAGGTGGCATCCAGCCTTCTCACCTTGAGCTCCTGAGCACCTCAGGAGGTGGCTCTGCACACTCCAGGCTCACTCTCTGACCCCTGCAGCCAGGTACTGGCCCATTATCCAGAACAGGAGCCAGAGACAGAGGCAAAGTCCAGGCAAGGCTGCTGTCCCCAGGCCCAGGCTTGGCACCCACACAAGTCCCCAGGGCCCCTCACTCCCCTGCAGGGTCCTGACCAGACCCTGGCCTGATGCATGCCCTTCAGGCTTTAGGCACAGACTTGGGGTACAAACCCAGCCCAGTCTAGGCACAGACTTGGGGTGCAAACCCAGCCCAGGCATCTGTCTGGGAGCCCCGACAGCCTCCTCAGCTCTGTGTAGCCCCCAGCACCTGCACATCCCAGCACGGGCTGGGACGGGCCCAAGTTGGTTCAAATGCTCCGTCCAGCCGTGTGGCCACAGGGACCTTCCTTCCCCTCTTGGAGCCTGAGTTTCCTCTGCTGGAAAGTGGGACCGTGGCCGCAGTGATCGCAGCCATGAGGAGCAGCACCTCATGGAGCACCGGGGCTGGAACCGCTCCACGCCCTCACCTTCACTCCTGTGCAGCCTGAGAGGCAGCCGGAATTCTCAGGGCAGCCGTGAGGCTCCACCAGGAAGTGCACTGTTGTCTCCATTCTTTTTCAGCAATCAGTGTTTGCAGAATGCTGGTGCCGGGCAGGGGGCCAGTAAGGGGATGCCAGGCCTCCTGCTGCGGCACAGCTTCCTGCTCTGGGACCCCACATCCCTCCCCTCCCCAGCCCCCCACCATCCCTGCTGCCACCTCACAGCCTCCCACACCTGCAGCCTTAAACCCTCGTCCTCATGGAGGAGGCCAGGCCCTGTGCTTCTGTGGACAGACAGCAGCCTCGCGGCCTCTCTCCTCCCCATGTGTGTCCATCAGGCCTGACCTGGACTTTCCCAGCAGAGCAGGAGCTGCCGGAGGCTGCAGGTTTCTGAGTGTGCCTCAGGGTAGTGTTTCCTGGAGCAATGCAGCTCTCAGCAACCTGCTGACATCTTTCTTACCTCTGGTCTTTTACTTGTTTTGCAAACTTTGTCTCCAAAGTTTTTGACAAAAGAAGAGAAAGAAGAGAGTGAGATGTTCAGCAGACATCTGAACACCTCGAAGTGGCAAGAGGGAGGGAGGATGAAATCAACAGATTCGCTCTTGGCTGGATCTTGATGGGGCTGAGCTATTTCTTTCCTTGGAAGAACCTAAGTCCTTGGGGGTCTCTTTGAGACTCTTCTGGGGCCATATGGGGTTGTATTTAATTGACACTTTCAAATCCTGGATAGATCTACACATGCGTCTGTAGACATGGTGGTACATGTATGCACACGCAGTGCACACACCCACACATGCATCTCCATTCACAAAGTCGTACGTCTGTGTAGACACACGAAGCATGCACACACACGCACGTGCAGAAATGACCAGTCTCTTGCATGCCACTGTGCACAGTTCCTAATTCCACGTGTCTGGATCTAGTGGTCACGTGATTTTCAATATCCTCAGCCTAAAGCCAGATCTAACTCTGGGCTCCCAACCACATCCAAGGTCGGCTGCACCAGTGAAGCCACGCTCAGCCCCCTCTATGGCTGCTCCCTGGGACTCAGTTCCAAAAGCCCCATGGGTGGGTGCAGGGCATCCTCTGGGCTGGGCCTGAGGGCGTCTTTCTGAGCCCCAGCCCCACCCCCTAGGTGCTAAGGGGCACCAAGCTGGCCCTCGCGTCTGAGACCCTGTGAAGAGCTGAGTTGCTGGTGGAGATTTCTGCTAATTTCTCTCTCATGGGTTATGAGGCTTAAATGAGGTGAAGGATTTGATGTTCATTTTTATTTACAAAAGGCCAGGGAATAAAGAAGAAAAGAGGGGGTGAGGACATTCAGGTGCCCAGGGACCACCCGGCCCGTCACGCCAAGTCCCTCCCGTCTTGCAAGGTTCTGCAGGCACCTGGGGCCTCCTCTCACTCCTGGGCAGGAATCGCATCTGAAGAGGTCGGCGCTGTGGCTCCATTCTCCGCGAACTGCAGCGTTCGAAATGCCTAACTCCTCATTCAAAACCATCTTTTTTGCACATGCACTCTCATCTCTATTTTATTTCCCAACATAATTACAATTGCGATATAGGAATAACTTGTTTAATTCATCAAGCCACTGGAAACAGCTTCTTCCGGATACAGGCACTGCCTTTGCCCGCAACCACCCACTTCCATTTTAATAAATCCAGCCGCATGATCATTGGAGCTCTTTTTCTTTCCACTCCTGCTGCTCTTACCCTTGGAGATGAATTGCCATCTCTGAAAGTGTGGGAATGGCTCGTGGGGAGGCAGGCACCACCCTCCGGCCCACAGCTCCCACCAGCCCTCACCACACTCAGCCAGGAGAGGAGTGCCACCGTGCAGACCCAGACCGTGGCCTGTGGCCCAGCGCACACCTCAGGGCCTTCCTCCCACTCACTGCCACTGCGACTCACGCGTGCCCACATCATCCTTCTGCCCCGTGGAGCAGGAGCAGTAAGGGACCAGGTGCTCAGGGTCGCTGGGAAGGCCGGAGCAAGCTGTTCTGTTTGGGGTGAGAACCAGGCCTCGCCTCAGTATGGTGTTGGCGCACTAGCGACGTCCCCCCGCCATCAAGCCATGTCTGCCCGAGCGTCTCTTGGCTGACAACGCTGAGCCCTCCAGCTCCACAGAGATGGGGTCACTGTGTTGCACCTCTTGGGTCCAAGGCTGCCGCACAGCGTCACGGACACAGGGGCTGACCCAGCAGGATGACCCAACGCTGGCTCCACCAAATCCTCGCCAGGCGCCCACTCACCTGTACCCCTCACATCTGCATGGCCAGGCCCACCTCCATCCCAAGAAGGAAGGGGTAGCAGGTCCAGCCACATGCATGTGGGAGAAACTGCAACTCATTGTTGTCTTAGCAGTGCAGACCCTTCAGAAATTCCACCCGCTCCCCCTCCTCCTCACCCCTGCACCTTCCCCTCATCAGCCCCTCCCTCTTTCCACCCTCCTCCTCCCTAGTCTCCTTCCCTCTCCTTCTCTTCCTCCCCTTCATGGCTGTTGGGGTATCTGAGGAAGCCCCCAATAGATAACACTCCTTTTGTCCACCCGGGTTGACCAAGTTAAGACATAAATCAAGGCCAGTTGCTGTGGCTCACACCTGTAGCCCCAGCACTTTGGGAGGTGGAGGTGGGAAGGTTGCTTCAGCCCAGGAGTTCAAGAACAGCCTGAACAATATAGGGAGGCCCCTTCTCTACAAAAAAAAAAAAAAAAAAACTAAAACTTAGCCAGGCATGGCAGCATGTGCCTGTGGTCCCAGCTCCTCAGGAGGCTGAGGTGGGAGGATTACCCTAGCCCAGCGGTTGAGGCTACAGTGAGCCAGGATCTCACCACTGCACTCCCGCCTAAGCAACAGAGCGAGACCCTGTCTCAAAACAAACAAAAAGGAACAGAAAAAAGAAACTGAGAGCAAAGACTGCAGCCAGGATATCTCCCCAGGTGCTGATTCAGCTCAGGGGGCTGCCGGCCTCAGTGCAGCCCCAGCATAGGGAGGGGGACAGCGAGCTCCAGGCGGTGGGAGCTGTCTGCCCTGCGGCAGCCGCCATCCTGGAGCAGGTGCACCCACCTTTTGACCTTTGTTGCCCCAGGGGTGACTTGGAGTCAGCCCTTGTGCTGCTTCCTCCTGGAGGCGCCTAGGGCCCTCTCCCCCAGGAGAAAACTCCCGTTTCCTCACCAACTGCACAGGCGAGTTCTTCCCCACCCCCTCCCAACCCCCCACCCCCCGCCCACCGACCTGCCTCACGTGCACTCATTTTCTTTTCCTTTTCATGGAAATCCAAAAAATAAAGCTGGGAGCAATAAGACCAGCCAGTTCCTGCAGATTTGAGGCCCAGCCCACAGTCCAGCCTATCTCCCTGGGGACCAGATGCCGACACCTAGCTCTGGAGGCAGAAGGCCCCAGGGTAATGGGATCTGATACAAGAGCTGGGGTCGGGCTCCTGATACGACCCCCAAAAAAAGATAGCTGGAAAGCAGCTCGCTGCCTTAGGTGACAGGGGATGGGGGGCAGAACTGTGAACCGTGAGCTCAGCCTGTGGACTCTGCAGCAGTCACCACCGACCCCCAGCCCCCTGCCCCAAACAGGAGGCAGGGATCTCTCGCCGTCCCCCACCTCAGGATCCCGAAGCAGGAGCCCTCCCAGGGCCGGTGATCATTTTCAGGAGGAACCTAAACAGAACTGTTTTTAGTCCAAAGGAAGGGGGTGCTGACAGTGGGAATTCAGGCTTCATGGAGGGTGAGGCGGGAGCCAATAACTATTATCTTCTTCTAATTCTCAGAAAATAAACAGAATACAGAAAGCAACAGAGCAGTTGGCCAGAGATCATGTTGGGCGGCCATTGCCATTTGAATGGGCCAAGGCCAGGGAGACCCAGGCCCCAGCACTCACAGTGCCCTCATGCCACACCCCGCCCAGGTGAGGGCCCAAGCATGCACTGGGCTCTTCCAGCCACCCCCGGTGTCCGTCGCTGCAGAGCATCACGTCATCCCAGTTTTCCCGCAGAGGAGCCTAGACATCAGGGAGGCCCGGGGGCTATGGGGTCCCAGCCAGTAACGTCCCCACCCTCACACCTTGGGAAAGACGGCTGGGGTGGGAGGTTGTGGAATAGTATTCGTGTAAACTTATTTTTACAAGTTCAGGTGTGTATTGTTTATTATTTTAAAACAAAATAGAAACTTTGGAGATACTGGGAAATAAGTCCATCTTGGTAAACTCTGAAATTCTGAAATCAAGATTTAATTTAGGGATGATACTCAATGTCTCATGTCAAATGGGTCCCAATCAAAGGTGTCTGGGTCCTGACCCAGCTCCCCAGAACCAGGTCTGGACACTGCAGGGCTGAGGGCTGCTGGTCCTGAATGCTCTGCCGGAGAGGGGACAGTCCTGGAGTGAGGCTTCCAGAGGGGCTGAGAGACTCCCACTCCTTCAAGGCCTGACTTCACAGGACCCTTCTCTGTGTCCAGGCAGGGCAGTTGGGAGACCTGGGGAGGGTGGTGTCAGGGGCTAAGGGAAGCAGGCACAGCAGGGACAGCAGACGAGGCTTGGGGTGTGCAGAGTGTGTGTGTGTGTATGCACATGCTGTAGCGTGTGTGTGCATGTCTGTGTGTATATGTGTGCATCTCTGTGCATGTCTATGCATGTGTGTGTCTGTGTGCGCATCTGTGCACGTGCATGTATGTGTGTGCATACATGTGTGCATGTCTTTGTGTGCATGCATGTGCATGTGTGCGTGTGTCTGTGTTCATCTGTGCACATGCATGTATGTGTGCATGCACGTGTGCATGTGTCTTTGTGTGCATGCGTCTTTGTGTGCATGCATGTGCATGTGTGCATGTGTGTCTGTGGCTGTGTGTGCATGCATGTGTGCATCTGTGTACACATTTGTGTCAATGTGAGGGGTGGGAGGGTAGAGAAGTCCCAAAGATGAGGCCCTGGGGGACAGCAATGGGACGGTCAGCAGTCTCTGACCATCTGGAAGGCTGAGACTGCACAGAAGAAAGTGATGAAGCCACCTTGCAGCTCTGAGCGGCGAGGGCCGGACAGGGTGAACCAGCCCACAGCAGTGTCCAAGGGACCAGCTGACAGCAGCTTCCGGGTGTTGGGCTCGGCTGCACAGTGCATGGCGCTGGGAGCTTGCAGGGCCCTCCTCTGTTCAAATTCCTTAGCAACTCCCAAGGAGGTGTCCTCTTTGTGTCAAAAGAGAATTCAGACCCAGAGATGCCACATGGGGCTCCAGGATCTCTCAGGCTGAGCAGCTGCTGACCAGTGCAGCCTCCATATGCTGTGTGGAGCCCACAGGGCCATGCCACAGCTGGATTTCAGCTCCAACTTGGACCTCTGGCAGGGCCCTTGTGCAGTGCACAACATGTACAACTGGACTGGGGTCGGGGGAAGTGAGGACGTCTGGCCTGCATGAAGAAGCACAGGGAGACATCAGTGTAGACTCCTGGCCCCCCCTGGCTTGGGGATGCTGAAGCCCTGCTAGCTGTAAGGGGGTGGGGAGGCCTCCACCCTTTCCAGGGGATGTGGAAGGAACACACTCCCCAGCTCCACGCCTCAGATCCTGTTCCCTGGAGCCAGCCCTGTCCTGATCATCCGAGAGGCCTCATCCTACTCTCTTCCTGCCCCAAAGCTTCTGGGAAAACCCTGCCCAGACCCCGAGGCAGTACCAGGCTCCACTCAGAGGCAGTGCCAGGGCTCAGGGGGCTGGCACTCGGTTCCTTGTTAGGGTGGGCACGGTAAGCAGGACCACACCCCAGGGAGGAAGCCTGGGTCCTCTGGGACGTCAGGTGCTGGCACCCAACAGGGCTGGGCTCAGAGCTGCTGGAGGAGTGAGAGAGTGGCTGGGGCTGACCACAAGCCCTGCCCCAGGCACTGGCTGACCATCACCTTTTCCCAGGGAGACCCCTAGCAGCCACCCTGCCTCTGCACCACCTGCCTGGGGCAAACCACCAGCCAGGCCCCGCAGAGGGCACGACCCAAAGAGCCTGGACCACCCGGTCTCCTGGGCCCGCCTTCTCCATATCAGCAGCTCCCCCGACCCAGTCACCTTCCAGGAAACCCCCAGGATGCAGGCGAAGCCCCTGAGCAGATGAGGAAGTTCAGACACCTGAGGCTGTCGTGGGAGACCCGGGTCCTTGTAAACAGCCCCCACCCTCCCCAGCTTGGAGGCCCTCGCCTCTGCCTGCCAGCTCTCCAATACCCAGGCCCACAGCAGGAGCCCAGGCGTCCCAGACTGGCAGCACCCTGGGTGTCAGAGACACCCGCCCCAACTGCAGCCTCAGGACACATGGCAGGCATCGTTCCCGCAACTCCCATCACAGGACTCGCCTGGGGCACTTGCTGGAAACCCAGGTTCCCGGGGCGCAGCCCAAGCCCACTGCATCTAGGTCTCTGTGAGCAGAGCTGCAAATCAGGGTTTTTAATGGGTGCTGTGAGGCTCGGGGCCAGCAGTTTCGGGAGATGGACTCACCTTCCGCCGCACCGCGGCCACAGCAGCACAGCCAGCACAATCGGAGACGCCCACGCGGCCGCTGACCTTGTCACATGTTCCACTCTGTCCTGTGGGTTTCATTTTCCCTTCCCTGACTCCCTGGACTTTGTTAACCTTTGTAAACTACCCCAAATCCTATCGTGAACAAGACAAAAACCAGAAGTAACACCACCGATGGGATCACATCACATCAAGAGCTCAGCTCAGGAAGTCATCGGACTTCCCAGTGACTGCTGGGATTTTCTAGGAAGTTACTCTTTGCCCAGGACAGACCACACATTCAAGCCTGTTCCCAAGCCAGGTGGGGTTGGCGTTAGCCAGCAATGCTGTCCAGATGTGGACACAGGCGTCTGCTGCAACCCTCAGGCCTCACACCCCTGCACAGCTTCATCCCCCAAACCCAAACGCCACAGAAACCCATCCTCCCCATCAACCTCCTGCCCAGACACACATCTCCGACGGCTTCATGGATGTCCGTGCACACCCCAGATCTCACGAGGCTGATGCCGCCTCGTGTCCTCAGACAGCCCCCTCAGGTGGCTGCTGCACCTGCCCAGGCAGCCAAGGAAAGCGGGTGGGGCCATCCTGGCTCCTCTCCCTCGCATCCCACACCGACAGGGACTGTAGCCTGTGGGGCCGTTCCAGCTGCTCCCTGTAAGAGTTAAAGAAAGAGGAAAGAAACAGGAAAGCAGCTCCACAGTCAAGGACAGGTTTATTTCAGAGAATAAACCTGAGAGGGCCTTCTGGCCGATTTTGGTCAGGAGTGTTCTTTCTTACAGATTAAGGACATTTATGGGTTTGGAAGCAGGGATCTTATCATAGGTTCGGGATGTTTCTATGTCCAGCTGCTCTCCCCTCCCATCCCACACCAATAGCTGCCGCTGCCTCTAGTCTGGAAATACAGAGAACCCGGCCTCCTGCACCCACCTCTGCAGCTGTTTCCAAATCCCAGCCACCGCGCCTCCTCCTTGGGTGGCTGGAAAGCCTCTGGGTTTGTCTCTCCACTCCAGGGCCCCCGAGGGCCCCTCCCAACACGGCTCCAGGAGCTTGCGAGCTTCTTCTGCCCCTTTGCTTCCTAAAAATCTCAGAGCTGTTGGGTAGGGCAGAGCGAGGCAGATACTTGTGCCAGGTGTGGCGGAGCTGCAGACGCCCAGAGCAGGGCAACCAGAGACCACAGGGCAGGGCGGGCGGAACACAGGAGGGGAAGGGAGGCGCCAGAGATGCAGCACCGTGAGAGAGATATGCCAGGTCAGGAAGGCAGAGCCCCAAAGCACAGGGCAGCTGTGGGAGGAGATCCCGCCTGGCCAAGCCCACTAGCCTGGGAGCTGGCCCAGCCTGGAGCTGAAAATCAAAAATTGCCTCTTGTAATCTCAGCACTTTGGGAGGCAGAGGTGGGTGGATCACCTGAGGTCAGGAGTTTGAGACCAGCCTGGCCAACATGGTGAAACCCTGTCTCAACTAAAAATACAATAATTTACCGGGTTAAATCTCAGCTACTCGGGAGGCTGAGGCAGGAGAATCGCTTGAACCCGGGAGGCAGAGGTTGAAGTGAGCCGAGATCACGCCACTGCACTCCAGACTCCAGCCTGGACAAGAGGGCAAGACTCTGTCTCAAAAAAAGAAAAAGAGAAAAGAAAAGAAAATTGCCTCTTGTGCTGTTGGTTTCCAGGCTCCCAGCTCCCATGAAGGTTGGAAAGGGGTCCTCAGGACATCCGAATCCCTCAGAAACAGCACGAAGGGAGATGAGGTGCGATCCACAATAACGAAACCGTGCTTCCCAGAGTGCGCATCAGGCAGAAGCCAAAACGATGGAGGCCTTTGGTGCAACCAAATCAACTTTGATTTCAGCACAAAACCGAAAGGGGCAAAAAGCGTTTGAGCGGGAGACAAAAGTCGCTTTAAAAGTCACACCTTCAAATGTCGTTGTAACAAAAACATGAAATCAAAATCATTTTCTCTGATCTGGAAGTAAAGGTCGAATCAACAAGCCTTTGAGTGAGTTTGGAAAACAGTGATCTTTTCATTGTTTGCCAGCCCTGGCCTCCCAACAGGTATTGGGCCCCACCTCCATGAGACGCAGGTCTTTATTCTCCGACAAAAGGAAGGAAAGGTCGAGAGAGAGTGGAGCAGGAGGAGAGGGGCGTTCACAGGAAGGAGAGGGGCGTTCACAGGAAGGAGAGGGGCGTTCACAGGAAGGAGAGGGGCGTTCACAGGAAGGAGAGGGGCGTTCACGGGCGGGAGAGAGATGTTCACGGGCAGGAGGAGAGTCTGGGACGTTCACAGGCAGGAGAGGGACGTTCACAGGCAGGAGGAGAGTCTGGGACGTTCACAGGAGGGAGAAGGACGTTCACGGGCAGGAGGAGAGTCTGGGACGTTCACAGGCAGGAGGAGAGGGACGTTCACAGGCAGGAAGAGAGGGACGTTCACGGGAAGGAGAGGGACGTTCACGGGAAGGAGGAGAGGGACGTTCACAGGAAGGAGGAGAGGACGTTCACAGGAAGGAGAGGGACGTTCACAGGAAGGAGAGGGACGTTCACGGGCCAGAGAGGGGCGTTCACAGGAACGAGAAGGACGTTCACAGGAAGAAGAGGGACGTTCACAGGAACGAGAAGGACGTTCACAGGAAGAAGAGGGATGTTCACAGGAAGGAGAGGGACGTTCACAGGAAGGAGGAGAGGGACGTTCACAGGAGGGAGAGGGACGTTCACAGGAAGGAGGAGAGGGACGTTCACAGGAAGGAGGAGAGGGACGTTCACAGGAAGGAGGAGAGGGACGTTCACAGGCCAGAGAGGGACATTCACAGGAAGGAGGAGAGGGACGTTCACAGGAAGGAGAGGGACGTTCACAGGAAGGACGAGAGGGGCGTTCACAGGAAGGACGAGAGGGGCGTTCACAGGAAGGACGAGAGGGGCGTTCACAGGAAGGACGAGAGGGGCGTTCACAGGAAGGACGAGAGGGGCGTTCACAGGAAGGAGAGGGTCGTTCACAGGCCAGAGAGGGGCGTTCACAGGAATGAGAAGGACGTTCACGGGAAGAAGAGGGACGTTCACGGGAAGGAGAGGGACGTTCACAGGAAGGAGAGGGACGTTCACAGGAAGGAGAGGAACGTTCACAGGAAGGAGAGAGGCGTTCACAGGAAGGAGGAGAAGGGTGTTCACAGGCAGGAGGCACCACGGCTGCCAAGCCCAAGGGTGAGCTCACAGGCAGGAGAGCGGCGGGGATCCCTCTGCAAGCTCAGATGTACCTGAGAGTTGAGCCAAAGTCTGCTCTGGGACTTTCTCCTCAGAAGGCCAGACTCCTCCCCAACCAGCATCTCTACAGCCCCAGGTACGTGTGTGGCCGCGGTGATGTCATCTGCAGGTCAACATCTCCTCCTCGGCCTGATGACACAGGTGAGACAGGCCTTTGTTGTGACACTGTGGACATCCGATCATTCACTTTCCAACAATGAATGTGACGAACATCAAATCCTTTTGTAGTCAACATTTATAAAAATATGAATTTATTTTATTTTTTTTTATTATACTTTAAGTTCTAGGGTACATGTGCACAACCTGTGGGTTTGTTACATATGTATACATGTGCCATGTTGGTGTGCTGCACCCATCAACTCATCATTTACCTTAGGCATATCTCCTAATGCTATCCCTCCCCCTCCTCCCACCCCACATCAGGCCCTGGTGTGTGATGTCCCCCTTCCTGTGTCCAAGTGTTCTCATTGTTCAATTCCCACCTATGAGTGAGAACATGCGGTGTTTGGTTTTCTGTCCTTGTGATAGTTTCCGGAGAATGATGGTTTCCAGCTTCATCCATGTCCTTACAAAGGACATGAACTCATCTTTTTTATGGCTGCATAGTATTCCATGGTGTATATGTGCCACATTTTCTTAATCCAGTCTATCATTGATGGACATTTGGGTTGGTTCCAGGTCTTCGCTATTGTGAATGAATAGTGCTGCAATAAACATACATGTGCATGTGTCTTTATAGCAGCATGATTTATAATCCTTTGGGTATATACTCAGTAATGGGATGGCTGGGTCAAATCGTATTTCTAGTTCTAGATCCTTGAGGAATCACCACACTGTCTTCCACAATGGTTGAACTAGTTTACAGTCCCACCAACAGTGTAAAAGTGCTCCTATTTCTCCACATCCTCTCCAGCACCTGTTGTTTCCTGACTTTTTAATGATGGCCATTCTAACTGATGTGAGATGGTATCTCATTGTGGTTTTGATTTGCATTTCTCTGATGGCCAGTGATGATAAGCATTTTTTCATGTGTCTGTTGGCTACATAAATGTCTTCTTTTGAGAAGTGTCTGTTCACATCCTTCGCCCACTTTGTGATGGGGTTGTTTGTTTTTTTCTTGTAAATTTGTTTGAGTTCTTTGTAGATTCAGGATATTAGCCCTTTGTCAGATGAGTAGATTGCAAAAATTTTCTCCCATTCTGTGGGTTGCCTGTTCACTCTGATGGTAGTTTCTTTGGCTGTGCAGAAGCTCTTTAGTTTAATTAGATCCCATTTGTCAATTTTGGCTTTTGTTGCCATTGCTTTTGGTGTTTTAGACACGAAGTCCTTGCCCATGCCTATGTCCTGAATGGTAATGCCTAGGTTTTCTTCTAGGGCTTTTATGATTTTAGGTCTAACATTTAAGTCTTTAATCCATCTTGAATTAATTTTTGTATAAGGTGTAAGGAAGGGATCCAGTTTCAGCTTTCTACATATGGCTAGCCAGTTTTCCCAGCACCATTTATTAAATAGGGAATCTTTTCCCCATTTCTTGCTTTTGTCAGGTTTGTCAAAGATCAGATGGTTGTAGATGTGTGGTATTATTTCTGAGGGCTCTGGTCTGTTCCATTGGTCTATATCTCTGTTTTGGTACCAGTACCATACTGTTTTGGTTACTGCGGCCTTATAGTATAGTTTGAAGTCAGGTAGCGTGATGCCTCCAGCTTTGTTCTTTTGGCTTAGGATTGACGTGGCAATGAGGGCTCTTTTTTGGTTCCATATGAACTTTAAAGTAGTTTTTTCCAATTCTGTGAAGAAAGTCATTGGTCTTGATGGGGATGGCATTGAATCTATAAATTACCTTGGGCAGTATGGCCATTTTCATGATATTGATTCTTCCTATCCATGAGCATGGAATGTTTTTCCATTTGTTTGTGTCCTCTTTTATTTCATTGAGCAGTGGTTTGTAGTTCTCCTTGAAGAGGTCCTTCACATCCCTTATAAGTTGGATTCCTAGGTATTTTATTCTCTTTGAAGCAATTGTGAATGGGAGTTCACTCATGATTTGGCTCTCTGTTTGTCTGTTATTGTGTATAGGAATGCTTGTGATTTTTGCACATTGATTTTGTATCCTGAGACTTTTCTGAAGTTGCTTATCAGCTTAAGGAGATTTTGGGCTGAGACAATGGGGTTTTCTAAATATACAATCATGTCATCTGCAAACAGGGACAATTTGACTTCCTCTTTTCCTAATTGAATACCCTTTATTTCTTTCTCCTGCCTGACTGCCCTGGCCAGAACTCCCAACACTATGTTGAATAGGAGTGGTGAGAGAGGGCATACCTGTCTTGTGCCAGTTTTCAAAGGGAATGCTTCCAGTTTTTGCCCATTCAGTATGATTTTGACTGTGGGTTTGTCATAAATAGCTCTTATTATTTTGAGATATACGTCCCATCAATACCTAATTTATTGAGAGTTTTTAGCATGAAGGTTGTTGAATTTTGTCAAAGGCCTTTTCTGCATCTGTTGATATAATCATGTGGTTTTTGTCGTTGGTTCTGTTTATATGCTGGATTACGTTTATTGATTTGTGTATGTTGAACCCGCCTTGCATCCCAGGGATGAAGCCCACTTGATCATGGTGGATAAGCTTTTTGATGTGCTGCTGGATTTGGTTTTCCAGTATTTTATTGAGGATTTTTGCATCGATGTTCATCAGGGATATTGGTCTAAAATTCTCTTTTTTTGTTGTGTCTCTGCCAGGCTTTGGTATCAGGATGATGCTGGCCTCATAAAATGAGTTAGGGAGGATTCTCTCTTTTTTATTGATTGGAATCGTTTCAGAAAGAATGCTACCAGCTCCTCTTTGTACCTCTGGTAGAAGTCGACTGTGAATCTGTCTGGTCTTGGACTTTTTTTGGTTGGCAAGCTATTAATTATTGCCTCGATTTCAGAGCCTATTATTGGTCTATTCAGGGATTTAACCTCTTCCTGGTTTAGTCTTGGGTGGGTGTATGTGTCCAGGAATTTATCCATTTCTTCTAGATTTTCTAGTTTATTTGCATAGAGGTGTTTATAATATTCTCTGATGGTAGTTTGTATTTCTGTGGGATCAGTGGTGATATTCCCTTTATCATTTTTTATTGCATCTATTTGATTCTTCTCTGTTTTCTTCTTTGTTAGTCTTGCTAGCGGTCTATCAATCTTGTTTATCTTTTCAAAAAACCAGCTCCTGGATTCATTGATTTTTGAAGGGTTTTTTGTGTCTCTATCTCCTTCAGTTCTGCTCTGATCTTAGTAATTTCTTGCCTTCTGCTAGCTTTTGAATGTGTTTGCTCTCGCTTCTCTAGTTCTTTTAATTGTGATGTTAGGGTGTCAATTTTAGATCTTTCCTGCTTTCTCTTGTGGGCATTTAGTGCTATAAATTTCCATCTACACACTGCTTAAAAATATGAATTTAATACTGAAAGGCAGAAAAATACGAGACTCGATTGTATCACAATTATAATCTCTGTAGAATCATCTGATGTAAAGCGTATTCAAACAAAATAACATTTAAGAATTGTACATCATTTGCCTGTATTTAGACCATTGTCTTTACCAATCCCGTTTTGGGAGCACTTTTCAACATGGGGTCAAGTTAAAAGTTGAATGCTAACTTTGCTGTT
Organism: Nomascus leucogenys; assembly: GCF_006542625.1. Taxonomy (NCBI): domain Eukaryota; kingdom Metazoa; phylum Chordata; class Mammalia; order Primates; family Hylobatidae; genus Nomascus; species Nomascus leucogenys. The sequence goes on along the minus strand of NC_044393.1, from coordinate 105,736,408 downwards.
TCGCAATTTCACAAATAGGAAAAAGACCAGGTTAACATCCACTTATATCCAAGAAAACATCTTTGATTCAAATGTAAAAAATAGTGAAGAGAAACATGAGGAACCCAAAACTATCTTGCTTTTCCACCAACCTCGATTTGAAGAAAACATCTTGCTATCACCATGAGCAGTCCTTCCCCATCTCCATCACTCTCCCCACTCTCTGTCTCCATCACTCTCCCCCCCACTCTCCCTCTTCCCCTCTGTTTCCCTCTCCCCTCTCCCTCCCTCTCCCCTCTCCCTCCCTCTCCCCTCTCCCTCCCTCTCCCCTCTCCCTCCCTCTCCCCTCTCTCTCCCTCTCCCCTCTCTCTCCCTCTCCCCTCTCTCTCCCTCTCCCCCTCTCTCCCTCTCCCCCTCTCTCCCTCTCCCCTCTCTCTCCCTCTCCCCTCTCTCCCTCTCCCCATCTCTCTCCCTCTCCCCCTCCCTCTCCTCTCCCCTCTCTCCTTCTCTTCCCCCTCCCCTCTCTCTCCCTCTCCCCTCTCTCTCCCTCTCCCCTCTCTCCCTCTCCCCTCTCTCTCCCTCTCCCCCTCTCTCTCCTCTCCCCCTCTCTCTCCTTCTCTCCCCCTCTCTCTTCTTCTCTCCCCCTCTCTCCCTGTCCCCCTCTCTCCCTCTCCCCTCTCTCTCCCTCTCCCCGTCTCTCTCCCTCTCTCCCTCTCCTTCTCCCCGTCTCTCTCCTTCTCTCCCCTCTCCCTCTTCCCCTCTCTCTCCTTCTCTCCCCCTCTCTCCCTCTTCCCCTCTCTCTCCTTCTCTCCCCCTCTCCCTCTTCCCCTCTCTCTCCTTCTCTCCCCCTCTCTCCCTCTTCCCCTCTCTCTCCTTCTCTCCCCCCTCTCCCTCTCCCCTTCTCTCTCCCTCTCCCCTTCGCTCTCCCTCTCTCCTCTCTCTCTTTCTTTCCCTCCCCCTGTGTGTCCCCCAGCCTGACCTTGCATCCTCTGCACCGTACACCTGGCTCTACCCATGGCCATTCCCAACAGAAAGAAGCAAAGCTGCCAGTGCCCTCAGCTCTGGGCTTGGAAGTCTCAAGATGTCCCTCCTGCCGCACTCTATTGGTCAAAGCTGCAGCCTGTGGGCAGGCTGTGCCTTGGAGGGGGTGCCAGGAGGTTGCCCCTGTGACCAGCCAACTTCAGCTTTAACAGAGTAGCACCCAGGAGCCCCTGCAGACAGCACGCAGCTCAGGCCAGGCTCTACCTCGCTCCATCTCTGTGCCAGACTGGGCAGGCAGGCACCACCACGCTGGGTTTCCCACCTTCCCAGGAGGACAGAGCAGTGCGCACATGGGGCACAGGAGGTGTGGGCCTGGGCAGGAGCCTGAGGACATAGGTCTTACAAGGTGGTGATCAGGGCCTCCCAGGGCAGACCCCTGAGGTCCACACTGGCCCTGAGCAGGACTCACAAAGCTGCCTGTGAAACAGCCATTCTAGAAAGAGCAGCAAGGGCTCTGCTGGGCTACACAGCAGCTCTCACTTGGCCATGCCTTTCCGTGGCATTTAATGGCTCCCCCTCTCTGCCTGTCTTTGTAGCCACGTCTCTCTCTCTCTCTCTCTCTGTCTCACACACACACACACACACACACACAAATCTCATAATTTAAAACCAGCCCATGCACCATCGGGACCCCTGGGGCTCCTTAATAGTGTCCTGGTCTCTGCACCTGCCTTGCCCCCCGCCCAGGCAGTCCCTGCGGTGCTCACAGGCCCTGATGATGAAAGGCCCCAGAACCTCCTCCCAGCCCACCAGGGCTGGCCTCATCCCCAGGAAACAAGCAGCGGGTGTCTGTAATGACTTTCCACACCAGTAAGTGGTCAGCTCCAGAAATAATTACCCACATAAGCAATTTCCCTTTTTATCTAAAGGAGGGAGGGTGTCTTTTGGGTTTGGGGAACAAAAAAATTGCTTTTCATAAGTACTCAATTTAGAATTGTTTGCTAAAATTAAGCGCTTGTTCACCAGACATTTTTAGACTGAGTAATTTTTAACCCATGCCATCTGATAAGTAATCTGTTTGATTAGTTAAAAAAAAAACTTGCCATATTTCTGCCTGGAATAAATTAAACTTTCTCTGGTCACTGCTCTTGTAGGGAAAGTCAGTGTGCACAGCTTCTAGTGCTGTGTTAGACAATGAACAGGGCTGGTCCTTGGATGGAGAGAGCCACCACACCCTACAGGGTCAGCAGGCATGAGGACAGCAGCTCTGCTCTCGGGACTACAAACCAATTGTGGAGGTGAGACCTGCGCATTTACACAAAACCATGAGGAATGGAGGGTGTCAAGAAGAGGGAAACTTTAGAACTATTAGTGGGAATGTAAGTTGATACAGCCATTATGGAAAACAGTATGGAGATGCCTCAAAAAATTAAAAACACAGCCACCGTATGATCCAGCAATCCCACTGCTGGGGATATACCCAAAGAAAATGAAATCCAAATCTCAAAGAGATGCCTCCACTCCCGTGTTCACCGGCATATTATTCACAATAGCCAGGATATGGAAACAGCCTAATATCCATGGACAGACAAACGGGTAAAGAGGATGTGGTGTGTACCTATCCCCAGTGGAATTTTACTCCATCTTTCAAAAGAAGGAAATCCTGCCATTTGCAACAACACGGATGAACCTGAAGGACGTCATGCTAAGTGAAATAAGCTGATCACAGAGGACAAATACCGCAGTATCTCACTTATCTGTGGAATCTAAAATAGTGCCACTTATAAGAGCAGAGAGCAGGACGGTGGCAGCCAGGAGCTGGGGGTGGGAAAGCTGAGGTGGTGTTGGTCAAAGGGTGCAAAGTTCCAGTTACGCAGGGGGAATAAATTCTGGAGACCTCATGTCAACCATGGTGACTATAGTTCATAATACTGTATTTTATAAGTGAAATTTGCTACAGTGCAGATCTTAGGTGGTAACACAGAACAAGTTTCTCGTTTCTATGGATTTATCCTACGGGTGTATTGTAGTTGGTGCTGTAGGGGCAGCTAAACCATAATAGAAGTTGTCCTTGCCTGAAGACCGGATGCCAGAGTTCAGGGAAAACACAGACTCTGGAAAGGAGGAGGAGAATTTTGAGAGAGAGAAAGGGAGAGACAGTCATGAACTCTGCCCAGATCTCTGGCTAGCTCCTGAAACATGCATGCACAAGGAAGACACAAAGCACACCAGTGGAGAATTTAAAAATTGTTCTGAGATTTGAGCTGCCACCCAATAAACAGTTTGCCGTTTGAGATCGATCAGGTTAAACAAACAAATGAGCAAACAAACAGGGATAGAGCAAAATCCAGAGTCTCCAGTTAGGCAGACTCTGGGCGGACTGTAGCTGGGCAGACCCCTGAAACTTTCCCAACCAAAAGGAGACAGGGGAAGTGACACTGGGGGACTCCGAGGCCAGGTCACCACAGGCAACGTGACTTCTGCCTCCAACCCCCATGCTTGCCCTTCAAACCCAGCCACTATGTTGTGAGGCAGTCCCGGCCGCACGGAGAGCCCACACTTGGGTGTTTGGCCAACAGCCACACTGGGCCCTCAGCCCCCCACTTGCCAGATGTGTGGGTGAGAGCGCCTTCAGATGACTCCAACCTTCAGGCTTCAGCCTTCCAGCTGAAACGCCAGGCATCCCAGGAGAGACAATCTGTCCTCACAATGCCCTGTGTGGATTCTGGCCCACAGAAACCGTAGACAGGTAATAAATTATGATTGTTGTTTAACCCCCAACTATTTGGGGGGCAATTTGTTATGCAGCAATAGATAACTAACAAGAACCTCAGGAACTTGAAAGACCACATCAAATGTTAAACATCCATGGAACTGGAGTCCCATAAAAAGAGGAGAGAAGGGGGCAAAAAATATTTGAAGATATAATTGTCCAAAAATGCCCAAATTTGGTGAAAGACATAATTTTACAACTTTAAGAAGCTCCATAAGCCTCAAGCTCAATAAATACAAAGAAAAACAAGCCAAAAAAATCTGGAACACAACAAATGAAAAACGACATATTATATAGAGAGAAGTAGCAACTCCAGGTACTACTGACATCTCATCAGAAACTGTGGAAGCCAGAATATGGTGGAACAACAACTCAAACAAGCTAAAAGAAAAAAAAAAGTCACACAAACTTCTACAACCAGTAAAAAACGTCTTTTGAAGATAAATGTAAAAGTAAAACATTTTCAGATAAAAGAAGGCTATAACAATTCATTGCCAACAGATCTGGACTACAAGAAATGCTAAAGGAGATTTTTGAGACTAAAGAGAAATAATACCAGATGGAAACTTGCAACTTTGGGAAAGAATGAAGAAATCTGAAATTGTAAATAGCTGGATAAATACAAAAGACTAATTTTCCCCTTAATTTCTTTAAGATACATGCGACTGTTCAAAGCAAAAAGTAAAACATTTTCTTGTGAGGCTTATAAAGTATGTGGATGTAATACCTATGGCAACATAGCATTAAAAAACGGAGGAAGGGGAAGCAGATGGACTTATTTTGCTGCAAGGTTTACAAATGTACATAAAATGTTACAATATTAACCCTAAGAAAACTCTAAGGATGTACACTGGAATTCCATGAGCAGCCACTTAAAAATGCAAAGAATATATGTAGCTAAAAAGTCAATAAATCCATTACAATGGAATTCTAAAAAATATTAACATAATTCAAATGAAGGCAGAATAGGAGGAACAGAGAAGCAAAATAGGGGAAACAAACAAAAAACAAAAAAAGATGCTTAGCTGAGTGTGGTGGCACGTGCCAGTAGTCCAGCTACTTGGGCGGCGGAGATGGGAGGATTGCTTGACCCTGGGAGGCTAAGCCTGCAGTGAGCCATGGTCATGCCACTGTACTCAGCCTGGGTGGCAGAGTGAGACTCTGTCCCCTACCTCCCAAAAAAATAGGCCTAAATCCAACCATATCAACAACTACATTAAATATGACTAGAACAAACACTCTAATTAGACAGATTGTCAGACAGTTTTTGAAAGCAAGACTCAACTATATACTATCTCTAAGAGATTTGTTTATTTTTTGTCTAATTAGATTCTAGTGTTCTTAGAGTTTCCCTTTAAATATGAGGACATATTGATTGAAAGTAAATGAAAGGAAAAGAAAATATGCAAACAGTAAGCATATGAATACTAGAGAAGCTCTGTTAATATCAGATGAAATAGACATTTAGACAGAGTATTATTAGAAATAAAGAGGGACGCTTCATAATGCTGAAGGGATGGTTCTTCAGAAAAATGTGACAGTCGTAGAGTTGACACAGCTTCTAAACACATGACGCAAACATCCACAGAGTTAAAGGGAGAAATAAATGATTCCACAATCTTAATTAGGGACTTCAACATCCCTCAACAAAAATATCAGTAAAGACAAATATCTGAACAACACCATCCATCACCTTGACCCGAATAATGAACACCGCACCCACCGCCTGGAGAATACACATTCTTCTCCATTGCAGGTGGCACATTCAACAAGAGAGAGCAAATGCTGGGCCAAAAATGAAATCCAGTGACATTAACAGCATTAAAATAAAGGTGTTGGGACCAGGCGCAGTGGCTCATGCCTGTAATCCCAGCACTTTGGGAGGCCAAGGGGGGCAGATGACCTGAGGTCGGGAGTTCAAGACCAGCCTGACCAACATGAAGAAAACCCGTCTCTACTAAAAACACAAAATTAGGCAGACATGGTGGTGCATGCCTGTAATCCCAGCTACTCAGGAGGCTGAGGCAAAAGAATCACTTGAACCTGGGAGGCAGAGGTTGCAGTGAGCTGAGATCGTGCCATTGCACTCCAGCCTGGGCAACAAGAGCAAAACTCCATCTCAGAAAAAAAAATAAAATAAGTCTGTTGGACTTGGATGGTCTCTAAGATTTACCATGTTAAACTTCAAATAAAGTGGCGTAACTCTAAGTACTAAAAGAGCTTGAAAGAGAGAGAGAGAGCAAGAGAACAAGAGAGGGAGAACCCATTTCTTGATAGGTGCCATTGAGGAGAAGTTGGAGAATTGAAGCATCTCATGGGAGGAGTAAATCAGATAAAACTTCAAGGGCCTCCTCTGGCCCCATGATTCTGTGATTGTGTGTGATTTCCAGGCACTATGCTGGGCACCTCATGCACGTGGGCTGTTTCATGCCCACAGCAGCTTTGGGAGGTAGAAAGCATGATTTCTGTCTTGCAAGCTGTTTGGAAAGATTAATTTTTCCTTCACCAGCAGTAAGTGGCAGAACCAAGGCAGGATTACAATCTCACATGATCTCAAAGCTCAGATGATTAACCACAGTCTGTATTTTTGTATTAGACCGATTGAGGCTCACAGGCAAAACTGTGATGCCCTGAAGATCCTAGAATGACTTAAAAATGATCAAAGGATGCTTTCACTTTAGCACGATTCCCCCCAGCACACCATTGTCTCCCTGTCCTTGCAGCCTCTTCTCCTGAAGATGGGGAGGCTGGGTTTACCTGGTTCAGTAGCACTTCCCTGGAACAAACTATGTCTGGTACACAGAATAGGCGTTAATCCATGTGAGTTAAATAAGTAAATAGAATTAACAAATAAATTGCATTTTAATGTAAGGCAAATCCTGAAATGCAAACCTCCAACTGCTACGTGCCTTCCAAAAACAGCCTTCTGCAGACCCTACGTGCCCTCCAAAAACAGCCCTCTGCAGACCCTGGCTTTCCCATGTAGACAGTTCCGGGTTTCCTCTCCTTTTTCCCATTCTGATTTTTAATGCTGGACTCACCCAAGCTGTCCTAAAACAGCAACAGGAAGTGCACGGCGCACCATCTCTTCCTCACCGCTTCCTCTGGCAGGCAGAGGCTCCCTGTGCTGTCGACATTAGTCAGGATACGTCACACTAGCTGTGGTACTAAAAAAAAAAAAAAACCCCTGAACCTCAGGGGCTCACAGAAGAGGTTTCCTGCTTGCTCGTGCAACGTCCACTGGGAAGTGGAGTCCTCTTGAGGCTCGTCTCCACGTGGTGACTCAGGCCCATGCTGCCTGCATGTTGTGATGTATCATCTCCCCCACATGGCCTTTGCTCCTGCTGCAGAGGGAAGAGAGGGCTGAGAGGCTGGTGGGATGTTTTAGGGCCAGGCCTGGACACAGGTCACACAGGAGGCCCCAGCGGACTCCAGAGAAGATGCGACAGTACAGTCTTCCTGTGCTCAGGAGAGGACCCAGTATGGTGAACTAAGCTGCCCCTGACACAGCTGGCTCAATGCTCAACTGAGAAAACTCTTCCTTCTTACAGGGGTTTCCTGGGCAAGTCCTCGGCAACCAGTCCACGCCCTCCCTCTTCTGCCTCTGGCCTCTGCTCTCCAGGGAAGTCTCTGCAGACGCCTGTCTCTCTCCCTTCCTCTGTTTCCCTGTTTCCCCTCCTTGTAAATTAAAAACTTCTCTGATTGCTTCTGAAAATCATAAGAATAAAGCTAATATTCAATTTTTACAAAACAAAGTTAAGCCATAAATCTCGACGTGCAACTAGACATATTAATGAAACAGCACCTTTTATCTCGAAAGCCTTGGACGGATCCCGGCTTCCCTTCGGAATATCGACGGCTCACCTTCCATGGCCTCCCATGATCATGTTTTACATTTGACCACCAGGGATCAAAATAACTTTTAAAAATCATATTGTATTCTGTTCTGTCTAATTACTGGTGTTTCCCCCTACTGTTTTCTACTATTAAGGGTTTCTAGGAGCCGGCCTGGGAATCTCAACAGCATTCATGACGTTGTCATTGTGGAAAACACGTTCAGAATTTGAAACACCCGGTGCACCCACACTCTTCATATTTGGAAGTAAGGCCCCTTCTGTATTTTAACTCTTTGGAAACTTGTAAAGTATGTATGGTAAATGGAGTAACTTGCAACTGTCTAAAATGTTAAATAGAGCAATGGTTTTCTGACCATTTCGCTCAATAGAAGCTGCTATCGTAAAGAAACTCAGACCCCTCACGTGTTCAGAAATGACGTGAAGCAAGAGCTGGAACGTTTTCAGACCTGTCTTCAATGCCCCGCCCACTGCGGAACGATCTGGCTGGGTGTCTCAGACGCCACGGCACACCCTGAAGCCACAAAAGCTAATAAGCGACTGAAACACGTGGAAATCTCCATACAACACTGGAAACTGGAAACGCTGGAAACGTGCGGGCTGTTAGTGATCAGAGAAACAAACGTGCACAGTGGCCCTGAGCGAACGGCAATGCACTCAGTCATTCTCCAAACGACGGCAAAGGCTGTGCCAGCTTCTCCCGGTAAATTTGGAGGTTTAGCAGTTGCAAGGTGCTCTGCTTGCAGAGAGCATCACCTCGCAAACGTGCCTTCCTTTACCTTAAAAGCCCAGTTTCTCCTTGGCTTCCAAGAGCTGGATCTCTAAATATTTTCATGTGGAAAATGAAATCCAAATAATGACTGAAAGTGCAGCCTCCCACAAGCAGAGCGCCTGCGCAGGGCCACCGTCTGCTCCTCAGGCCCCGAGCCCTGGCGGGTGCAGTACGTGCCAGCCGAGGTGCCCGTCGTGCCCCGAGCCCTGGAGGGTGGAGTACGTGCCAGCCGAGGTGCCTGAGCTCAAGTCGCCTCTGGTCACCGTCATGTGAGGATTGGCTGCGTGGGCGTGGGGCCTTGAGCCCGCGCTGGCAGAGGGCCGAACCCGGGGTGCTGGCCACTGGCCGGTGGCTGGAGGCGGGCAGTTCTCGACAATCCAAGTGCTTCAAGTCCCTGGGGCTGGCAGGGAGAACAAAGGGAGGGAGGAGGCAATGGTGGAGTTAAGAGAAGGAGAAAGTGTGGGAGTGGGTGGAGAAGGGCGCGTGGCTCCTGGCTCCTAGAACAGCGCCTGGTACAGAGGCACTCAAGTATTTGCTTATCTTAGATTAACATAATAATAGACCGGGCGCGGTGGCTCACGCCTGTAATCCCAATACTTTGGGAGGCTAGGTGGGTGGATCACTTAAGCCCAGGAGTTAAAGACCAGCCTGGCCAACACGGTGAAAAGCCATCTCTACAAAAAATACAAAAATTACCCAGGTGTGGTGGCGTGCGCCTGTAATTCCAGCTACTCAGGAGGCTGAGGCTGGAGAATCACTTGAGCCCAGTAGGCAGAGGTTGCAGTGAGCCGAGCGCGTGCCACCGCACTCCAGCATGGGTGACGTGAGTGAAACCCTGTCTCAAAATAAATAAATAAAAATAAATGTTACACAATAAAAGAATTTTAAGTCTGGGCGATCTTTTAAAGATTATCAATTTCCAGCCCCACACACATTCCCCCTCTCCACTGCATGCACACACACACACGTGCACATTTGCACTCCCACAAATGCACACATGAGGCACACACACGTGCACATTTGCACTCCCACAAATGCATACAGGAGGCGCACACACGTACACATTTGCACTCCCACAAATGCACACATGAGGCGCACACGTGCACGGGCACAAACACAAACACACACACAGATGCATGCACCGACAGGGATGAGGAAGCCATGGCCCAAAAAGCCCACCTAATTCTCCTAAGCGGAAGCACAGGCGGTATCCAGGAGAAGAGGGGAATGCCCACCCAGAACCGGTCAGAGCCCCACACACCATGGATATGTGAGGCTACTCCGCTGGCCAGCGGGCACCTTTCCCAGAACAGTCCCCCTGGTAGAGTGCTGGTCAGCCAGTGACATGCTCAGAAGAGAGAATTCAGCCGTAAATCTGGAGGCCACGCGAACCATATTAAGGAGCCAGTGCGAGGTCCCTGCAGAACTGCCGGCCGCACCAGCCCAGGGGAGCACTCCTCTGCTCACCTGTGCTTCTCCCAGGGACCCAACAGTGCCCAGGGATAAGAGAAGCCCCCCCAACCCAGAAGGAAGTCACTTCCCACACAGTGCTTAACAAACGAGAGTCTGTCACTCATTTCAGGCAGCTACTGTCACCCCACTTTACAGACGAGGACACTGGGGCTTGGAGAGGTGGGCGGCTGTTCGGGTCACAGGGTCAGCAAAGCACAAAGCTTCCAATGAGCCCTTTGTGGCTGGCTCGGACGCCCCACTCTATGCCGGCGCCTTGCTGGCTGAGGCCTCAACCTCAGGGGAGCAGGATGACAGCCCTCGTCCTCTGCAAACAGCAGATCAGGGCAGAAGTGTTCCTTCTGCAGGGTCACCTCCTGTGGGGCAAGCAGGCCACACCTCTGTGCTCACAGATAAACCGGAGTCAGCCCACCACACGCGCTCTGTCGTGGGAAAAGCATTTTTATCCGTGCCCCTCCAGCTCGTGGACCCTGTGGACAGAGCCAGCCACGAGGCTGCGAGACACCTGGGTGGACCAGGGCTCCCGGCTCCTCTAGACGGAAGCACAGACGTGCTCGGCTCACTCACATCCTCAGAACAGGGTCTTATTTTTGTGAGGAGCAAAATTCCACTATTTCCAAGGTTCTCCTGCCATACCCCTCCTCTCCTATGAAATGGAAAACTCACTTCCAACCTGATACACTCTTTTATTGGCAGGAAGACTGGGCACGATGGCACCACAAATTCTGCCTCATTTCCAGAGGCACACAGGGCACCGCCCCGCGCAGAGCCCTCTTGGGAACCTCCCTCCCTGCCCGGCACAAGTCACGCATGCATTGCTGCCTCCTGATTGTCCTTTGTGCAGCGTTAAACCTCGCACAATGATGCCCCCATCCTTCTTTGTCTCCCACGAAAAGCCTCCTCCGTTGAATTCTGAAGGTCATTTCCAGCTCAGGCCCCAGGCCTGAATGGTGACTTACGATTCACGTTGTGTTTTCACCGCTGCGGGTTTGTGCCCGTCTTCACCAGGCTCAGAGCTGGAGGCCTGAAGAAGAAGGTACTTTTCATCTTCCTGTCCAGGGTTATGTGGCTGGTGAATCCAAAGTGATGGGTTTTCAATGGCCGCTTAGCTTTCCTAATTTTATAGGCTGTTCCCAGATGTAGACGCCAAGCGCTTGTTGACACAGTCAGTGAGATGCAAATCAATATCATAAACGTTGCTGATGAGGGATTCTCCCTGCCTCCCGCCTCCTGGCGTTTCGATTTTTCCAACAGTATAAAGAGGGTGTCAGTGCAGGATTAATGAAGAGCGGGAGGGGACAGGCCGTGTGGGGAGCTGCAGCCGATGTCTCCAGGCCGAGAGTGCTTCCGAGCGTGGGCCGGGGCCTCAGGTGCTCCCGAGCGTGGGCCGGGGCCTCAGGTGCTCCCGAGCGTGGGCCTCGGCCTCAGGTGCTTCCGAGCGTGGGCCAGGGCCTCAGGTGCTCCCGAGCGTGGGCCTCGGCCTCAGGTGCTTCCGAGCGTGGGCCAGGGCCTCGGCTCCTCTGGCTTTTACACCCCCCAAAAGCCAGGACTCTGAGGGTGGATGGACGGACGTGGTGCACTTTCGGGCCACCAAAAACCAGGTCAGGTTCAAAGGGAGTTGCAGCTGTTTGTTGAGTGGATGAGGGTCGTGCGGGGTCAGGGGGCAAGGGTCGTGTGGGGTCAGGGGTGAGGGGGAAACCCCCTCCCAGCCCGTGGCCAGCAAGCCAACACTCATTAACACTCCATTTCTCACCCGAGCACCTGGGCGTAGGAAAGAATGAGGTTCAGCGAGTTGAGTGAGGGAGAGGGAGTTTGGAAATGGCACCGCAGATGATGGATGCTCCTAATAAGCCCTGAGCTAAGAGGCCCCATGCGGACCTGGCACCCCCCTTGCTGGCACACCTGCTCCAACCAAGCCCTGCTTTCATTCACAAAATGCCAGGCTGGAGGAGTGGGTGGCAAGGCCCAGAGACAGACAGTGTCGCTTCTTACGGGTGCCACCCCCAGCCCTGGCACAGCCTGGGTGATGGGTGCCAGGCTGCATGCGGTGAGCTGGAGCTCAAAGAGGGGTGCCAACGGGAGGGTTTCAGGCCTGGCCAGGAGTGGGTCCACCTCAGTCCTCCCTCCCCAGCCCCCAAAATACACACATACCCCCTACAGCAAAGCAAAAAGAATACAGCTCCCTCATGCGTCAGGAAGGTCTAGATGTGGCAGCAGGACCCGGCCTCTTGTCTGCAGGGGGTTTCTCCATGTTTCCTTTAATCTCCTTCAAACCACAGAGCGCACATCCTTTAGGGTGTGGGCCTGGCAGCTGCGGGACAGCCCCAGCTAGAGGGGATCCAAGGTGCCAGACATGCCTCCGCACTGCGGTGGCAGCTGGACACAGCCTCCCTATCACCCTCCTCCTGTGAGCATCTATAAAATAAATCCACTTTCAGACCTGTTCCCATTAAAACAGATCTCCTTCTGGGAGAAAAAATTTCAAACAGCTGAGGGTTTTTTTCTTTTAATAAAGAATTACGTAAGTACCTTCATGGAACAAAATTCTCTACTCCACATTCAGAGACGCAAAATAAACAGCCCCCTGCCCTTCAGAAACAGAGGTCAGACAGCAAGTCGCCCCAAAGTGTCCTAGAAATGAAGGCAGCAAACGCATTGCTGAAGCTACAGGAATCCAGAAAAGGGGACGTCCATGCTGGTGGGAAGGTGCGGGGAGAGCAGAGGGAGGGTTGGGTCTCGGGCAGTGCCTGTGAGCGGGGAGGAGGAGAGAACTCGGGGCTCTCCGGGGTGGGCAGGGAGGGGCAGGAGCTTGGCCTTGCAAACCTGCCTGCGGGCTGGGCAGCGGCCACGAGCTCCGAAGTGGAGGCTGAACCCCGGTGTAGACGGGTTTGGATGTCGGGCCGAGGATTTGGAGTTTTTTCCTGGAGGCCACTGGGAGCTGTTAAATGGATTTAAACAGAGACTTAGACAGAAATAAATCAAATGCGGTGGGACTGAAACGTCTTGGCAAACAAGAGCCTGAGCCAGTGCCCAGCAGGCTGGACGGCCGGGGGTGCTCCTCTTGGCAGCCCCCGGCCCACCCCAAGCATCGCGGTATTGCCCCAACTGCCCTGCTACGGACCAATATGCCCCCAAGGCCTTAAACCTTTTCACCACGACTGGGGCTGCCCTGAACCTGTGGTAATGGGCCTGGAGACTTCTATTCTCAACTTTCATACGGTTAAAAGACGACAAGGGCTGAATTCTTTCACCGCCAGCAAGCACTGCCATCACTCATACAGCGGGGAAGGTTGCTGAGCGCGTGCGTTGTCTATTTCACCCATCCTGTAAGTTCACAGTTCTGCCTCAGTGCACATGCTTGGCTTTGGGAAGGACAAACAAGTTCCCCCTGACAGTGGCTGAGTCCTAGGAAGATGTATGAGCGCCTGGGCTGGGAAGGAGATGCCCTCTTCCTCCTTCCCCTGTTGGAAGCCCTCTGGTGTGCACATGCCATGCCTTAATACAAGAAGAAGAGTTCATTAAAACGTAGTGAACTACACTGTAAGAAGGGCAAACACATCTGTCTATTACATTAGAAATAACGTGCAGGGAAGCCCCTAGGAAAAGTAGGATATAAATGTAAGGGGTTGGCCAGGCACGGTGGCTCACACCTGTAATCCCAGCACTTTTGGAGGCCAAGGCGGGTGGATCACTTGAGGTCAGGAGGTGGAGACCAGCCTGACCAACATAGTGAAACCCTGTCTCTACTAAAAACATAGAATCAGCCGGGCATGGTGGTGCACCTGTAATCCCAGCTACTCAGGAAGCTGAGGCAGGAGAATCGCTTGAACCCGGGAGGCGGAGTTGCATTCAACTGAGATCGCGCCACTGCACTCCAGCCTGGGCAACAGAGCAAGACTCCATCTCAAATAAATACATAAATACATAAATGCATAAATGTAAGAGGCTATGCTCATGTGGCTGCAGATTCTTGGACTTACCCAAGGGGTTTCCCACCTGCCACGTTGTTTCCCTTTTTCAATCTACTGCACTAAAACCCCAGTCACAGCACAGCGTCCTGAGAGTGTGTTCACACCCTCTCTCCTCCACTCAGCTAGGAACAGTTTTATGGCCGGGATTCGCTTCTCGTCCCCCTTGGCCTCCCGCAGCCATGCCCGTAGCAGGCAGTGGCCGGATGCCTGCTGAATGTGAGAAACGGCACTTCCCGTCCTTCCCCGGCACTGGTGGCCCATCTTTAGAATTATTATTTCTATCCATCCTTGTTCCAGAGGGATCTAAGGCCTCTTTGATAAAAACTTCACAGAGACTGATTTCCCCTGACTCCTGGATTAGCTAAGAGAGCCAGAGGCTTAAAATTATAAATTTATCCAGTCAATCAACAAATATTTATTCAACTCTAAGTGCTGGGAATGGATTCAGTTCCATGAAGGTCGTGAGTTTCTATATCCAACTTCACCCTTGACTTTTTGAGGAAGCCTGAATTTTGCTCATCGATCACAGGTGATTTTGATATGAGCAAAAGGCACCTACTGTTTCTGTATGATCAGGGGAGGAGGGTGGTCAAGAAACCTTTTACTCACTCTTTGGAAAAGAGCTGCTGAAAATGCAAGTTGTATTTATCTCACCTTATCATCTCCCCAGTGCTAACCCCAATAACATTTTTCAAAGGAGATATTCCATCCTAGACTTTCAGCTTCTCCATAGTATTTAAGAAAATCCATCCAACCCACCAGGGGATGCTGAGGGGGCATGCTCTACCTCCCACCAGCGGTGTGTCCTGGCAGGTCAGTTTCCAGCCCCGGGGACTCAGATTGGTCAGCATTAAAATGAAGAGGTGGATGTGGCCAAAGCCCCTCCCAGCTCTGGAGCTCTGGAGCTCCCATTGTCTGTTTCACACGAGAGCGCAGAGTGAAGCCATTTGGCCTAGGCAAATGCCCTTCTCAGTGATGCCTCTTAAAGAAACTCCCCAAGAGTGATGGGCTAGGGATTCAGTGCCACAGCCCCCAGGCCTCATCAGGCTGCTGTTCGGAGGTGGGAGAGGACCACTTAGGCAAGGCCACGCCCCAACATGCCAGCCGTGCGAGAGCTGCATGAGTGGACAGGCTCAGGGGGCTGCTGTGGTCTGGGTATTTGGCCCTCCAAGCCTCGTGTTGAAATTGAATCCCAGTGCTGGAGGTGGGGCCTGGTGGGAGGTGTTTGGGTCATGGGGGCAGATCCCTCATGCATGGCTTGGTGCTGGCCTGGTCCTCATGGTAATGAGTCAGTGAGTCTCACTCTAGTCGTCCCTGTGAAACCTGTTTATTAAAGAAACCTGGTGCCTCCCTAACTCTTGCTTCCCTCTCACCATGAGAACTCTGCACCCGCAGGCTCCCCTTCACCTTCTGCCAAGAGCGAAGCTTCCCAAGGCCCTCATCAGAAGCCAGTGCTGGCACCATGCTTCCTGTACAGTCTGCAGAACTGTGAGCCACATAAACCTCTTTTCTGTGTAAGTTACCCAGGCTCAGGTGTTCCTTCATAGCAGCACAAATGGACTAAGACAGTGCCCTTGTCGAGGGTTTTTCCTTCTAGTATTATTAATCCATTCATTCAGCAATTGCCTTTTGGAATATGCAAGACTCTTTTATAAATGATGGGGATACACCAGTGATGATCAGGATGAACAAAATTCCTACCCACATCCCATCATAGTATAGAGGAGAGAAAACGGGTCATGTATAAGGTCACATTGTGAAAAGGCAATGGAGAAAAATGAAGCAGGATAGGATATGGGGGTGCAGGAGGCAGAGAAGGGCTCTCTGAGATGGAGGGATTCAGGGAGGACTGTCCGTGGAGACAGGAACACCTTCCCAGTCAAGGAGCCCACGAGTGTGAGGTCTGAGATGTGGGTGAGAGACAGTTCCTGGAGCGCAAGGGGCCTGGGCTGGGGAGGAAGTAGTCAAGATGCTGAAAAGAGATCACGCTCTGAGCAGCTTTGGGCGTGGAGCAGACAGCAGCTACTGCTGATTTGGCAAGCAAAGGTGTGGTTTGGATGTGGGAGAGGGAAGAAAGGAGAGGAGTCAAGGATGATTCTTAATATTTGGGCTCAAGAAGCTCCGTAAATGGCAACGCCACTGAGATGGAATTCTGGCATAAATGCCTTGTTCTAGAACAGTCTATAATTCTATTTATTTTTTTAAGAGCCAGAAAGCTTCCTTGGGCTCTTTCCCACTAAGTGGCTGTCGTTGGCACTCCCAGCTTTGACTGCTCCCCGCAGGATTAGCCCTCGAGAAGGAAATGGAGGCCACTTCTGTCTGTGGTGTCTGCCTCCTCCCTCCCTCTAGGAGACGTTCTCCTCCCTGGTTTACAGACAGCACAAATGGAAAAAGAAGATAAAAAGCCCAAAGGTGGGAACAAGGTGTGTGTGGCCTGGCCCCACTTGCCTTTCTCTTGTCCTCAGCTTGCACTGTGGCTCCTGAATGTTTGCTTCTTTCCTTCATCATCGGTAGCTCTGAGGCTTCAGGCTCCAATTTGTCCCTGGAGATGTTCAGCATCTTCCTAGAAGGGATGTGGTAACGTCCAGAAGCATGTCCAGGACTGGCCCTCACAGGAAGGACACAGCAGACACGTGAATTTCAGCACCAGCAAGAAGATAGCACCTCACACTGTGTGCCCGAGACAAGCCTTTAGGAACTCTCAGTGCCAGGCAGAACCCATGCTCCCACACAGGGTGTCTGCCTGTCTGACTGGTTCCACCCGAGATGCCAATGCTGACATCAGTGCTGAGGGCAGCTGATCATTGTCTTAACACACTTAAAGGGCACCTCCCAGCTATCTGCTGCCCCTGTTCCACTGGACTGGAGATTTTAGTAACTGCAAGAGTATCAAATTTTATGTTGATCCCTGGAAAAAGGTATTAAATGACAGCTTGGGGGTTTGTTTTTTGTAAAGAATGTGCAGCATTTAATAAGACCAGTATTATACAATTCTAAAACAAGACAAAGATGTCACAAGAAAACAAAACTACAAAGCAATATCTCTTATTAATATGGATGCAAAAATCCTCAACAAAATACTAGCAGATTGAATTTAGCAGCTATAATAAGAATTACATTCTATGACCAAGTGGGATTTATCTTAGGAATACAAGATTGGTTGAGCATTTGAAAATCAATTAAGGTAATACCTCATATCAACAGAACAAAAATCACATGATCATCTCAATACATGCAGGAAAAAAAGCATCTGACAAAATCCTAACCTCAGTCCATGATAGAAATGTTCAACAAACTACTAATAGGAAGTTCTCAACCAGAGAAAGGGCATCTATGGAAAACCCACAGCTAAAATTATACTTCGTGGTGAAATACTGGACACTTCCCCACAAAGATCACAAAAAAAGACAGAGATGTCCACTCTCACCCTGCTGTTCACCAATGTATTGGAGTTTCCAGGGCAATTAGGCAAGAAAAAGAAACAAAAGGCATTTGGTTTGAAAAGGAAGACATAAAACTATCTCTGTTTGCAAATAACATGGTCATATATACAGAAAATCCTAAGGAATTCACTTAAAAACTATTAGAACTAGCAAATGAGTTTGGAAATATAGCATAATACAAGATGGATATTGTAAAAACCAATTTTATTGCTATATACTTGCAATGAGTGATCCAAAAACTAAATTAAGAAAATAATTCCATTTGCAATGGCATCAAAATGAATAAAATACTTGGGAATACACATAACAAAAGAAATGTAAAACTTATACTCAGAACCCTACAAAACGTTGAAAAACATTAAAGAAGTTTTAAATAAATTGAAAGACATCCCATGTTCATGGATTGAAAGACTTGACATTGTTACAATGGCAGTGCTCCCCAAAATGATCTACCAATTCAACACAATTCCTATCAGAATCCCAACTGATGTCTTTGTAGAAATCGAGAAGCTGATTCTGAAAGTCATATGGAATTGCAGGAAACCCAGAATAGCCAAAACAATCTTGGAAAAGGAGAACAGAGTTGAAAGACCCACACTTCCTGATTTCAAAACTTACTAAAAATCAACAGTAATCAAAATAGTGTGGTACTGGCTTCATTATGGATTAGAACTGAAAGTCTAGAAATAAACCGTCACATCTATGGTCAACTGATTTCCAACAAAGGTGTCAAGACTTCTCAGTGGGGAAAGAATAGTCTTTCAACAAATGATGCTGGGACAACTGGATCCCAGTGGAGCCACCTATAAAACGAGAAAAAAATAAAACTGAACCCTTACCTCACACCATATAAAAAAATTAACTCAAAATGGATGAAAGACATAAATGTAAAAGTTAAAGCTATAACATCTTAGAAGAAAACGGGGAATCTTCATGACCTTAGATTTGACAAAGAATTCTTTGATATGACACCAATTGCAAAAGCAACAAAAGAAAATACTGAAACACAATACTTCACAAAAATTAAAAACTTTTATGCTTCAAGGGATATCATTAAGAAAGTGAAAAGACAGCCCAAAGAATGAAATAAAATATTTTCAAATCTTGTATCTGAAAAGTGACTCGTTTCTGGAATATATAAGAAATTCTTACAACTCAATAATAAAAGAGACAAATAATCCAACTTTTTAAATGGCCAATGAATCTGAATAGACATTTCTCCAAGAAAGATATTCATATGGCCAATAAGCACATACAAAGATGCTCCACATCACTAGTCATCAGGGAAATGCAAATCAAAACCTCAATGACATACCACTTCCCACTTCTTACCCACTAGGATGGCTAGAGTCAAAAAAGTCAGATAACAGGAAGTATTGGGGAGGATGTGAAGAAATCAGAACTCTCATGCCTTGCTGATGGTAATGTAAACTGGTGTTGCTGCTTTGGAGAATAGTCTGACAGTTCCTCAAATGATTAAACATAGAGATACCATGACTCAGCATGTCAGCTCCTAAGAACACACCCAGAGAAACGCAAAACCTATGTCCACACAAAAATTTAAACACGGCCGGGTGCGGTGACTCCCGCCTGTAATCCCAGCACTTTGGGAGGGTGAGGCGGGTGGATCACGAGGTCAGGAGTTCAAGACCAGCCTGACCAACATGGTGAAACCCCCTCTGTACTAAAAATACAAAAATTAGCCAGGCACAGTAGCGGGCGCCTATAATCCCAGCTACTCAGGAGGCTGAGGCAGGAAAATCACTTGAACCTGGGAGAGGGAGGTTGTATTGAGCCGAGATCACGCCACTGCACTTTAGCCTGGGCAACAGAGCAAGTCTCTGTCTCAAAAAAAAATTCAATAAAATGTAAACATGAATGTTAACAGCAGCATTACTCATAATAGTCAAAATGTGGAAACAACCCACATGTCCATTGACAGACAGATCAATAAAATGTGGTAGCTTCATACACTGGAATAGCATCAAACCACAGAAAGGAATGACACACGCTACAACGTGGATGACGCTTGGAAACGTGATGCTACCTGAAGGATGCCAGACATGAAGGGCCACATATTAAAAACCATCTAATTGTACACTTTTCTTTTTTCTTTTTTTTGAGATGGAGTCTCACTCTGCTGCCCAGGTTGCCCAGGTTGAGTGCAGTGGTGCAATCTCAGCTCACTGCAGCCTCCACCTCCCAGGTTCAAGCAATTCTCCTGCCTCAGCCTCCCTAGTAGCTGGTATTACAGGCACCTGCCACCACACTCGCCTAATTTTTGTATTTTTAGTAGAGCCAGGTTTTGCCATGTTGGCCAGGCTGGTCTCAAACTCCTGACCTCATGTGATCTGCCTGCCTCAGCCTCCCAAAATGCTGGGATTACAGGCATGAGCCACCATGCCAGGCCTAATCATACAGTTTAAATGTGTGAATTTCATGCACGAGAATTATATCTCAATAAAGCTGTTTTTTAATGTTAAATATAAACTTTTTTTTTTTTTTTTGAGACGGAATCTCACTCTGTCGCCAGGCTGGAGTGCAGTGGCACCATTTTGGCTCACTGCAACCTCTGCCTCCTGGGTTCAAGCGATTCTCCTGCCTCAGCCTCCCGAGTAGCTGGGACTACAGGTGTGCACCATTATGCCCAGCTAATTTTTGTATTTTTAGTAGAGATGGGGTTTCACCATGTTGGCCAGGATGGTCTCGACCTCTTGACCTCGTGATCTGCCCACCTCAGCCTCCCAAAGTGCTGGGATTACAGGCATAAGCCACTATGCCTGGCCCCAAATACAAACTTTTAGCATGTTAAAATCCACCAAACCAGCCCAATCGGGCTATGTATCAATTTCCCAAGGCTGCCATAACAAATTGCCACAAACTGGATGGCTTAAAATGATAGAAATTTACTGTCTCAGGGTTCTGGAGGCTGGAAGTCTAAAACCAAGGCCCCTGGAGGGCCAGGCCCCCGCTGGAGGTGCTGGGGGAAGGTCATTCCTGCCTGTCCCAGCCTCTGCTGCTGCAGGCTGGCCCTGGTGTCCCCTGGCTCATAGATGTGTCGCTCCAGCCTCTGCCTCCATTGTCTCCCGGTGTTCTCCCCTCCTAGGTCTGTGTCTTCACGTGACCTTCAGATAAGGACACCGGTCATTGAGGCAGGGCCCACCCTAACCTAGTATCACCTCATCTTAACCTGAGCACATCTTGTAAAGACCTTATTTCCAGATAAGGTCACACTCACAGGTACTGAGGGTTAGGCCTTGATTATACCTTTTTTTTTTTTTTAGGCTAGAGTGCAGTGGTGCTTTCTACACCCTCAGGCACGAGCCACCACACTCAGCTTATTTATTTATTTATTTATTTATTTATTTATTTATTTATTTATTTATTTTGGTAGAGAAGGGGGTCTCGCTATGTTTCCCAGGCTGGTCTTGAACTCCTGGGCTCAAGTGATCCTCCTGCCTTGGCCTCCCAATGAACATATCTTTTAGGAGTACAAGATTCAACCCACCACAGGCCGCGAGAATTTGCACAGGTTTCGTCAGAGCCTCCCTCTGTGGCTGGAGGAGCATGGGTGCTGGAGCACGACCCTCGTGACGGGGCCTGGAGTGAGGTGACTCGGGGAACAAAGAGCCTCCGGAGGGGCTTTGGTGCGCCCAGTGCACAGGCTGCCTCCCTCGCAGGGCCACTGATTTGCGAGCTGAATCGTGCCTCTCTGCATTATTTTCTTTGTTTTCACTGATGTGTTTTATGTTCAACGTCAGGCTTGTTTGTTTGCTTGCTTGTTTGAATTAAGGCTTTGGCTCCATAAACACTGAGCATTCCCGGTGCATTTTCCAGGAACTGTTGAAGGGACTCGACTTTACTTTCTGTTCTCATAACTTAGACTTGGGAATTGGCCCTGGAAAGGATTTTTTTTGGAATGACGCACTATCCTAACATAGGGGGAGGATTCCATTTCTCAAACCGTGGCCTGAGAGATGTGGGCATGGGAATTGCTGCTGTTCATACAGACTCTGGGTTCAGATTCCGTGGGCTGCAGCCCCTCCTCTAGGGAAATACAGAATCCACACCCCCGAGCTGGGCCACTGCGTGTATTACCTTCATCTGCTCTCCTGTGTACCGCCTGGCTCTCCCGTGTGCTGTCCCCGGCTCTCCCGTGTGCTGTCCCCGGCTCTCCCGTGTGCCGTTCCTGGCTCAAGTCCTCAAGGCAGGAACAGGGCTGAGCCGTCTTTGCATCTCAGCACATGATGGGAACTTTTTTGGATGCTCCGTGAAATTATCTGTTGGATGAAAGACTCAGCTCACGAACACGTGATGGGGACAGCCGAGTGCACGCCTCGTCACGGCCGCATAGACACTCTGGTTAACGACTCTGGGTCACTCTCATCTGCCGTGATATCCGAGAAGCAGCCCCTGCTTCTCCGGAACCTGGGCCAGGCCCCTGCCCGCCCTGGTCTTCATCTCCCCTGCGTGGGGCCTCGGGCTCCCTCTGTGACCTCTCGTCTTTTCATGGGTAGCCATGGGCTGCAGGCTCCCTGGGCTGCATCTAGAATGGCCCTCCCCTGGCCCCTCTCCCAAGGCTCTGGGGCCACTGCTGACCTCAAACTTCCCCCCTCCTAAAAGGCCAGGTGTCTCGTGCCTGGTCCAAGGCCACACCGACCCCAGGGGTAAGGACTGGACCTGGCGCTGCAAACCTCCTGATCAGCCTTCCCAGCCCCACCAGTGCAGCCTCATCCTAAAGGAGGTGCTGGGCCACATGGGAAAAGGGAACTTTGACAAAGGGCAGAACATTGGTCCAGTGGCGGAGGACACGTCAGCCCCCCAGCTTGACCCAGTGCGGGGAATACCAGGGGCTCTAACAGTGGAGAGGGTTGAGAAGGTCATGAGGCATCATCAGGAGAAAAGCAATATGAATTTCTAAGCAGCAACATCTGGAAGATCAAAAAAATCCTACTTCAATCACCACGAAAATCTCTGCTCATTACACACAATCATATTTAGTTATTAATAGACAGCGGCTAGACACTGACATTTTGCACACTCCACCCGAGATGTGCCGGGGACGCTTCTGGCATGAAGTTTGTCATTTTCATCAGTGTCTTCCACAGATTGACCGATCCGACCCCAAAATCTCACACTGTCACTCATCATAAGTGAATTTATCAACACATACGTAATCAGAATACACATGAGAGTTTTAACTGTTTGCATACGAAATTACTTCATTCTTCACGCTTCAAAAAAATTCAATTTTGCATAATAAATAATGATAAGGGCCAGTTGACAATTATATAGGTGGGAATAGTACGTGGAAATGATTGGAATTTCAATGGGCTGTGTGGATCTATCTGGAGGTTGCCTAAGTAATCAGCCGCCGAGACGGCTTCTCTCCATTGTTGGGGGGTTAATACAAAGCTCTCAACTCCTATTAGAGGCAGCGTTACTTAAACTGCAAATTGGCACATATCCTATTAGTATTTTCCTCCTGTGACACATCCTCCAACTGACTTAGATGCACAGTCAGGCGAATATTAAAATTAATTAGGCTATTATATTAATGCAGAGAAACAGCAGCTTATCTCAAAAAAATCTTATGGGGACACCACACACACACACACACACACCCCTCCAAACAAATGCCACAACCAGGCCTGCCCCACACAATGGGACCCATCACCCGCTGACCAGCCAACTCTGAGGCGGCGTTTCCCCAGCCCAGAATGCTGCGAGTGACCCCAGTGTGGATAATCACACCCAAGAGCGAATGAGGGCGAAGCTCGTCTTCGCTTCTTCCGAGGACAGCCATCTCCACAACAGCATGATATGATTTCACTTCTGATTACAATGGTTTAATAGGGGTGTTGTCATTTGGTTCATTAATTAGCTGCATCCCTGCATATTCTAGCCTGGTTATTGCACCCGTGGTTACTACACAAAAATGACCCTGTCCCCTGCAGCTCTGCAACTCCCTCTGACCATGGGGGCGGGGAGGTCCCACAGTCCACACTATTTTAAAGGGGCAAGGAGTCAGAGGGCTTTGGAAAAAATTAACCTTATTAGTAATTGAAAGACAAACCCACACACTTTTAAGTCATGGTAAGAGCTCTTGTCTGCTGAAGGTGTATTATCTGCAAAATTTCTCCATGGACGTGTTTTCACATTGCTGCCCCCTGAAAATGTGAGACACTTTCTAGCCTGTGATGTGGTGGCCCCTGAGCCCACCCATGGTCAGCAGGCTTGTCCATTTGGGGGTCACATGCTGCATTCTGGACACTGTTCGCTGCCCACCAATTTGAGTCCTCCTGTGAGTGCTGCTTGGAGGCTGCTGCCGCTCTCCACTGATGCGGGAAGGAAATCAAGACCCTAAGAGAGTAAGATCACCACGGCTCCCGCTGGGCGGAGCTGCCCGAGTGCACCGTCCCAGCACAGGACCTCCTGCCTCCTTTAACCCTCCCATCTCAGGACACCACAGCGTCCTGCCAGATGCTCGTCACCAAACGGGCATACCCACGTAGGGTCTACAACCAACACTGGGTTCAAAAAGGAAAAACAGGACTCAGCACCTGGGTTTCCACAGATGTGTGCAGAAGTGAATGTTGCCTGCTCCAGAACTCTGCCAGGGGCAGGAGAGGAACGTGCCTGCTTTCAAAACCCGGCCACACTCAACCAAAAGGGAGATGCAACCACTTAACCCCAAAGAACAAACTGGCAGTCAGTGGAAATATGAATGACCTCATACGAACTGGGCTGTTCATCTAGGAGCGACAGAGGAGGCGGTGGGAACACACAACAGAACATGGTTTCTTAGCACGTTCACTAAAATCCGGCCTGAGATGGGACGGCCCTTGAGTAGCCATGACCCTGGGTGCTAAGACACTCCGGGCTGACCCTCAGCGGCGGCTTCTCTTTCCACACACTTGCCCAGGAGAGGGAGAGGCCTGGTTGCATGTGTGGACTCAGCAGAGAGCCCCCGGTGAACCCACCCTTCTGCTCAGAGGGAGGCTACACCCCAGCAGGGCTGGGTCAGCTGCGCACCCCCAGGCACAGGTCTCACATCCGGGGACTGCGTCTCCAACACGACAGCCACAATCAGAGCTCACAAGCGCTCAAGTCACAACATCGGGACGCTGCTGGAGACATCACAGTGACAGAGAGCTCCACCTTTCTGCTGGGCGATGCTGCTCTGGTGTTTTGCAGAGCCTGCCGCACTCAGCTGCCTGGGGTGAATTTCAGTGAAACGTGGTGCCCTGGTCCACGGCTCCAAAACATCACTAACGTGACCACAAGGGAGAAACTCGATGGGGAGAAGACAACAGGTGCCGGAGGTCAAGACAGCTCGGGCTGGTGGAAAGCTGAGCAGCTCATCGTAGCAGTGACGCTCCCCGGGGAGCTGCCGCGGGGGGTGCAGTGAGGCACAGCAGGAGCGCCGTGGGTGCTGCAGGGATGCGGAGGTGCACAGGGGGTGCAGTGAGAACAAGGATGCCCTGGAGGTCAAAGTGGGGACGCAGTGGCGATGTGGGAGGGGTGCAGTAAGAGGTGCAGCAGGGATGTGGGGCTGCAGTGGGGCTGTGGAGGAACAGTGAGGTGGCCCCCCAGTGACCCACCCCACCTAGAGGGGTGTTCCATGGGTGTTTTCAGTTCACCCATGCTAGGGAAGCCTCAGGCCGAAAGGCAGGGCGTGGGGAGGGATGAAAGCCTGGGGTGCGGGTGAGGCTGCAGCTCCTGGGAAGCCAACTTGGCTGGAGGTGAGCAGGAGGGCGCTGCTGCCCTGGCTGTGGGATGGGCGCCTCCGCAGTGGGTCTCACTGAAGCCCCCGCCAGCCCAGCAGAAAGCCCCGAGGTCAGGTGACCCTTCAGAACTGCCTGGGTGGGGACTGGACATGGTGTGTCCACAGTCACGGGACCAGAGGGAGTGGCCCCAGCAGGTCTCTGGAGTTGAGACAATTCCCAAAAGGGTCAGTAAGTCCTTTACCCTGGGGGTCTGGGCCTGTAGCACAGCAAGAGATGGGGCCAACCCCTGGACCCCGAGACCCCAAGGACAGCTGTGGGCAGGGAGAGAAGCCTCATGATCAGTGCCACCAGCAAAAGTACAGGGGGCCGGGAGCCTCCCTCGCCTGCACACTGGGCCGGGAGCCCCCCTCGCCTGCACACTGGGCCGGGAGCCCCCCTCGCCTGCACACGGGGCCGGGAGCCTCCCTCGCCTGCACACGGGGCCGGGAAAACCCCTCGCCTGCACACGGGGCCGGGAGCCTCCTCACCTGCACACCGGGCCGGGAGCCTCCCCTTGGCTGCACAGGGTTCCGCACAGGGAGCCGGGAGCCCTCGCCATTGCGTGCAGACGCCAGGCAGCACGGCCCAGGCCACACAAGGCATCGCAGGCCTCTGCAAGGACGCTGGGCTCCCAGGGAGCAGGTCCCTGGATCTGAACCGTGAGGTTCCCAAGTGGGTGGCCGCAAGGGGCCCACGAGCCCTGCCCACGGACTTCAGAGAGGCCTGGCCTCAAACCCCAGGAAATCCCTGGGTGCCTGAGCTTCAGGACACAGAGCAGTGTACTATTTGTTCTGTGGAACAAAACCACGGGGAGTGGGAAACTAATGGAAAATATCAGCAGAATGTTCAGAGAAAGAGAAAATGTGACATCCATGAAACAAAGGCAAGATGCAATCTCACACAAAAGAATGCTCGGGAATTAAAAACAGCCCCGTGGCAGTAGAAGCAAAATCTTTCTGTGGGGGGAGCGGGGAGGGATAGCATTAGGAGAAATACCTACTGTAAATGACGAGTTGATGGGTGCAGCACACCGACATGGCACATGTATACATATGTAACAAACCTGCACGTTGTGCACATCTACCCTAGAACTTAAAGTATAATAAAAAATAATTAAAAAATTAAAAATTAAAAATTAAAAAAAGAAAGTTTGGAAGACAAAGCTGAGGAAATCTCCAAGTACCAAGAAGAAGTGAAAACAGGAGAAAAGGGATAAGAAAAGTGCAGAAATCCGTCGAGGCAGCCCCACGAGTTAAAGTAGGAGATCAGAGACAGAGGAAGGGACCAGAGGTGCTCAGAGAAACACCCCAAGAAACTCCCCCAGCCAGGGGAGATCAGGAGCCCCAGAGTGAGAGAGGCTCAATATCCATCCAGTGAATGAAAACCCATCCAACGAATGAAACACGCACCACACACACACCACACACACCACACACACCTCACACACACCACACACACCACACATATGACACATACCACACACGCCACACACACCACACATATGACACATAACACACACACCACACATACCACACACCCCACACATGACACATACCACACACACCACACACAACACACACACCTCACACACACCACACACCACACACACCACACATATGACACATACCACACCACACACGCACCACACACACCTCACACACACCACACACATCACACATATGACACATACCACATACACCACACACACACCACACACACCACATATGACAGATACCACACACACCATACATATGACACCACACACACCACATGACACCACACACACCACACACCACACCACACACACCACACACACCACACACACCACACACCACACATACACCACACACACCACCACACACACTACACAATACACATCACACACACCACATGACACACCACACACCACGTGACACACATCACACATGACACGCACCAAATGACACACATCACACATACGACACACACCACACACACATGAACCACACCACACATACAACACACATCACATGACACATACCACACATACGACACACCACATGACATAACCACATACACATCACATGACACACACCATGTACGACACACATCACACATATGACACATGACACATGACACACATTACACATATGACACACACCACATGACACACACCACACACACAACACAATACACATAACAGGCACACCACACATATACCACAAGACACACATAACATGCTACACACAACACAACACATGATACATCACACACACCACACACAACATGATACACATGACACACACAAATGACACACATGACACACAACACACGACGCACATAACACATCACATACACGACACAACGCACACAACACACGACACAACACACACACACGACACATCACACATGACACAACACACAACACATGACACAATACACACAAGCACACCTCACATACACAACAGGCACACCACACATACACCACACAATACACATCATACACAACACACAACACACACCACACGACACATATAACACACAACACACAACACAACACACACCACATGACACTACACAACACATGTGACACACATGACAGACAACACACAACATATACAACAGACACACCACACACACAGACGCCACACACATGACACAACACACAGGACACACGACACACACATACAACACACATCACACACAACACGCAATACAACAGGCACACCACATACACACAACATGACACACACCATGCACACTGCACACAACACACATGACACACTGCACACGACACACAACACAACACACACCACACATCACATATCACACACCACACACACAACAGGCACACCACACATATACTACACGACACACAACACATGACACATCACACACACTACACACAACACATATACCACACGACACACACCACACAACGCACAAGCACACAACAAACACACCACATACACACACCACACACATACCACAAACACCACACACGCTACAAACAACACATATCATAACACATACCAACACACACACACCATAACACACACCACCCACACAGCAGACACACTATATACCACACACCCCACACACACTTACACATACATTCACATTACACACCCAGAGTGGTCTACACATGAGTGCTCCACATAGGGAGCTGTCTACACAGCATGTAGTCTCCACAGCTGAAGGATCTGGAACGGGGCAGGTGCCTCTTCCAGTTTTGCTTGTTGGCTGGCTCATGGACATCATGTTAGGAACGAGGTGGCCCTGGAGGGACCCTGAGGCTGGGCGCTGGGTCTTTTCTGGAAGCCCCTCTTGACACAGGCAGCGGGATTATGGGAATGCCGGACAGCTCATGATGCCTGCTGACCTCCCAGAGTCAGCACTGGCCACGCTTTGCCTCACTGTGCTCGCGGGGGCTCAGCATTTCCTGGGTCCCACATCAAATACTGTGTCTCAGTGCCTGGCTCCCAGCAGAGCACACGGTGGACAGGACGCTCACTCACGATGCTCTTGGCTCCCTCCCTGAGCTGGGGCAGGACAGTCTGGGGACAGGCGTCCTCCCCAGGCAGCAGTGGGCGGTGGTTCCCCAGCGAGTGCTTGGGTTGGACCTGGGTGCAGACCCAGCTCCCCTTGTCAGAGCCTGGTGCCTGGGACGAGAACGCAGCCTCTCTGGGCTTTGCTTCAGTGGCCATTCAGAGCAGACAATCAGCATCTACTAAGGGGACGAAGGCCCCCCGCCCCCAACATGGACCACGCCGGGGATGCACAGGGGGCTTGGTGCCTACCAACCACACCTCTCCCTCTCTCTGACCGCTGCTGCACACAAGCTGATGTGGCCACGAGCACAGGACCCCAGGGAGCCTGTCCCAGGGCTAATGCTCACAGAGTGCTCACAGAGTGCTCACCCACAGAGAGTGCTAACACACAGAGAGTACTCACACACAGACAGTGCTCACCCACAGAGAGTGCTAACACACAGAGAGTACTCACACACAGACAGTGCTCACCCACAGAGAGTGGTCACCCAGAGTGCTCACCCATGGAGAGTGCTCACCCACAGAGTGCTCACACAGTGCTCACAGAGGAGTGCTCACAGAGGAGTGCTCACAGAGTGCTCACACACAGAGTGCTCACACAGAGAGAGTGCTCAAATACTGCTGATATATGAATAAAGTGAGAACAGTTCCCAGAAGTATGGCTGGGCATGGTGGCTCCGAGTCAGGCGGATCGCTTACCGTCAAGAGTTGGAGACCAGCCTGGCCAACATGGTGAAACCCCATCTCTACTAAAAATACAAAGAAATAAAAATAAAAATTAGCCAGGCGTGGTGGCGGGTACCTGCAGTCCCAACTACTCAGGGAGGCTGAGGTACAAGAATCACTTAAACCTGGGAGGTGGAGGTTGCCGTGAGCCTAGATCACACCACTGCACTCCAGCCCTGGCAACAGAGCGAGCCCTGTCTCAAAAAAAAAAAGAAAGAGAAAAAGAAAAAAGAAAAGTTCCCCGAAGTGGAGAGAAAGAGGAGCTAAAAGCCACAGTGTTCCCGGACACTGCACTGCCCGAGCACTGCAGGGCTCCCTGCCAGAGCCACGGGTCTTGCTGAGCTGTCCGGGAGCAGAGAACGAGGCCCTGGGGCCCTGCAAAGATGAGGAGGCTGCATGTCAGCGCCGTCAGGCAAACCCGAGAGGAGGGGCCACTCTGCAAAACAATGGACTCAGACTCTTCAAAAATGTCACCGTCACGAAAGGCAGAAAATAAAAGGCTAAGGAATTGTCCTAGAACAAGAAAGGACACCGGGAAAGCTAAATGCAGGTGGATTGAATGTTTGATTTTTAAAAAGAGCTACGAGGGAAATTACAGAAATAGTGAAGAATGTTGAATGTGGCTGATATCAAATCGTAGACATGTAGCAGTGGAAAATTTCCAGCACATGGAGCCTGTCTTTGTTCTCAGGAGAAACAGCTCAAGCGCAGTTGGCCTGTGAACAGCACAGGTGTGAGCTGGGCAGGTCCACTAATACACAGGTTTTCTTCCACCTCTGCCACCAAGACAGCACAGCCAGCCTCTCCTCCTCTTCCCCCTCCTCATACTGC
Source organism: Nomascus leucogenys (assembly GCF_006542625.1). NCBI lineage: Eukaryota > Metazoa > Chordata > Mammalia > Primates > Hylobatidae > Nomascus > Nomascus leucogenys. The sequence goes on along the minus strand of NC_044393.1, from coordinate 105,706,309 downwards.
TCCACTGGCAGACGGCCAGGATGAAGACCTTTATGAGGATCCACTCCCACTTTAAGAACCGTAAACGTGTCTTCTCTTCCTTAAGATTTGCTTAATAGCATTTGCTTTCCTCTAGCTTACTTGTAAGAACATAGCATACGATACATGTAACATACAAAACGGCCAGGTGCGGTGGCTCAGGCCAGGCGCGGTGGCTCAGGCAGGGCACGGTGGCTCAGGCTGGGCGCGGTGGTTCACGCCCGTAATCCCAGCACTTTGGGAGGCCAAGGCGGGCGGATCTCTTAAGATCAGGAGTTTGAGATCAACCTGGCCAACATGGTGAAACCCTGTCTCCACTAAAAATACAAAAATTAGCTGGGTGTGGTGGGCGCCTGTAATCCCAGCTACTCAGGAGGCTGAGGCAGGAGAATCGCTTGAACCCAGGAAGCAGAGGTTGCAGTGAGTTGAGATTGAGCCACTGCACTCCAGCCTGGGCAACAGAGTAAAACTGTCTCAAAAAAAAAGAAAGAAAGAAAAAGAAATCTCAGGTATGTAAGGACATGTGGCCTCTTTTTCAACTTTATTTCAAAGTCCTTAAACAGGTATTTTCTTCATGTCGAACTGCCCCACAGAAAAGCTGTTAACTCCAATTCCTGATCATTTCTTCGTCAACCCCTCTCCGAAAGTAAAAGTGAGATTGCTCAAAATAACAAAAGTTATGCAGGAAAGAAACTAAGTTGTTCACCACCAGCAAATGCCTCAATGTCACGGCATCCCTGTTGCGAGGAAAATGAGTTAACTCGCAGTCTCTGGTCCCCGTGAGACGATCCAGGCTTCACGGGGTGTGCGGAGCTCATGGCAGATGGGACAGGATGAGCGTGACTCGCACCCTGAGGGCCACCCGTCAGGGGCGGTCCTGCAAGGCTCCTCTGCTCAGGTCCTGTGAAGGCACTGACAGAGCTGCCCCAAGTTTGCAGCGTCCCCGGAGGCCCAGCCTCTGCCACCCACTCCCACCAGGATGCAGCTCTGCCTCTCATCCAGCTCCGCATGGTCTGCACTCCTGCCTCCCCTCCTTTCCCACGCCTCTCTCCAAGGCTTCCTCGGTCGGGGACATGGGCAGGGGGAGAGAGCTGAGAGCTGAGCCTCTGGGAAACCCGGTGCCTGCCAGGGGCACATGAGTTGTGAATATGGCCCCAAGGCCACGTGGGGTGTCCCAGAATTAACAAAGGCTTCCCAGCCCCTCCAGCAGCTGGGTGTGGAGGACTCAGTTCTACCAACAGGAACAGAAATGAACAAAATGTCAACAGGAGCCTTGCTGCTTTCAGTTCTGGGGGCTTTCCCCGAGGGGTAGTGGACTCCCGGCTTCTCCATCTTCTTCTTCCTCTCCCCAGTCTTCTGCTGGGACACAGGAGCCCTATCCCACACTGTGAGCACAAGGCCACACCACGCCTTCTCCTCCACCCTCCACGTGCCGCGGCCCTTCTATTTGTTTGGAAAGGAGAGCTGCAGGGGCCATCCTGACAGGCTGGGATGTGTAGCCTCCGACCCAGAAGCCAGAAACAGGCACGTCCAGGGAGGGGTAAAGGGAAGGGAATTGATGCTGAGCCAGTGGCTGAGTATACATTCTCAACATGCTACAGGAGGAGTCATCAATATTCACGAGAGGAGACACACATGTGTGCAAAACAGCTGCTTGCCCCTCATGGGTCCCACGTGCAAAAGTGGTGGTGTTATCATGGCCCAAGGGTGGAGTTTCCGGCCCTCTGAGGTCTAGAGGTGAAGCAGCAGACACAAAAACCCTCCCTGTGCATCCTCCGCAGCCTGTCCGGAACCAGCCTGTGGTCAGTGGTCTCTTACCAGGCAGGAAAGAAGGGGTGGCATCAGGCAGGTGGTTGGTGCCAGCGGTGGAGTCTTTTGGAGGGAGCCAGTTTCTGTTAGGCCCCCAGGAAGAAACCCTAATGGCATTAGCAGAAGCGGAGGTATAACAAGGTGCTTCTGGCCACCTATCCTATCAAGGCCAAGAACTCAGATTTCAAAGTTCGCCTGGGCATCCCTGGCCTTCTTGCCCTGCGCTCTGCCCCCAAAGCCCAGGCCGAGGACAGCTTCGACCAGCTCCATGCCTGCTCACCTTTGGTCGAGCTTGGCTGAAGCAGAGCCCTGGGAGAAGAGAGGAGGAAGGGAGACAGAGGCCAGGTTGGAGAGGTCCTCAGGCTGGCCGTGTCTTCAGCAGAAGGCCTCTGATGCTCCCTCTCTCCCCAGCCCACCGTACGGGACGCTCCCTCTCTCCCCAGCCCACCGTGCGAGACGCTCCCTCTCTCCCCAGCCCACTGTGCAGGACACTGTCTCACTCTGACTTTTCCACTTTCTCATCCTCTGTCCCCAGGATCCCGGCTCCCCCACTAGCTCTACTCCTTCTCAAATTCCACTGCCTTCAAGCTGCTCTCTGTCCCTGCAGGCACCTGACCAGTACCCTAAGGGTGGTAGAGGGGGAGCAGGAGGGGCGTGGGTCAGAGGACACCAAGGCAAAGCCAGCACCCAAGCCTGGGCATCCACCACCTGCCCGGCATTCATTGGCTGGTGTGAGGAGCCATCAAATTAACCTTGGGCAAACCATTTTGTTTTTGGGGCTTCTGCTAGTCACAGCCAACTGTAATCCTAACAAACACCTTCAACAAGATGACAGTTTCTAAATTACGCCATCCTGTTTCTCATTCTCTAAGGTAACAGGCACTATAAGGAGCCCGTGGATTCACAATGGCCAAAAAAATTACTTTCAGGTGTAAGATAAGCAATAAGTATAAAATGCTTATGTATAACGTGGCCGGTAGAAATGAGTCTCCTCTGAGCCCTGGAGACACCTCCCTACCACGCTGCATTTCTCAACACTCTCTCCATGGGTTCCAGAGACGTGGAGAAAACTAGGAGCCCTTGGCCTTGGCACCGCAGTGGACCAAGCTGACAGGGAATCCCGATCTGCTAAAACCACCAAACATGCTGTCAACCCGAGCACACAGCCCACCACATGCTGCAAGGCCCACCGTGCAAAAGGTGAAGCTCACAGCCAAGCCCAAATAGATGAGAAGAAAAGGGAAATGCTGAGACGTCAGAAACAAAGAACTTAAAACCTGGGCAGTGGCTGGGCGCGGTGGCTCACGCCTGTAATCCCAGCACTTTGGGAGGCCGAGGCGGGTGAATCACCTGAGGTCAGGAGTTTGAGACCAGCCTGGTCAACATGGCGAAAACCTGTCTCTACTAAAAATACAAAAAAACTAGCCAGGCATGGCAGTGTGCACCTGTAATCCCAGCTACTAGGGAGGCTGAGGCAAGAGAATCGCCTGAACCTGGGAGCCGGAGCTTGCAGTGAGCCGAGATCGCACCACTGCACTCCAGCCTGGGGAACAGACTGAGACCCCGTCTCAAAAAAACAAACAAAACAAAACAAAGCCCAGGCAGTGAGGGGGATTTTCAGTAAGAAGGAGTGAGCATACCCGGTCTCTCCCCACAGACACAGCCATCAAACTTCTGTGGAATGCATGGTTCTCCAGAACACAAGGCACATGGATTCGGGAGGAAGACTAGATTTCTGAATAACCCCTGACTAGTAATGAGTTCACCATGCTTTTCCAACAAGCCCAGAACCCACAAATAGGTACTGGTGTGGAAGGAAGAGCTTCTGTTGTGGACAAGCACCAGGAGAGGGTCTGCTAACCCTCCGAGACTAGATGAGCCTCTTGCTTCAGTCACAGGAGCTGTCGTCCTAAGAAGGTGCTGCAAACCCTACTGTTGTCTCTGCATCCTCCTGCCCTGTGGCCCCAGACACCTGCAGGTGTGTGACAGGCACAACAGAGCTGAGCAAGCTCCAGCTTTCTGGAAGGAGACTGAGAAGGGGAGGTCCAATGGGAGGAGCAGAGGGGCCTAGGACGTGCCCCAGTGAAGTTGCTTCTGAACACCTGGGCCACCCTGAGCTGCACGTGTGTGGGGGTCTGACCCTGAGCAACCTGCCACAAATGTAGAACTATGGAACAGACCCCACCCAGAGCCCAGACCATCCGCCAGGTGGCACACACACGGAACTGACCCAGATAGCACTGCAAAGGCTTTTAAAAATGGAGCTGACTGGGCCGGGCAAGGTAATCCCAGTACCTTGGGAGACCAAGGAGGGCGGATCACAAGGTCAAGAGATTGAGACCATCCTGGCCAACATGGTGAAACCCCATCTCTACTAAAAATACAAAAATTAGCTAGGCATGGTGATGCATGCCTGTAGTCCCAGCTACTCCAGAGGCTGAGGCAGGAGAATCGCTTGAAGCCGGGAGGTGAAGGTTGCAGTGAGACAAGAGATCTGCGCCACTGCACTCCAGCCTGGACAACAGAGCGAGACTCCATCTAAAAAAAAAATAATGGAGCTGACTTTGAAACTATAACAACAGAAGGTTGGTTGGAACTTGCATTCTGAACCCAGTTAGTTTGGTTGTAAAGTCAATTGGTTGCTAAATCAAAAATATTCACATTCTTCATAAGATAGAAACAAAACTCAGAGTTTTATAATATTCAAAATGCCCAGCATATAATCCAAAATTATTTGCCATACAAAGACCCAGGAAACAGGAAAATCTCCATGCACATGAGAAAACAGACATCAGCCCTGCGATGGCGCAGATATTGGGATTCTCTGATAAAGACTTCCAAGCAGTTATTGTAAAAATATTCCAAGAAGTAGGAGTGAACACTTTTGAGAAATATGGAAATAAAAAGTCTCAGCAAAGAAATATGTGATATAAAGAAGAAAACAAATCAAAATTTTAGAACCAAAAAAATACAGTAACCAAAATTTTAAAACTCAATGGATGGGTTCCCCAGCAAAATAAAGGTGACAGAGGAAAGATCTATGAACTTAAAGATCAGCAGAAAGTATTCAATCTCAATGACAAAGAAGAAAAGATTGAAGAAATAAATAAACAGAGCATCAGGGACCTGTGGGACCATAGCAAAATTCTAAGATTTGTGTCATTGGAATCCAAGTAGGGGAGCATGATGGTGAATTTTAGGTGTCAGTTTGGCTTGGCCATGACACCCAGATATTTGGCCAAACATGCCTGAATTTTGCTGGGAAGGTGTTTTTTAATGAGATTAACATTTAAGTGAACAGATTTTGCGTAAAATAGATGACACTCCACAATGTGGGTGTGCTTCATTTAATTTGTTGAAGGCCTTAAGGAAAAGACTGCCCTCCCTCAAAGAAGGGGGAGTTCTGCCAGCTCTCAGCCTTCGAACATGAACCAAGATGCCAGTTCTTTCCTGGGCCTGCCAGCCCCCTCTGCAGATTTGGACTTGCCAACCTCCACAGAGAAAAACAGTGCAATAAAGAAAACAATATTTGAAGAAATGACAGCAAAAAACATTCCAAATCTGGCAAAAGACATAAACCCACAAATTCAAGAATCTGAGCAAACACCCCAAGCAAGATAAACCCAAAGAAATGCTTACCCAGACACATCATAATGAAGACTAAACTTGAGGGCAAAGGAAAATTCTTTAAAGTAGTTTGAGAAAATGGAGGCATTACTCATTAGGTAACAACTATTCAAAAGACTGCAGATTTCTCCTCAGAAACAATGAAGTCCAGAAGGAAGTGGAACAACATTTTTAAACTGCTAAAATAAAATAACTGTCAACCCAGAATTCTATCTCCAATGAAAAGAGCCTTCAGGAACGAAGTGAAATAAGGATAGTCACAGCTGTAGGAAAAGAGGATTGTTTTCCAGCAGACTTCTTCTAAAAATATTGCTAAGGGAAGTTCTTCAGACAGAGGCAAAATGAAACCAGAAGAAAACACAGAGTGTCAGGAATGATAAAGGAGCAACAGAAATGGAAATTGTCTGGGTAAAAAGAATAGACCCCTCTTCCTCTCTTGCATGCTTTAAAACACGTTTCACAATTTAAGCAAAAATGATGACATCATCACTGAGGGTTTTGGTGAATGTGGGTTTGGTCCAGAGACAACAGAGAGGGAGTCCCTCTTCCAGACCAGCAGCTCGGGGAGACCCACTCCCCAGTGAAACAAGCATAACTGGTGAAATTTATTTTTCAAACAAATTTTAAAGTTCCAGAACTTAAGGGCATACAGCTTGTGAAGAAACAGGCATTCCAGGAAATCATGAGAGCCCCGGCACTGAGCCCCAGCCTGCGGCCTCACTCCCCTCTGCAGCTCAGTGTGATAGAAACCCTACTCCCAGCCTAGAGGGCCAGCCCAGGCACTGGCTCCCTCCCTCTCCCCAGGCACAGGCTCCCTCTCCCCGGGCACAGGCTCCCTCTCCCCAGGCATGGGCTCCCTCTCCCCGGGCACTGGCTCCCTCCCTCTCCCCAGGCACGGGCTCCCTCTCCCCAGGCACGGGCTCCCTCTCCCCGGGCACTGGCTCCCTCCCTCTCCCCGGGCACGGGCTCCTTCTCCCCAGGCACGGGCTCCCTCTCCCCGGGCACAGGCTCCCTCTCCCCAGGCATGGGCTCCCTCTCCCCGGGCACTGGCTCCCTCCCTCTCCCCGGGCACAGGCTCCCTCTCCCCGGGCACAGGCTCCCTCTCCCCGGGCACTGGCTCCCTCCCTCTCCCCAGGCATGGGCTCCCTGGGCACAGGCTCCCTCTCCTGCAGAGGCTGCCATCTCCCAGGAAAGACGTTGCCAGCCCTTCCCATCCCTCCCAGCCACGTGTTGCAGAGGTTCACAGATCCAGGCAAGTGCCTTTGAAGCATCCTCGAGAGATGGCAGAGGGACATTCCCCTGCTTTGCCCTCGGGGCAGCCTGGGAGCCTCTGCAACCCAGGTGAGAGGACAGACACATTCAAGGCTTGCTTCCTCTCTCCTCAGTAAACTTTGTCCCTACAAATCAGCTGCTGCCCACAGCCTCTCCTCCTGGACTTTCCTCCCAGTTGCCACCAGGATATGTACTGTTTGTGCACACCCTTGCTGGTGGAGACAGAAGGTTGTAGCCATTCAGAGCCTCAAAGAGTGAACTCCAGTAGCACAAACACAGGGCAATTTTGGCTGTGAGAGAAACGTATTAGGCCTGGTTTGCTCTTGAGAAAGACATGTCTAATGTCTCTGCTGCTGCAGAAGTGCTTCTCAGACAGTCAACAACAACCCAGCCCATCCTGGAAGTAGAAAAGTTCTGTCCAAAATGCTTGCTTGGCAGGAAATGCCTGGAGTTGTTGTTTTTAAGGGTTTTTTAATGTATAAAGCAAGTAGCATGGGAGACACCACAGAAGGCGAAACAAAACAGGAAATTGAGAAGAGGTCCAAGCAGTAGCACCAGCTCTGAGGTGGGGACAGCAGCCATCGCGGGGTGGCAGCGAGGCAAGGCCAGGACCTCAGAAGTGGCAGAGAGAGAGCCAGGCTGGAAAAGACAGAAGTCAGAGTGGACCTGCAGTTTGTCTGCAATAGAATGCACTCCTGTTGCCCCTCAGCAGTGGGGTCCCCCATGGTCCAGGGATGGATGCACTCCCTGGATGCACAGCCACCCTCCCAGCGGAAGCTCCTCCCACTCTGGGTCCAAGTCCTGGCCCTGGAGCAATGGGGACGGAGGCGGCATCATCACCACACTCTGTGCCGCACCCTCAACAACACTGCACCACTGACACACGGGCAGCCTCAGCAATGCGGGGGCTGGGGGCAGGGACACTCGGCTTGTTGAGAACGGCAGGTTCCTTCCCAACCAGGATGGGTGGGCACAGTGGGTTGGCAGCAGTTGCTTGAAGGAGCCACGTTAAAAGCTGACTGAACTGGAGCATTAGCTGCACCCACCTTCCTTCAACCGCCTGGTCTAATTTTGGTCCTCCTGAAAAGGCTTGCAGGAAGATGGTTTAAAAACCCGGCTTCCCCCTGGTCTGAGGTCTGCAGTGCTTTCTGACGCTCTGCACGGCATCTGCCCTTTGCTTCCAGATCTGAGTTTGTGTTCTGCACAGCCAGAAGCAGCGAGAAGATTCCAGATCTGAGTTTGTGTTCTGCACAGCCAGAAGCAGCGAGAAGATTCCAGATCTGAGTTTGTGTTCTGCACAGCCAGAAGCAGCGAGAAGAGTACATGATTTCCCCAAGTAACAAATTGCATGTAAATACTCACACAGAGGCACCAGCACAGCTCCGCAGCTTTGCCTGTAAAATGCTGGCTAACCCCCCACTGGCTAAGTAGCTCCATGGGCACGTCCAAGGCCCTGTGCCTCAATATCCGTCCCAAACCCCTGCTGCTCCGAGAGGCAGAGGGCTTTGGGCCCCTGGGTGTGAGCCTGTCCCCAGCGTCTGGCAGGGTACCTCAGGCGAGTGCCTTCTCCTCTCTGTGTTTTCATTTCCCCATCTGTTAAATGGAAATGGGATGTTGGATGTTGGGAGATTCAATAAAATACAGAAGTGTCAGGCCCAGCCTGTCGCTTGCCCGCAGGCCCTGCTCCCAGCACCTCAGCAACATGCCCACCAGGGACTTCCTGCTGGAGCGCCAGACACACAGACACACCCAACCCAGGCCAGCACCGGACACACGGACACACCCCACCCAGGCCAGCGCCAGACACAGGGACACATGGACACACCCAACCGAGGCCAGCACCGGACACAGGGACACACAGACACACCCAACCCAGGCCAGCGCCGGACACACGGACACACCCCACCCAGGCCAGCACCAGGGGCAGGTGTGTCCAGGGAGTGGAGCCAGGACCAGGTGTGGGTCTGTGCAGGGAGCAGACCCAGCGCTGGGCACAGATCTGTCCAGGGAGTGGAGCCAGGGCCAGTGTCCCCAGAGAGCTGCGCATGGATCCACAGGCACACACGGCGCTCGGCCAGGCCTTGCTGAGGGCGTGTGCCTGGAGCAGAGTGGCCTCGGGAATCAGAGTGTGCAGGTGACTGGCAGATGACAGTGTGAAGAGAGTGACCTGGGCTGAGAGAAGCTGGTGTGGGGGACCTGGGCTGGGCACTGGGGTCCACTGTGGTGGCCGGCAGGTGGGCCTGGAGAGGGAAGCAGAGGTGGCCGGCACTAGAGGGGCCTGGGCGCCCGCTCAGGAGTCCCGGGTTCACCCTGGAGTCAACACACAGGGGTCTTCCAGAGTTGACCCCACCCAGGGTGACTGCTGGGCTATGAACTGCACTGGCACAGAAGGTGGAGTTAGGCGCCGCCGGCCCCTTGCCCAGGAAACGTTTCGACTTTGCGCTTCCCCTTTGCCTGGACACAGCTTCAACCTGAGCCCCTCCCATCCGCAGACCTACACCCTAGAGGGAGCTGACAGCTCGGGGGGACACTGCAGACTGGTCAGCAGCCCCTTGCCCTTCCCCCAGGACAGCAAGTCCTTTCCAGACAAGCAGAGACCAGCGCAAACACCCGGCCTCATTCTTGCACCCTGGGGGCTGGGAAAAGTGTAGACACAAACCCTCTGATGCCAGCATGTCCTTGGTCGGGGGCGGAGGGGGGACAGGCAGGTGGGGGCCGGGTCTGTGCCCCCTACTCAGCAGCTGTTAGCTCCATACCTTGTGGCTCCATCAACAGCAGCGAGAACCTCTCAGGTCGGCGACTTTCCTGGGAACCCCAAAAGCTGCCATGCTTGGTGCAGGGCATCAGGGGATGGTAGGAACCCAGACAGCGTCAGATATTTCACCTCAGAGCACTGCTCCCTGTGCACTGCCAACCAGGCTCAGGTGTGTGAGTGGCCAGGCCCGAGGGTCCCGCCCCTCCTGCATTTGCCCCTCTCCTTCAATCAGAAATGCCAACAGGCGGTGAAGCTCCTGAAAGGCGCCAGCTGATGCTGCAGCGTCTGCAGTGATGTTTCCAGGACATCGGCCGCCCCTCCTTTGTTAAAATAAACAACCCACTACCCTAGAAAGCCCCCGGGCTTCGCTGAGGTCACTGGAAAGACACAGTCACTCTTCCTGGAATCCAAGCACCAAAGCCCGTGTTCTTATGGAGCTGCGCCAAGCTGCCAGCTCAGCGGCGGCCCCTGGGTCATTTCTCTCCCTGCCCACTGGGGTTACCTCTGCAGAGCCTGAACACGGGGTGAGTGAGGCCAGGCTGCAGGAGGACCTCAAATCAAGGCCCAGAGGTCCCTGCACTGAGTGGTTTGACTCAGGCACCGTCCCCATCATCCAAGTCTCCAGGTCACCCCATCTGGCCACCCCCCAACCAGTGTCCGAGAAGCCTCTCACCCATGGCAGCCCCTCCCCACTCCAGCACCAAAACCCTCACAGGCCTCTCCTGAGGGCCACCAGCAGGGCTGCCAGATCCAGTCCAGAAGCCCAGCTGACGGTGCACTTCCAGCCCACCTCCAGACAGCGTGGGTGTCTTGTGCTGTCCCCGAAGAGTGTGGGGTTAGACAGCTGCCCCCGTGTGAGAACACAGGCACACCAAAGCGAAGGATGGTCCCCACTCACCAGGGGATCAGCTCCAGGGTGGACCTGCTCCCCCGTGACGGTGACGGTGGCATCCACACGCTGCCTGTTGAGGCACGAGCCCTCGGGGGAAGACGAGGCAGGCTGGCCGGGTGGGCAGATGGGTCCGAGGTGTGGACCCAGGGGATGTGAGGAGGCTGCTGAGCCTTGGAGCCAATGTTCCAGGAGAAGCTGCGGAGAGACGTTCTCCATGAGGGCCCCGGAAAATGCTCCTGCTGCTGACACCTGCCCGGGCCGTCCCCGGCCTCACACGGGCCCAGAACAGAAGGGAGGTCGGAGCCCGGGTCTCAAACCCTCATTATTTTATTTCCAATCAATCATGGACCAATGTTTTTGTCAAATGCAATCAAAGGCAGTTAGTTTTAAATGAACACAGACTTGGATGTTGCAGCTGTGCCAAGCTTACCCCGGTTTCTGTCCTGTCCCCCGGAGAAGCAGCCACATGTGGTCACCTCCCATGGCAGCCCCAGGTGGCTTATTCAGGGATCTTCCCCCTCTGGCTCCAGTAACAGTCTGTGGACATGAGGTTTACATACTTCATTAGGGCTCCAAATTTGAGTATTATCTGAGTCTTTTAAATTTTTGCAAAGCTAGTGATTTTTCCAATCATTGGCAAGATTGTGTTACATTGGCTTGAATGAAAACTTGCCTTGACTCAGGGAGAGAAGTTACAAGTGCAGTTAGTGTGGGCCTGAGTAACCCGCTTGCTCCCGTGTCCCCAGCCTTGGAGGTTCCCCCGGGGTGCGGGCCCCATTCCTCACGTTGACCAGCTCTGCAGTCTCTGTCGGTTCACAGCATCATGGACGTGTTTGTTACTGGGCTGGGAGTCAAAGCCGCCACACGGCGGCAAGTCGAGGCGCCCTGGGAGGAAGATTCTGCGAAGTACCCAAGTCAAGGTGCTTCCTGGCGTGGTCACCCATCGCCCGGTCCCAGGAGCCCTTGGAACAAAATAAACTTTCTTGTGCCTTCAGGGCTGCCTGCATTGAGGCCTTCCATGATTCTGCTTTGGTTTGGGTTAAGTGGAAAATGGGGGTCCCGTTATGCAAAAACCAAAGCTTCCAACTACTCGGGCCTCACCCAGACACCGCCCCCGCTCAGCAGATACCAGAGGTCACTCACGACATCCACTTTACCGACAGATAACATGAGATGGGAGAAGGGAGAGGCAATGGTGGTAAACACATGCATAGCACTGGGTATGGCCAGACCCCGTTACAAATGCTTTGCACAGAGCATGACATTCAACCCGCTAGGCACCCTATGGGTAGGGCACTGTTTCCATCACACTGTATCCTTGCATTAGTGGAAAAAGTGTTGTCTTTGAGGACAGCACAGGGTCTCCCCCAGCAGGTCCGATTTCCCGTGTTAAAGCAACTGGAATCTATGGGCAGTGAGAAACTCAAGGAGTCCAGGCAAATCAGACCAAGTCAATAGTCCTGTCTCCTCCCTAAAGCAGGCCGGGCAGCCTCGTGCCGCTGGGTGGCAGGACCTCCAGCGCCTGCCACCAGGGGCCTCACAAACCGCCCCTTCTCACAAGTTCCGTTTGCTTCCTTGATGCAGAAGCAATCTGCTCAGCTCTGCAGGTACCTCCAGGTTCCCAAGGCTCAAAAGATCCCGGGAGCAGCCTCTGGGTCATTGACAAACCATTTCAGCCTTTATGTGGATGTTTGCTTTCATACGTTTAACCAAAAATGGCCCAAAATGCAGGTTACCCTGCAGCCAGCCAGCCGAAGTATCAGTATGAAACCTTCCTCTTCCAATCTCTGTCTCATCAGCCTGGCCAAAAATATCCCTGGCCATTTTGGCCACAGACAGAAACGGACACTGCCGTACACGGCTGCCTCCATTGCTCCGCGTGGCTTCTCTCCGCTTCGTTCCACCTGCACCGAGTGAGCAGCGTGACATGCGTTCTGACTCCCCTGGTTAATGGATCTGACAAGCAGGCACTTACACAGAATTAATAATGCATTAATAACGGCTACGATCTGGCAAACCAAACAGGCTGTGTTTTAATAACAGAATCAATAGTTCCTCGAAGTGTTGCTTGTTTATTTTACCACGTATAGAAACAGAGGCACGTGTGGCTTTATTTCTATCTTAGCTGGAAGTGTGATCCTTCCCCTCACAGATGGGCCGATTCCACGTTCCAGTCGCATTTTCCTTAGCTTTTCTTGTTTGTTTGTCCAATTGTTTTCAGTAAAAGAAATGATACGGCATAAAACATATTTCTTGAAACATCATTTTCTTACACGCCTCGTCTGTATTCGATGTTCCAAAATAGAACACTTTCACGTTAATCTAACACTTCGCATTGTCAGCCCAGCGCGCAATCATTCCGAGAGCTGCAGAATTCCCTGGTGAGCTCTGCGGCTGTGGTTTTTCCATTTTACAGTGGGGGAGGCCAAGGTTGTGTCGACACACACAGCAGAGAGAAAGAAACTGGCTAAATAACTCCAGAAAGGGAAAGTCACCCCGTGGCACCTGGCCTCAATTATCGGGGATTTTGCCTGCTCCGTCCAATTAATCGTCTCCATCTTCGTCTCACTCTCTACAGGTAGACGCTGGCGGGAAAGCCCCTCCTCCAGGACTTTCCTTCTCTATTTTGCAATGTGCTAAATTCAAAGACAAGTGCTATTTCCAATGACTGTTGTCTGTACATGACCCCGAATAGAAGCGGTGACCCATGGCTCTTCATTAAAATGGTCCTGAGACTAAAAACAAAACGTCCAAGGCATTCCCTCAATAAAAAGAAAGAAAGCGAGAATGAAACTTTAGACAGATACACAGTGTCCTGGAAGGAGTTTTAGTGGAGGATTCCACTCATCCATCGCTTGGTGTCCTGCGTCTCTTTGAAATTCCTTGAGCTGACCCAGTGGCCGTTCAATAATAAACACTCCAGTGTGGGGGTGACAAATGTAATTTTCACCTAAACTGCATTCCTGCCACTCTAATATAAAGGCTCGCCTCTTTGAAATACAGTTCTTTTCCATCCCTTTCTGTCTTTGACTCGCGTGGTTCCCTCTGTGGTGGTGGGAGGCAACCCGCGACGAGGCAGAGGCAACAGCAGGTATTTTTCAGCCCCGCCTGGGCCGAGCTGGTGTCTTTCCAGAACCCCAGCTCACTGTTTTCGTGCCCTCTGAGTCTCAAAGCCAGCATGTTTTGCTTCATTGCATTGTAAAGTTAAAGCCGCTTGTGTCTGCATCTCATGGGGGTCCTGGGTGGCATCTCTGTGTTCCCACCAGCACTGATGACGTTTCTCCCGTGAGAGGGGGAACCATGGGGCAATGGGGACGCTGGTCGACAGGCACAAAGCTGGGAGCCTAAGGGACCAGTTGCTTAGGTGAGACTGCCAGGAAGGGGCCGCCTTCAGGCCCAGCCACACATGCCTGTCCCTCCTCTGTGCTGGCCCGTGGGAACAAGTGGATGCCTTCCTACCTTACAG